>NW_006289398.1:4249066-4266720 GCF_000327345.1 Myotis davidii
CTGCTCTATGCGTGACAGGGTAAGGAGCCCCAACCCCCCTGATGGGCCCTGCTCTGTGCGTGACAGAGGGCAGCGCCCCACCCCCCTGATTGGCCCTGCTCTGGGCGTGACAGGGGGTGGCGCCACAACCTCCCCATTGACCCTGCCTTGAGTGTGACAGGGGGCGGTGCCCCACAACCCCCCATGGCCCTACCCTGAGCGTGACTGAGAGTGGCATCACAACCTCCCAATCTGCCCTGCTCTGTGCATGACAGGGGAAGGCGGCCCAACTCCCCAATCGGCCCTGGTCTGAGCCCGACCAGGGGCTGCACCTAGGGATTGGGCCTGCCCTCTGCCACCCGGGAGCAGGCCTAAGCCAGCAGTCGTTATCTCCCGAGGGGTCCCAACCTGCTAGAGGGCACAGGCCGGACCCCCCCTCCCCCCTGAGTGCACAAATTTTGTGCACCGGGCCTCTAGTATAAAATAAATACCAAAAATATGTCTGTTTTACTATGGTTGCAAATAGCAAAAAAATTCTATATATGACACGGCACCAGAGTTAAGTTAGGGTTTTTCAAAATGCTGGCACGCTGAGCTCAAAAGGTTCACCATCACTGGCTTAGAATCTTCCTGTTCAAATAATGTGAATTCTAGAGCCCAAGCCTAGGGGGAGGGAGGGCTAGGGAGACTTTTTTCCTCTACCGAGAGCCAGGACTGAGACAAGAGTTTCCTTACAGTTCTCCCTTAAAGGGGGAAGTAGTAGGTTTTTTAAAAATTCACCCTGTGTGCTGGTTTCTTGTGTGAGTTCAGAGTTCTAGGCCATTACTTCCCTATGCCTTTCATGTGTCTGCTAACAAAGAAAATGATACTTGTACAGCAGCATACTGGGTAAACTTGGAGATTTGGAGCTCTGGACACAGATACTGCAGCCACAGGTGACAGACTTGGTGCTCTGGTCACTCAGGCACTGCCCCCTTTCCCTAGGAACTAACAGTTTCCCTCTTGGATAGAAGGAAACATTTTGCTTAAAGATAATTAAAAAGCAGACAAATGAAAGGTGACTACTCGTGAATGTTTTGTATCATGAAATAGCAGGTCTCAAACTTTTTGGTTTTTGTTAATCCTCAATTTTAGAGAGAGTGATATGAAGTAGACACATCTATTAGCACACACGCCCTGATCTGGGGCCCTGATGTACGTGCTCTTGACCAGAATGGAAACTGGGACCCTTCAGTCTGTGGGCAGGCTCTCTATCCACTGAACCAAACCAGCTAGGGCGCAATCTTTTTGGTTTTGGGACCTCTCTAATACTTCTAATTATTGAAGACCCCAAAGAGCTTTTGTTTATATGGTTATATAATACTATAAGACATTTTGAAAAATATTTATTAAATCATCTTAAAATAAGAATAATAAATCACTATGTGCGGTTCTGGCCGGTTTGGCTCAGTGGATAGAGCATCAGCCTGCTGACCAAAGGGTCCTGGGTTCGATTCCAGTCAAGGGCACATGCCTGGGTTGCGGGCTTGATCCCCACTAGGGGGCGTGCAGGAGGCGGCTGATTCACAATTCTCATTGCTATTTCTTTCTCCCTCCTTCTACCTTCCTCTTTGAAATCAATAAAATATATATATTTTTAAAAATCACTATATCCTAACCAAAAATATCATTATGAAAAATACCTATATTCCTACCTCCCCCAAAATAGTGAAACACGAGAGCCATTGTTTTATATTTTTACAAATCCTTTTAATATCTCAATTAGACGGTTGGATTCTTAAATCTGCTTCTGCATTCAGTCTGTTGTAATAAATGGTTTGGGTTAAAATATATGAAGGCAATCTAATTACAAAAGGGAACCTTCTCGACTCTCTGAAAGGTCTCTTAGGAATCCTCTTCGGACCCTTAGCCGTCTTTGGATCATATTTTGAGAACCACTGTTGTATGGAAACTAAAGGAAGTATAGAAATGTTCTCTCTGTTACCAGATGCCATTTATACGGCAAGCTGTTTGTTCATAAGTTATTTTAATTTCAGTTGTGACTATAAATTTAGTATAATGTAAAGCCAGATCATGGTAATGGAATTTGAAAGCATTAAAAATGGATTCAGAGTTGGACATAAGTAAGAGTTGAGGCCAGAACGTAGAAGTTAGAGTGGAGTTGGAATAACTAGAAAGAAGTATTTAAAGTTGGGGTTTGTAAGTCATTCTAGTTGTCAGTTTAAGAATTCTATTCCAATGCTTTTATGCTTTTTTTCCCCACCAGAGTAATACATGATGTATTTAAAAATAAAGTAGTGGCCCTAGCTGGTTTGGCTCAGTGGATAGTGTCGACCCACGAACTGAAGGATCCCAGGTCCGATTCTGGTTGCAGGTTTGATCCCCAGTCCTAGTTGGGGAACCTGTGGGAGGCAATCAATCAATGTGTCTCTCTCACATCAACGTTTCTCTCTTTCTCTGTCTCTCCCTCTCCTTTCCACTCTCGAAAAATCAATTGAAAAATATCCTCGGGTGAGGATTAACCAAAAATAAATAAGTAAAAAATAAAGTAATGTAGGAGTGTTTACAGTGAAAACAACATTCCCGTATTTTTTCTTCTCCTTGCCTCCCAATTCTGCCCATTCTGGTTTTATATCTAAACTTTGTATCACTAAATAATATGCTTTTCTAGGACTTAATTTGTTGAATTTATTACACATTATAATTTCATCTTCTGTGTATTAGTTTGATTCTAAAACTTTAAAGCAAAAATTTCCACTGTTATGACTGTGTAAATAGTACATACTGTAAGCCAAGTACTGTCTTACGATTGTAATTCCTATGTTTCATTTTTACAACCCTGTACCACTTAATAGAAGCCTCTTCCTAGGCTCAAATTAAAATGAATTTCTTCCTTTTTACACCCTACTAATTGTTCAAATGTGATGTCTTTTACTGGGATTGAGCAGTTTTATATTTCCTGAAGTGTTTTCTTACTCCCCCATCCCCCTCCAGTCTTGTTGGTGCCTTGATTATATTTTAAGATATTTCCAGTCTCCCAGTCTACTGCCTACTGTCCAGTCCTCTTTCCTAAACATCTTGCTCCTGGAGGTTTCTGTTCTTCCTTTGATTCTACTCTAAGCTCATTGCCTCTCTGGGCTGCTACACAGCTTCTAACCTGGGCTTTCATCTCACTCTGGGTTTGGATCCATGTTTGCAGGATTTTACAATCTTTTTCTTGATTGGTTTAAAAAAATACACTATCGTGTAGTGCCCTAAAAATACATTATCATGTGGTATAGAGGTGGTAAACTCTTTCTGTCCTTGAATGCCAAGAAAAATATGTATTCTTCCTTAATTTATCTGGGTACAGAATTGTGCATTAATAATAATTTTCCCTTGAATTTTCAAGACATCCTATTGTCTTCTAGCTACTAGCATCAGTGAGAGACTGATTTACATTTAGGTGTGTGTAGGTGACCTGTTTTTCTTCTCTCTGGAGACCTGAAGGATCTTTTTTGTTGTTGTAAGATGTGAAATGCTGTATGTCTCTTGGTGTGGTTCTTTCATTCTGCTTTGCACTGTGTAGGCCCTTTGAATTTGAAAATTTGTGCCTCCCTTTCAGGGAAATTTTATTTCTTTCATTTGCTTTTTTCTTTATTCTCTAGAATTCCTCCTAGTTGAATATTGGACCTCTTAGATTTCTCTCCTTTTATAGTTTTCATATCTTTATCTTGTCTGTATCCCTCGACTTTATCTTCTAAGAAGTATAAAGGTCTTGTTTTAAGGATACACATTAGAATTTTTGAAAATTGTTGCCTTGAAATAGTCTATTCCACAGGGTCATTCTTTTTTTTTTTTTAATGTATTTTGATTTCAGAGAGGAAGGGAGAAGGAGAGATAGAAACATCAATGATGAGAGAGAACCATTGATCAGCTGCCTTCTGCACGCCTCCTACTGGGGATCGAGCCCGCAACCCAGGCACGTGCCCTTGACCAGAACTGAACCCGAGACCCTTTAGTCTGCAGGCTGATGCTTTATCCACTGAGCCACACAGGGTCATTCTTGAGGGGTTTTGTTTGTTTGTTTGTTTTTGCAGTTTATAGTAGGCTTTCTTTAACTTTGTGGTAATTTTGGTTGGCTATCTATTTTGAATCTTTTTTTTATAACATTTTTTATTAATTTCAGAGAGGAAGGGAGAGGGAGAGAGAAATAGAAACATCAGTGATGAGAGGGAATCATTGATCCGCTGCCTCCTGCACGCCCCCTACTGGGGATCGAGCCCGCAACCCAGGCGTGTGCCCTTGACCGGAATCGAACCCAGGACCCTTTAGTCTGCAGGCCGACGCTCTATCCACTGAGCCAGATCAGCGGGGGCAGATTGGTTGGCTATCTATTTTGGTAAGCCCTCTGGCTGGCTTCACTTTTTGGTAAGCAGGTGGATTTAATAATTTTCTAATATTAATAATTCCCTTAATTCTTTTCCTCTTTCTCTTTCCAAGAGAAACACCCTTCATTTTATGTCTGATTCTTCAGTTATTTCTTAACACTTTTTTAACTGCAAAGAAAATTTTATTTTATATATCACTAGCCATGAAGGTTTGTCATTAGTTATTACATAAGTGGCATAATCATTTTATGTCCACAGTTCACTTTGTATTTACAGAAAATTCATTATTTACATAAGTATATCAGTGAAGATTTATCATTGAGATGCAATATAACATCCATATTATCTGTAGATAGTAATGTGGATGTATTTTTAATCACCGTTTGAGTCACCTTATGTAAAAAATGAATCAATACCTTAGAGCATCTAAGCCTCTAAAGGAGATTTTCCAGTGTCTCTTAGAAATAGTTACACAGTAAGATGATCAGAAACAACTTCCATGTCCACATCCTCTTGTAGTTTCTCTATCATTTTGTCTTCTAGGTGCTTTCCTTTGCATGCAAAAGGGACCCGGATGAGATGAATGTTTTGCTTGAATTCTTTGATGTCCTGAGCTTTCTGTAGCTCTTTATTTTTTTTAACTTGTTCATTATAAATTTAGCTTGATGTTGCTGTTTAATCTCTTCAGCGCTTCATTGCATCTGTCATTTATTCCACAGCACTCCCTGGTATTTGACAGATTTGTTTCTACGTAGTTTTTCAAATTCAAATGAATTATCCACTGTGAGCTCTTTACGGGCTGCTTTGTGGGATGCTTTAGTCCACCTGATCTTGGGAGGATTGCACTTCCTTTTAAAGTTGCTATGACATTTGGGTTTACAAAACCTGAACACCTTGCAGTTGTGGATGAACATCCTGCAGCGTCCCAGGGAAATGGGCCCGGAAGAGAACTAGCACTACTCTGATGCGTGCTGAGCACACGGAGGGACCCACCACCCAAACCCCAAGTCTTCTTAACCATTTTTACCCACTTTTTTATGTTTGTTTCATCATTTATTATTTTACTTGTTCTGGCTAAAAACTGACTGAGGCTGATTAGATTTAATTTATTCACAAAGGATGTAATTATCTGAATAGAAGCTTCCGCTGTACTGGATGGTTAGTAAATGAAAGTCTTCTCATATTTCACAAATGTATTTTCCCCCATTGATTTTCATAGAATGGAAAGGAGGAGGAAGGGTGGGTAGGGAGAGAAAAACATCAATGTGAGAGAGACACATCAATTGATTGCTTCCTGCATGTGCCCCGACCGGACATTGAACTGGCAACCTAAATACGAGCCCTTACTGGGAATCAAACCCGAGATCCTTCAGTGTACAGACCAATATTATAACCAATGAGCCGCGATGGCCAGGGCCACTAATGTATTTTTATGGCACAAGATTTGAGTTATTTACTTTATATTCTGCTATGTTTAAGAAATAATTTAAAGATTGTAAGTCTTACATTTTATGTAGGGATATAATTTAACACCTTTTATTCTATCCAAATCTAGGCAAGAAAAAAAACCACACCTTGATTTGAACTATTTCCACTTAGACAAATTTTACTTAAATGAATTTGAATTTGATTTGACCTGGATTTTTAAAAATTAACTTGTTTATTTAGACTTATCACTGGATACTTAATTGAATTGGTACAGTCCAGTGTGGTCGTCCACGTCATATAAGGGACAGATTTTCTAAGGATATTTGAAACAGAAAGAGAAATTCCCAGATGGGTCTAAGACGACAGCCCAGAGGATCTTTATTCTGAACAGCAAGCAGTCAGCTGCCCTCGCCTTGACTCCCCTGGGAACTGGGACTGGATTATTATCATTCATGATGCTTTTGGTGGAGGATATGGTCAGTCCAGATGATGGGTAGGGACCTGGCTATACAGAGCAGAGTTAGGTTAAGCAGCCTTAGAGATAGATGTATGTGGTAATTGCTAAATGCACTGGCATCTTTTTATATGGTTTCTTGGAAGGCTGACTGTAAAATCTATTGTTGACACTGAGACACATAGGAGAGTGAAAGAGAATACTACTAATAATTATGCTGGGATAGGGGCATAAACCAGAGCATATGGTCATCTCATCCTGAGTCACATGGACTCTTAATTACATGAGACAGTGTAAGTCAAATTGCTTGCCTAGTTGACTTGACATTTCTATTCTATCCCCATCCTGTTTTTTATCCAATAGGACAAACATAGGGGAGAAAGAAATGTGAATAGATATTTGATAAAGAGTAGTAGAATGAATGAAAATAGTATAGGAATCCAAGATTATCTGAATTTTTACATAATCAAAACCCCTTTTATGTATGCAGTGTAGTCCGGATGTGTAAAATCTTATTAGTAAATGTTAAATACAAGCTTCACAAAACTGGTATATTTATATTTTAATATAATTCTTTTTCATAGTTCTAGGAGTTTTGAAGAAGCTGTTGCTGGCATTTTTTCTTAAGGATGTGGAATTATCCATAGAAAATGTCAATCCCAAACCAGTTTCCCATTATTACAATGGAAACTTCCTTTGCCTGTCTTTTAATTGGCATACATGTAGAAAATGTTAGCTAATTTTAGCATCAAAATATGGAAAACCTCATCCAAATAGAAATTATAGGAGTTTCTTTGAACTCTGTTCTAAGTTTTTTTTGTGTTTTGTTTTTTTTCTTTTTCATATTGGGCTGAATTCTGCCACCCTTCCATCCATTGGTTCTAGTTCTGTTCTCTGGAGCAGCATGGAGTAAGTCTCGTATATTAGAAGGCAGCTAATCATATCACTGAATGTTCCCAGGTCCTCCACTTTTTATATGAACTTGTAAGATTCATAGTGATTCCCTTTTAATTATTCGTAATTATCAGCGATTTCCATAATACCAGTTAAAATATGATGGTCTCAAAATTTAATTCTATGCCATGTTTCTATGATATTGTGAACACCAGTGAAGAATTCTGTTTTATTCTTGACTCATTATAACTATGGTCAGCTAAACACTGTCAGCTAAATAACTGTTGGAGCTGTCATTTTTTTAGAAGGCATTTCTGTCTTGGTAATAAAGCTTTAGCACATAATTGTGAGTGTATTATTCAAAGATCATAGAACAACAAATAAACTTATTAATATGCCAACATTTTTAGGCCTTGGTTCATGTGACATAGGCTCTCAATGTAAAGGTTAAAATAAAAATTATTTTAAGACTTTGGCTGTAAATTTTTTGATTTACGATTTTGGAAAATTTTTGCCTCTTTGAGGTTTAACTGGTTATGATTGCAAAACATCTGACTTAGATCTTCTTTTGCAACATCTGCTACATTTTAAAGAGAAAAATGTGCATAATGAAATTATGCCTATAATCTGGAAAATTTATCTAAAATAACAGATTCTACATTGTAGGTTTTGTATCCTAGAGCAGTATTTCTCAACCTCAGCACTATTGACACTCTTTGCATAGTTCTTTGTTGTGAGTAGCTATCCTGTGCATTGTAGGATGTGTAACAGCATCACTGGCCTCTACCCACTAGATGTCAGTAGCACTCATCACCCACCACCAACTTCTCTGCAGTTTGACCATCAAAAATATGTTCAGACATGGCCAAATGTCCCTGGGGTGGAGGGCAAGAGGGGTTGGTGGCAAAATCTCCCCCAGTTGAGAACTACTGCCCTAGCCTGAGCGGGAGAAGTATTTCTTAAGTCAATTGGGTGATAGTTTTTACCTTAAAGGTTTTCTGTAATTGGAGTTAGAATACAATATTTTTCTTAACATCTCTTTGTAGAGTTTTTTTTAAAAAACTGTAGAGCATACTTTAGGCACAACAAATACTTTTTTAAATTTCAAGTTTGATCAACTTCATTTCTTCCTAATACTGCTTCTTATCCCAGTTTGTCATCCCTGCTTTGTGATCTGATCTGTGATCTGAAACATAATGTGTGATTATCTAATGTGTTGAGATTAAGGAATGAAAAGTATGTAACAACAAATATGGTATTGATTGGGAGGTTAAGTTCAAATAAAATACTGGTTTTTTTTGTAGTCCATGAGTAAATTCCTTGAAAATGCACTTTTTATTTAAGTTGATTAAAGTCCTAGATTTTTAATAAATTGTATTATGTTTATTCTTCTCCACAATATAGCCAGCAGCCAGCTTCGGGTGTAGCCTACTCTCATCCAACTACAGTTGCTAGCTACACTGTCCATCAGGCTCCAGTAGCTGCTCACACAGTTACTGCTGCCTATGCACCAGCAGCTGCTACAGTTGCAGTTGCCAGGCCTGCTCCTGTAGCTGTTGCAGCTGCTGCAACCGCTGCTGCTTATGGAGGCTACCCCACTGCACACACAGCAACGGATTATGGTTATACCCAGAGACAACAAGAAGCACCACCCCCACCGCCTCCAGCTACTACACAAAACTACCAGGTAAGAAAACTATTAGTTTCAATAGCCTTAACATACAGGCTTCAGTGTCCTCAATGTGTGGTATCCTGTCCAAACCAGTGCTCCTCAAACTTGGATCTTTCAGAATGTACCTGTAATGATAGAAAAAAGTAAATGTGTATTCCTAGGTAATTTAAGGGCATATTCTAAGCATTACATTTCCTTACTGTAAGTTTTTTTTCTTTTTAAAAAAATATTTTTTTATTGATTTCAGAGAGGAAGGGAGAGGGAGAGATAGAAACATCAATGAAGAGAGAGAATCATTGATTGGTTGCCTCCTACTGGGGATCTAACCTACAGCCTGGGCATGTGCCATGACCAGGAATTGAACCATGGCCTCCTGGTTCATACATCGATGCTTATCCATTGAGTCATACTGGCCGGGCTGTGCATTTTATATTAATAATCCCCCTAGTCTATTCCACTATATCTGCTTGCTTTAATTTTGAAAAATTTACATTGATTAAGTATTTTAATTTTACCCCAAGTTTTTAAGAAAAATTAAGATAATAGGGAAAATGCCCCTTGTTTGTATTGTGGCATTATTTGTCCACTTGGAACACAGCTGTGCCTCCTATTTTGAGACCTACAAGCCCAAGCTATGTATCATTGCGAATATGTACTCCCATTAATGGGTTGTCTTTTCATTTTGTTGATGGTTTCCTTTACTGTGCAAATTAACCCAGTTTTTGGTTTGTTTGCTTTTAAGATCTGTTTTTTAAACTTTGATCCTTCTGGACTTGGCCTGGTTTTTCTATATTCTTTCTAATTATAGGAATTTGAATTAAGAAATTGACATATGAATTAACAATATTAGTATTTGCTATAATATATGGCAAGTTACTAACATGGAATTCCTTTTGACTTTTGCTATTGTCTTCATTATGTCCAGAGACAGAATATAATAAATTCCATTTTTTTTAATAGGGTGTATGAAGCCCATCTTTTTTTGTACCCTGCCTATTTCTTCAGCCTTTCTATCTGCATGCCTTCTCATCCATCACTTTATGCAGCACAGGAAATCACCTAGTTCACCATGATCTTCATTGCCTTGGAGATTTATATGTAACTAGAGGCCTGGCCCACGAAATTTGTGCATGGGTACTGTCCCTAGGCCTGGCTTATGATCAGGGCCATCTTCCCTAGCTACCTGCAGCTGGCTCCGCCCCCCGCCACCACCCACCCC
Organism: Myotis davidii; assembly: GCF_000327345.1. Lineage (NCBI taxonomy): Eukaryota > Metazoa > Chordata > Mammalia > Chiroptera > Vespertilionidae > Myotis > Myotis davidii. Next base: position 4,259,083 of record NW_006289398.1, read on the forward strand.
CGGTTCTGGTTCCCTCCCTGTTCGCCATCGGGTGATCAGTGCCAGACAGCTGGGGGAAGGGACCCGAGAGGTCAGCAGTTCCCACCCGCTCGCTGGCCCTGCCGCTGCCACGGGTGGCCATCAGGCGATCGGAGCCTGCTGGCCGGGGAAAGGGGCCAAGAGGTGGTCAGTGCGCCTCATAGTGACTGGTCCAGCGGTCGTTCTGCCCTTAGGGTCAGTTTTCATATTACCCTTTTATTATGTAGGATGTGCCTTCTCCCTGGCACCTCCGTTCCCCTCTCCTCCATCTGGAAGCTCCTATTCATTACTATGTTAATGTCACTAGTAAATAAGGGAGAATGAAAAAGTTGGAGCAAACACAAAATTTAGTTCACACAGGCGTTCTTTACTAGGGGATCCATTTTTAAGGAAAAGCTGCCATGAGTTTTTTTAATAAAACTGATTCTTAAAAAATAAGCATTGCTAATTTTTCTGATTTTAAAAGTTAAACATGATGCTTGAAATGGTTTTGACCTTATTTAATGAAGTCCAAAATGTATCCCCTTTGTAATTGAATTTGACTCATGTCTAGGTCTAAGTATATATTTGGTTTTTTAATTTCCTTTATTATACTTTTGTATAGTAAAGAGGAGGAGCATTTACTGCCTCTTCCTCATAGCAAGGTTTTCTTTCATTCTTTTTCCTTAGGACTCATACTCGTATGTAAGATCCACGGCTCCTGCTGTAGCTTACGATAGTAAGCAGTACTACCAACAACCAACAGCAACTGCTGCTGCTGTAGCTGCCGCTGCCCAGCCTCAGCCTTCTGTTGCTGAAACCTACTATCAGACAGGTGGGTTTTATTAACTTTCACAGTTTCATTGTACACTATTGAAATATATTACTTAGCGTCTTTTTAATGAAGTTAATCTAAACTCATTGTGTTATATTCTAGCCATGTCTTTCTCTTCCTCTGCTAGAATGCCTTTGAGTCCCAAAGAGAAGGCCATGGAAGCAATTCATAATCATGCCCTTCTCTCCTGGTCTTCAGCTTACAATTCACTTCCCTTTCACAGTTTCATTGTACACTATTGAAATATATTACTTAGCGTCTTTTTAATGAAGTTAATCTAAACTCATTGTGTTATATTCTAGCCATGTCTTTCTCTTCCTCTGCTAGAATGCCTTTGAGTCCCAAAGAGAAGGCCATGGAAGCAATTCATAATCATGCCCTTCTCTCCTGGTCTTCAGCTTACAATTCACTTCCTGTCCTGACACAGATATTACAGTGGGCTCAAATGCAGGTGGTGTTTCGTTTGCAAAGAACCGTATATACTAGGAGTCTTTAAAAGATGGATTTTTTCATAGAGATTTCACAATTTTCTTTTTTAAAAAATTCTTACCCAAAGATAAGTTTTTATTGATTTTTTTTTTTTAGAGAGAGAAACATTGGTCAGCTGCTTCCCGCATGTGCTGACTAGGGATCGATCCCGTCACCATTTAGGTGTATGGGACAATGCTTCAACCAACCGAGCCACCTGGCCAGGGCGAGATTTGACAACTTTTAAAACAAAGCTCTCTGGGCTTTGGAAAGTAGGCAGCTCCTTTACTTTCATTATTTTTGAAGGAGCATGAGAGTGTGGGTGGAGCCTTGGTTAGGAAAGAGTAGAATTGGCTTACCACTATATGTTCTCTTATTTGTAAATGAGGTAGTGGACCTGTATCTCTCTAGGGTACTTGTAATTCTAAGATGTTATGTGTTTTTAAAAATGGTTTAAAAAGATTTTGAATTAAAGTGACCCTGAATTTTCTTATAGTCTCATCTCTGATTTGCAGGTACAGCAGTCTATTGTGAATTTCCTGGTTAATTATCAAAATTAGATTGTGCTTAAAAGTATTGAGTTGTCTGAGAGTCAAAAGACCTTGATTTAGTGTAAGTGCTGACATTAACTACACAGTTTTAGTTTTCTAAACTCTTGCCCTGGACAGTATGGCTCAATTGATTGGAGCGTCATCCTGACACCAAAGATGGTGGATTTGATTCCTGATCAGGGCACATACCCAGGTTACAGGTTCCATCTCTAGTCGGGGTGCATGTGGGAGGCAGCCAGTCGATGCTCGCGTGCTCTTTCTCTTGCTCTCTCTCGCTCGTTCTCTCTGTCTCTCTCTCTTTCCCCCTTCCTCTCTCTAGAAAAAAAGTTTTATGCTCTTAGGTGCTATTTACTTAAGCTACCTTTTGGTAATTGAGCATAAAATGAGTTTGCCCCGGTGGTATTTGGGCGTTTCTTAGAAATGACATTTGTATGCTTTGGTGATCATTAATTAGTGACTAATTATTAAATTATTGATTGGTACTAAAGCTCATAAGATTTGTTTTGAATATGGTCAAAGGCAGCAGAAAGCTTAGAGACATTAATGGTAGCCATTTAAGAGTAGCTGCACTCAAGCTATTGCTTTGGAAGAATGGTTAGCACCTTGTGAGTTGGAATTATGGAAAAGTCAGTAAAGTGTGATGGCTGATATATAAACAAGTCCCATATAATTAAACATTGAAATTTTTACTGTGAATGGAAATATGTACTTTGAGGTCCTCTCTCTTCTGTTCCCAGTATTAAGCATAACTTTCAAGTAGGCTAGCCTAAATACACACACGTTTTTCAAAAACTTTATTAATACCTGTTTTAAGTAGTACTGCTATTTCAGTTAGTTGTAAATTTTTACAAAATATTATTTTGGAAATATATGGAAAGCATCTGGGATGGGATAGTAATTTATATAGATGTTATATTTTGTGAATAAGAATTTCACCCCTTTTGCCAAGAAGAAATTACTGGCATCTAATTTACAGTTTACATTTAACCTACTTTCTCTAGTTTTCCAAGATGTTGGTATAGTAACTACAGGCATACCTTGGAGATATTGTGGGTTTGGCTCCAGACCACCACAATAAGGTATTGTAAGTGGTTTACCCTTCTAATTTTCTGATGTTTTTTTTTTTAATTTAGCCCCCAAAGCAGGTTATAGCCAAGGTGCAACTCAGTATACACAAGCCCAGCAAACTCGACAAGTGACAGCCATAAAACCAGCGACACCGAGTCCAGCTACCACTACTTTCTCCATTTATCCTGTATCTTCCACCGTACAGCCAGTAGCAGCTGCAGCTACTGTGGTGCCATCCTACACCCAGAGTGCTACTTACAGTACCACGGCAGTCACTTATTCTGGTAAGCTGATAAAAAGTGTTTAAATAAATCAAGAAACTAGAAAGACGTTCTAAGTTGTATGGTTTGCTTCTGTGTTTGTTTTTTTTAAAGCCAGCAAGATTTTAGCAGAACATTAATGCTCTTTGGACATTTGAAAACTAGTCATGAGTCCTGGGCCTAGCATTGCAATTAGAAAAAATAACAGTATTCTACTAGTAGTATTCTATTCTCTTTCTGGCTTTTCCAAATGAGTTTGAAAAATTAAAGGAATATTGCTGACAAGTTATATTCTTTATTTCAGCCCCAAGGAGCTAGCATTTCATCTTTACTATCAGGAAGAAGTAATCTTGACAATACTGGTTAACACTTGTAAACATTCATAAGATAATGGTTATATAACACACCTCAGAAGGACAGAGTAATTTCATTTTCTTTAAATCATATATTTTCTTAGAGAACTATAATTACTGAAACCTTACTATGTCCAGTGCTCTTGCTAATTTCTGGCTGAGGTAACCTCAGTATTTCAGTAATTAAAGTCACACATTACTTTTTTGTAGACACTTAATCTTCTGGTACTACTGTATGGTTTATTGTTTTGCATTTTATTTATTCCTTAATACCCTATTTTGTTCTGTAGAGGATTTAAGGTGACATTGGTAATTTCATTTCTTACCTCTTGATACTTTGTGTTAGAATCCTAGCTACTGAATTAACTATTTAATTTCTTAAGAGATGTTTTTGGTCTCTTGCTCTATGCCAAATGCTATGTTGGTAGGGAGACAGTGGTGAATTAGGCAGGCGTAGAGTATTGCGGAATGAGAGTTCAGTGTGCCTGGAACACAGGATCTATGGGATAATACCAGGAGAAGAGGCTGGAAATGTCAGTGTGAAAAAGCCTTGTAGGCTCTGCTATAGTGTCTTTTTGTTGTTGTTAATCCTCACCCGAGGATAGTTTTTCCATTGCTTTTCAGAGAGTGAAAGAGAGGGAGGGAGGGGGAGAGAGAGAAAAAATACATCGTCATGAGAGAGACAAATCGATTGGTTGCCTCCTGCACACACCTCCACCAGGGCCCAGGAACAAACCTGCAGCCGAGGTACGTGCCCTTGACTGAAATTGAAGCCATGAGCCTTTGGTGCGTAGGCCAACACTCTGCTACTGAGCACACTGGCTAGGACTGTGGAGTCTGTCTTTATCTTGTGGGTAGAAAGGGTGCCAAGAGGAGATCTTATGAAAGGAGCAATGGGAACAGAGTTTAAGTTCACTATGACAGTCCTCTGGAAGTGAGCTGGAGTGAGGAGATGTGATTACTCCCAGACCTGTCATTTAGGACTTCCCAGATAGAGCTTTCCTGCCTCTCTGTATCTGATTAGCCAGTTAGAACTGTACTGGAGTTATTCCAAAGAAATAGGAGTGGAGAGTTGCTTTTTAAAGGTCCACATTTTCTTCAGAATACGGAGTATGACGGTATCCTTTTCTTTATATTACACTAGTAGCCCTGTGCACGAATCCGTGTGTCAGTAGCTTGCTACCCACTGCCCCACCCTCCTGTAGCTCCCCCCGCCACTCCCCTATAGCTTTCTGCCCTGCCCCCTCCCGTAACTCTCTGCCGCCCGCGCTGCCCCACCCTCCTGCTGATCCGTGATCCTGTCATTACACGGCCGGTCGTTATGCTTCACAGCATATTACATCTTTATAGGATTAATAATACATTATTATTTTAAAACTAGAAACTATAGATAAAAAGGAGAAAAAAATTAGATCACTGGACACCTACTCCTAGACACTAACTGTCATTAACATTTTACTGCATATCCTTTTTTTCCATGGGAATATACATATCTAAACCTCATGATTTCTTTATAAAAAAGAATTTGTCGTATACATACTATAGTGTAAACTACTTTCTTATTGTGAATGTCTTTTCATGTCACTAAATATGAAGATAATATCTTTCATTCCTTTGGTTAATGTTATTCACTAGCTTTTTATTTTAGAAAAGTTTCTTTCTGCAGAAAAGTTGAAATAGTTCAGATGTTCGTATACCATTTACCTAGATTCACTGATTTATTAATATTTTGTCATATTTACTTTATCTCTCCTCTAAAATATTTTCAAATGGTTCGGAAATATACTGGTATAAAAGTTGCAGATGGAAGAAGACATGGTGTTTTGCCCAGAATTTTTCAGCATGTATTTCCTAAGAATAAGGGCTTTCTTTTAAATAGCCACATTGCACGTGTCAGAAAAAGGATCTGAACATGGATTATCTAATAAATTTCTCTCGTTTCTCACAAATGTATCTTATGGCTGGGCTTTCTGTGTGCTTATACTTTGTTTTAAATTCAGGATCCAATCAAGGATCATGCATTGTGTTTGGTTGTCATGTGTTGTTAGAGAGTGTTTTATTTTAATGTAGAATAATCCCCTATTTTTATCTTCTCTCTCATGACCTTGACATTTCATAAAGCAGCGGTTGCCAACCGATGGTCAGCAGACCACTGGTGGTCCGTGAGGTCCAAAAGGTTGGCAACCGATGTTTTAAAGAGGCCAGTTGTAGAATCTGGATTTATCTAATTTCTTTATGCTTAGTTTCTGGCAGCTTTTTAGCCAATAAAACAAAACAAACTTCCCATTTCATCATATCAGGAGCACATAAGTTAATAATGTCAATTTATGTGTTATTGATGATACCAAGTATAAATCACTGGTTAAAGGGTGTGTGGTGAGCCGGCATGGCCATGGCATACTCAGCCCCACATTGGGTGCCTTATGTGCCAGGCCAGCTCAGCCTGAGAGGGGTCGGTGAAGGATTAAGAAAAGACAGCAAGAGAATGAAAGCTGGGTCTCAGTGGGATGCTGCTCCTCTGACATAGAGACAGCACCAGCGCCCACAAGCCGTGTCTTTATTTTATAGCAGATGCCACGAGGCAAAGTAAGGGCGTGATCAAGATGTTTACAACATTCTCGTGGGTTTCAATCCTATTCAACTACATGCACCTGAACTCCATTGAGCCCACATCCCAAGTAATCTGTGGGCCTGTTACCTTTCATCTACCTTTCACTCTTAAGTGAAATAGTAAACAGTTCTGTGGCCACATAGGTTACCAAATACTCTGTCACATTCCTCCAACTGAACTACAAGCTTCTTTAAGACAAGGACCAAATCTTATACCTTACACATTCTTTTTACTCCACAACACCCGGTAGGTGTTGAGTAAATACTTGTTGATTAACTTATATATAAAAGGAGGATAAATGTTTTCTAGGTTTGTTTTTCAAGAAGGATACATTATTTGTAAATATGCATGTGTAAACCTACCTTTATTAATAGAATTTATGGGATTTAAATTTGTAACATTCAGCTTGGCCTTGTATAATTATGTAACAAAATCTTTGTTTTATTTTGTTTGTAAGGTACATCTTATTCAGGTTATGAAGCAGCAGTGTATTCAGCTGCATCCTCCTACTACCAACAGCAGCAGCAGCAACAGAAGCAGGCAGCAGCAGCAGCTGCTGCTGCTGCCGCCACAGCTGCCTGGACAGGGACCACCTTTACTAAAAAAGCACCATTCCAAAATAAGCAACTGAAACCAAAACAGCCTCCCAAACCACCCCAGATTCACTATTGCGATGTTTGTAAGATCAGCTGTGCTGGACCACAGGTACTTATGTTGTATGTTTTACCACAAGTCTTCAGTGGTTATTTTTTAACAGTTAAATATGGTTGATATTATAACTTGTGTTTACAAAGAAGGTTTCCAGTTTCTTCTCTGTTAGAGCTTAGCTAATACACATAGTTCATTAAATGGCCATTTTTGAAAAGGTATTTGTATTAAGACATAAGAATTCTATTAAGAAAAAAACGTAGGGTGGGTGGGTACCAGGTGGAGGGGGTTAATGGGGAAAAAAGTAGGATGTATGTAATACTTTCAACAATAAAGATAAATTTTTTTTAAACCTGTAAAAATGATTATGAATGTAAATGTAAAATGGGCAAATTGAGCTTTTTTTATTCAAGAATACTTTTCTCTTTAAGTAAACCTTAAATTTAGCTTAAAAGTTTTATATTTGACTTAATTGGGTTTTTGGGGAAAGATTGAATTTTTCTTTTTTAGCATTTATAACTTGCTTTTAAAAGACTTTATACAAAATTTTTGACTTTCCTATCTCCAAGGTCTGTATATGAGTGTGTATATAAAATTTTACAGCTGAAAAAGGATGATCATAAAGATAATTGTTTACACACATTAAAGATGAAAGAACTTTGTCAAATGTATTAGTTTTTGGAGCCTATAACTAGCAGGAAAAATTGTGTTTCTGGAATTAAAAAAAATTATTTTAATAACCTATAATTGGGATACTTCTAATAAGACTGACTTTTATATTTGCTTTATAAGTTATTACTTATTTCTATATAATCTTTTCCATGAGGGTAGGAATTCAGGAAACAAG
>NW_006289398.1:4266809-4291614 GCF_000327345.1 Myotis davidii
AAAATACTGAAATGTAGCATGCAGAACCTTTATTCCCTCCTCCCCCCATTTTTTGGTCTTTTATTCTGGTTGGTACACCTTAAAATATGTGATTTAGGCATGAGTCTAATTAGTACAACTCCCTTCCCAATTTTATTTGTTAACTAGCAGCCCTGCGCATGAATCCATGTGCCAGTAGCTCTCTGCGGGGCCTGGCCGTTCCGTGCCTGCTGCCCAGAGGCTCTCTGCGGCCCAGAGGCCCATCCACGGCTGGGCGCGGAAAGCTTGCCTTGTCACCGTGGCGATAAGGCAAGCATTCCACCAGGCCATTCATGCTATCCCCTCTCAGCAGCTGCCCCCCCTGGGACTGGGGGACTCTGGTGGGGCTGAGAGGACTGGGCACCACCATCTTGTGGCTATGGGTGCCACCATCTTTGTGACGGAGTGATGGTTAATTTGCATATTATCCTTTTATTAGATAGGATACTTTCCTTAAGAGTGTCTAGTTTTTTTGTCATGTTTTTTTCAGAGAGGAAGGGGGAGAGAGAGAGAGAGAGAGAGAAATAAATAAATGATGAAAGAGAAGAGAGAGAGAGAGAGAGAGAAATAAATGATGAGAGAGAATCATTGACTGGCTGCCTCCTGCACGCCCCCCACTGGGGATCAAGCCCACAACCCAGGCATGTGCCCTTGAATGGAATGGAATCAAATCTGGGACCCTCAGTCCACAGGCCGACATGCTATCCACTGAGCTAAACCAGCCAGGGCAGAGTGTCTAGTTTTTATTTAAAAATTGGAAAAGCCATTTGGCAGGTAGTAAGTATATTATTTGATTGAGACCAGATTTTGACTCTAATTATTTCGTCTGTCTCTCACCGCTGCCCCATCCTGTATACGTTACTTTTTTAGTTACCAGCATTCCTTGAATTACTGACATCAAATTAGGGAATATTTTAATGTATGGCTAGTTACATAAAACCTTTTTCTCTCTATTTTGAGTTTGATAGGAAATGGTCTCATTGTGATTGCATGGTTGGAGGAGAAGGGATAGGTAAAGAATATTCAGTGACCAGGATTAAACATGAAAGGGAGCAAGGATGTTGGTCTTAGTATTTGAGGAGTGTATCCTACTCTATGATGGTGTTGTAGAGAGGATGATGCTATGAGTGACAAATGTAAACCTAAGAGATTTACTGAATCTGTGGCACCCATATGAAAGGATAGAACATGACTCTAGGGAGGTGTGTTAACAACAATATTTAGAATGAGTATGTATATGGCTGACCATTGATTTGGAGTATCTGAATGGTTACACAAGAACAGGCCAAGGGTACTTCTGCAAGTCAGATGCAGTGCCTTAAGGGGTTAATGAAATGAGCCTTAGAGAAAAATATTGAGATTATTAAGAGTGTAGGTGTGAACATAAGGAGGGAGAGTCATTGGTTCAGGATTAAGGGTCCATGGTTTCAGTCCTGGCTCTGTCACTTACTGTGGCCTTGGGCAAGTCAGAGCCCTTAACTTCTTTGGGCTTTTATGTCTTTACTTCTATAATAGGAACTTGTCTTAAATAATTGAGGCTTTACTTGCTTCACAGAACCCTTCAGACTAGAGAAGAATCAAATGGCTGAGTCTTAGATCTCTTTCGTTTCAAAAACAGCAATTTTCCTTACTTGTGCATACTATTATTCATAGAAAGGATTCTCTTGTTTGAAAATTAGAAAGTCATTATTTTGGGTAATCTCTAAAGTTCCATCCAGCTTGGAAATTCTATGATAAATATATAATTTTATGGTAATTTTTGTCTCTCTTAAAAACAATTCTAAAAATAAAATATGTAAGAGTATTTGGCCCCACTCAAGAAGAAACAAACTAACCAGCAATCCATATTTATTTCCTCTCATTTTAATAAATCTGCATTCTTAATTGTCTGCATTCAAGACAGTTTTTAATGTATAATTTTACTATAATGACCACTGTCTAGTATTCTTTATTCAACATTATACATAACCAATAAAAGGCATATCCTTTTTTTGTTTGTTCTTTAACTTTTTAGTTATTAATTGATTTTTGAGAGAGAGAGATAGATTTTTTTGTCCTACCCATCCATGCACTCACTGGATTCCTGCATGTGCTCTCACTGGGATCCAACCCAAAACCTTGGTGCCTGGAGATGATGCTCTAACCAACTGAGCTACCTAGCCAGAGCAAGATACAAATTCCTTTTTTTTTTTTAATATATTTGATTGATTTTTACAGAGAGGAAGGGAGAGGGATAGAGAGTTAGAAACATCGATGAGAGAGAAACATTGATCAGCTGCCTCCTGCTCACCCCCTACTGGGGAGGTGCCCACAACCAAGGTCCATCCATGCCCTTGACCGGAATTGAACCTGGGACCTTTCAGTCCGCAGGCGGATGCTCTTTCCACTGAGCCAAACCAGTTAGGGCAAGATACTAATTCTTGAAACTGAAAGCAGTGACCTATTGGTATTATGGCTCTGTGTGAAAGTCCTTTGTGAATCAAAGTGTTAGACAAATGTATTCTCGATGAACAAGGTACAGAGAACCTCAGATGTATCACGTGTGTAGGGAGTCCCACATGCTTTTAAATTGCTTTTAAAATTGTTTGGTGCTCATTTTTTAAATAAGTCTTAGAGATTTGAGAATTGAATAATTTAAATGACTTTGTATCTAGAAAATTAATAAAACCAAATGTATCCTTTTTGTTTGAAACAGACTTACAAAGAACATTTAGAAGGACAGAAACATAAAAAAAAAGAAGCTGCATTGAAAGCCTCACAAAATACCAGCAGCAGCAGCAACTCTGCTCGTGGGACTCAGAATCAGCTGCGCTGCGAGCTCTGCGATGTGTCTTGTACAGGAGCAGATGCATATGCTGCCCACATTCGTGGTGCTAAGCATCAGAAAGTAGGTGTTTTCCCACACCGCCTTCTGTCTTCCTCTGCTGTTGTTTTTTACCTTTTCAGTAGGGAGCTGGGGGGAGTGGTGTACGCAAAAGTGGCTCCAAAACTCTGTGGCATAAGCCTTGTTTAGGTGCTCACACACAAAAGAAGACTGGAGGCCTGTCTTTAAATTGAACGAGGTCATTTATTCTGTCAGTTGGAGAATTGTGTGTTTATTTTCCTCCTTTTGTCATGCCTAAGTGTAGGTTGGTGTGCTTGTGGCCAAGTCATTTCATCTCTCTCTGCCTTAGTTTTCTCACTGATAATAGGTGGAATATGTTTCCTTATCTGCTTCATAAAGGTTATTTGGAAAATAATGAGTTTGTGTATGAAAATATATAGCAAAAAATATCATTTGTATTTTAATTTTATAATTTCTTTTAGACGAACTTGAAAATCTATATTCTGAGTTTCCAACAAATAAATGTGCTTTTATTTATTTTTTTTTGTAGGTGGTTAAATTACACACAAAACTTGGTAAACCCATTCCTTCAACAGAACCAAATGTTGTTAGCCAAGCTACTTCTTCAACAGCTGTGTCTGTTACAAAACCGACTGCCTCTCCTTCAAGCATTGCAGCAAGCAATTGTACTGTGAACACTTCATCAATTGCAACTTCTTCAGTGAAAGGTCTTACAGCTACAGGAAACTCGTCTCTTAATAGCACATCCAACACTAAAGTGTCAGCAGTGCCTACAAGTATGGCTGCCAAGAAGACATCTACACCCAAAATAAACTTTGTTGGCAAGTACTGAAGATTCTTTATGTTCTTCCCAACTCCATCCAAGTAACATTTCTCTTCCAGTCCAGGACTAACCCTTCTGCTTATGGTCTTGTACCCACCTCCTCCCTTCTTCTCTGGGACCTTGTTGAATCACATATCTCTATTTTTTTCTTGAATTTTTAGTCAGTCCTCTAATGGTTTCTTCTCTCTTCCCTTCAGCCATGCAGGTATACCTTTATCTTTCATGGTCTTAAATTTTAAAAAGATCTTTTCCCATTCCGGCTGTCCTTTCAATCTGCTAAACTAATTCTTTCTCTACTTCTCTACTTCTTATCCATCTCCAGTCAGTTAGTGTTTCCACTCTACCCTTTTCTGAAACTGCCTTCAAGAATCACCAAAAACCTTAATTGCAAAATTCAGTGGCCAGTTTTCAGTTTCATCCTGTAGACCTCTCTAACTTTTGACTTAGTTGACTGCTATACCGTAAACCTTAAGATATGTCTCTGTCTCTCTAGTTATTGTCTGTCTACCCACCCCTTTCTCAGGTATCTTTTTTGGTTCTCCTGCCTTCATGTTCGCTGAGTGGTGGTGTTCTAAGATTCTGATTCTGTTCTCATCTTACTCTTCTCATCCAGTATTCATGAGTGGTCTCATCCATTCCAATGTGTACAGTAACTTTAAAATCTTTTGGGCAAACTCAAAACCCCCCTCTGAGTTTAGAGCCATATTTTAGGTATCGCTTTATCGATGCCTACCAGTGTCTCCTTACCCATTGTCTTATTACAGGAGTACCACGAAATGATCTCATAAAATTGCTTGGAAAACTGACATTTTTTCCTATTTATTGCCTCCTCTAATTGTTTACCTGTCCTTTTGTTTCTATCACTACAATATTTCTACCCCCAAGAAAATGTCATCTTCATAGCCACTGCCTTGTTTTTAAGACTTCAAAGTCTCCTCCTCAGCTGGCCAGTGTGGCTCAGCGGTTGAGTGTCTACCCAGGAACTAAGAGGTCACGGGTTAGATTCCTGGTCAGAGCACTTGTCCAAGTTGCAGGCTTGTTCCCCAGTGGGGAGGAGAGGGGAGCTTGTAGGAGGCAGCCCATTGATGATGTTTCTGTCTCTCGCCCTATTCCTTCTCTCTCTAAAAATCAATAAAAATATATAACAGATCCCTCTCCTTTAAAAAGAAAAAAAGTCTGCTCCTCAGAGCTTTGTCTTTATTGCATCCAGTCTCTCCAACACTTGTCGAAGTCATTTTGTGAAAATACATATCAAATTATATTAGACTCCTGATTAGAAGCTTTCAGTGTCATTCCTCTTGGTATGGGAAAAAGCCCTCTATGTTCCTTAATTATGTCATCAAGGCCTTTCCCATATGGGCTCCTGCCTCATCATCGGTCATCATCTCTACTTAGGTAGTAATTCATAGTGAATTACTGAAGCTTCCTTACATTTACTGCAGTCTTTTTAACTTGATGTTGTTGTGCTTTTTTGTACACCCTATTCTTTTTGTTTAGACATAATTCTCTTCTTTCTGCCTGGCCAGTTCATACTCGTTACTCTTCTTTCAAAGCCCAGCTCAAGTGTCGCACACTTGGTGAAGCCTTTTCTAACTGGATCAGGTTAAAGGGTAGTGGTTTCTTTGCTTTGCATTCTACAGTACTCTATTCATACTTAGTACAGCCCTTATCACATTGTATTATAATTAGTTGTTTCTTCCCTTAATTGTTGGCACCTCAGAAGCAGCCACATTGTTTTATTCTTATTATATTACCAGAATGTAGGACAGTGCCCAGTACCATTGGCAAAGAACTAGGGATACCAGCATGAATAAGGCTTTTCAGGCACTTGCTGTTTACTTTTAGGTACTTGATGTTACGAGAACCATAGTGGGGACAGAGAGGAGTGTTGAGCGTGGGTGGTGAAGAAGGGGAAAATCCAGATGTGTGTTTCAATAGGGTAAAGAAGACAAGTGGTTTATGTGGTTCTTCAAATTTCTGATCTATTGTGTGTCAGGCAGGGGTTTGACTTTTGGTAGAAAAGATAATTTTGTCTGAAGTTTTTGTATCAGGTTATACATTTACATAAAAAAGAAAGTTAAAATTATTGTAATTCTCTTACGCGTTTCTAGGTGGTAATAAGCTGCAATCAACAGGAAATAAAACAGAAGACTTAAAAGGAACAGAATCTGTTAAAGGCGCTCCTGTCCCTTCTGTGCAGATCCCAGAAGTGAAGCCAGACACAGTGTCAGAGCCAGTCACGCCTGCCTCTCTGGCTGCGCTGCAGAGTGATGTGCAGCCAGTGGGCCATGACTACGTGGAGGAGGTATTGATTCAAGAACACCATTGCTGTGAGATGAGGAAAGGGGGAAAGGGTGTCGCTTTGTTGTAGGCATGTTTTTCATGTAAAATTATAGTCCATTAGGTTTAAGTTGTGAAGCAATATCAAAGGGATCTTTTTAAGGGTTTTAAAAAGCATGTCCTTTAAGCTTGTCCAAGTAACATTACAATATTTTTGTTATCTCTTTCTCTGCTAAAACAGTAAAGTAACTCTCCATTTATTTGGTAGACAGTCTTCTATCTTTCAACTGCCCTGAACATAAAAATTTTAAAAATTGCGAACACCAAAAATTTTGACAAAGCCAATACTTTTTTTCTAACAATCACTTAGTTTCATGTGTAAAATTAAGGTTAATTTATTCTTTCTTTATTTATTTATTTTAATACGTTTTTATTCATTTCAGAGAGAGGAAGGGAGAGAGAGAGAAACATCAAAGATGAGAGAGAATCATTGATCATTTGCCTCCTGCACATTCCCAACTGGGGTTAGAGCCCAAAACCTGTGCATGTGCCCTGACAAGGAAATGGCCCAGTGATCTCTTGGTGCATGGGTCAATGTTCAGTCCACTGAGCCACACTGGCTGGGCAGGGTTGTTAATTTAAAAGATCCTGTTTATTTGGTTTTTCAAGCTGGTTAGAAAATTATTCCTGTTTTGTCAAAAAGTAAGCTCAGTAAATAGAGGAGTGAGGGAACATCAGAGAGTCTTGATATAAATATTTGCCGTTAGTAGAAAGACTAACATGGAGTGATGTAGCACTAGTCTATACTCTTTATTGTAGAACATATATAAGTTCTCTGAAATTCAGTGTCTACATCTATAAAATTTGGCTATTCCCTAACAAAGTTGTGAAGATTGAATGAAATAAAGTGCCTAGCATATTGTAGATTTTTGGTAAATATTTGTTCCTTTATCCTTTTTCTCTCAAGTTATGTTGAGTTCTTTGTTTACAAGGTAGAAAACTGGGTTATGCAGTTTATCAGTAGTTCACATACAATTTATTTTAAAAGAATAAGATTTGAAAAAATGTATGCCTCCAGAACCCCATAATTTCCAGTGATAATAAAGCAATTCCAAACTTCAGATAGATGCATTCAAAGCCAGTCTTTAAAGCTTGCCCTGACAATTTGAACGTAGTATTCATCATAAACTTCTTAATAAGATTCTAGTCTACTTGTCTTCCTAACTGGTTGTACAGTTAGAAAAAATTGACATTGATTTTCCACAAAGTTACATTGAGCTTTATCTTTAATCATCTTTATCTTCATTTTCAATAACAGTACCTGGTATTCGGTAACTATTAGAGAATTTAAGATATCTAATTGTTTTTAAATGTTTACATACAGATAAAAGTATTAAAGTTGCAGTTAATTACAAAAGCAAATACATGCTAACATCTTGTATGCTAACGCTATAGTTAGAAAATTCTAACAGTTTGTTTTTATAGATCATCCTTTTAAAAAATTTTAGACATTGCCTATCTTTTTTCCTCTTTATTTTTCACAATTTTTTTTTTTTCTATCAGAGAATCTGGGAGGCCATATGAATGAAATCTTCAACTGTAACATTTCCATTATAACTCTTGGATTTTTTACCCCCTGCATCAAGGTACGAAACGATGAGGGAAAAGTAATCCGATTCCACTGTAAATTATGCGAGTGCAGCTTTAATGACCCCAATGCTAAGGAAATGCACTTAAAAGGGCGAAGACACAGACTTCAATATAAAGTGAGTAAAAATTTCAACTTTTTCTTTTCTTTTTTTTAAACAGCTTGGAACATTCTAGATGTAAAATAAAGATTCTAAACATAACTCACTGAGTCCATGAATTCCCACTCCAAGATTAAGACATTATGTCTCACTTTTACTGATCAATTTGTTATACTTAGGAAAGAAGATTATAACCATATTTCATCATTCTCAGTGACTGTAGCTAAATTATAACATTGCTTGGATCAAGTGATCATGTAAAGATAATTTTTTCACATAATAAAGTGTTTTGAGAGAAGTGTCAGGTCTCCATTTACTTACTTTATCTTGGTAGAATTCCCACTAAAATGAATTTTGAGTTAAGGAATTCTTCATTGAAAACACTTCAAGCATTAAGTTAAATATAAATATTATATGTAAAGTTTTTACTTAGGCTGGACTAATCTAATGCATTAGATTCATGTTTTCTCTTTTAAACACAGGGGTGGTGAAAATTAAATTGTTAAAGGGGAATACTTTTTTATGAAAAGAAACTTTTTAATTCCACACTTAGACATTTAGAATCATCTATTTACAAAAAAATAAAGGAAAGTTAAATATTCATTCGTCCCCTAAGGATCTCTTCTATTGGTCAGCACTAAGGCATGTACTTTTTACATACTAAGTATATAATTTTAAACTTGGAATAATTAAGAATTTTAGGGTGGGAAGAAAACAAATATTAATCTATTCTGAATCTTTCCTCTGATTCAACTTATATGCTGAATTTACTCTTATATAATAGGAAATTTGTAACTGAAAAATCTCTATGATGAAGAATATGTGGGATTGTATGTGTAGATTGTTGGAAGGGGGTGCTAGTTTTTGAAATGTCTTGTCTATATTAACAGAAAAAAGTCAATCCAGATTTGCAAGTAGAAGTAAAGCCCAGTATTCGAGCAAGAAAGATTCAAGAAGAGAAAATGAGGAAGCAAATGCAGAAAGAGGAGTATTGGCGGAGACGAGAAGAAGAAGAGCGCTGGAGAATGGAAATGAGGTAATTTCTTTAGCTTTTAGTAGCATAAGTGATTCAGCCTTCTTAAAAAAAAAAAATGGTTATTCTAAGTATGTGACTCCCATTCAAAGCAGTCCAGATTTATTTCATGTACTTTTAATTTTCACTTTTCAGGAAGATCCTAGGGACAGAAAAGAAATGCATTAGAGTAAGTTATTGGCTATTCTAATATTTGACTATGGCCTTGGTATTAGGAATTATGTGGTTAAGTGCATCTTAACATGTATTAAATATGTGAAGAAATAGTTTAATGTTATAAATAAATGCCTCAGTTTAAAACAAGCAAAACATTTGGCTACATGCTAAAAATATTGAATATAAGATTTGGTAGAGCTTATACATCTTAGTGTTTTTTTGTTTTTTCCACAGGTAGCTTACACATTTATTTTATACCAAAAAAGTTATGTGGAACAAATAAACATTCTTACATATTTACATTTGTTTTTGTTTTTTTACCAGTTCACAAAACTGTGTACTAAATCTCTGATAAAGAATATTCCTATCTAATATTAAAGGGGAAATCTGCCCAGTGAACTCCATTTTATTTTATTTATTTATTTTAATATATTGATTTTTTTACAGAGAGGAAGAGAGGGGGATAGAGAGTTAAAAACATCGATGAGAGAGAAACATTGATCAGCTGCCTCCTGCACATTCCCTACTGGGGATGTGCCTGCAACCACGGTACATGCCCCTGACTGGAATCGAACCTGGGACCCTGCAGTCTCCCCGCAGGCTGACGCTCTATCCACTGAGCCAAACTGGTTAGAGCCAGTGAACTCAATTTTAAATGAATGTTTACTCTGGAGTTTAAAGCATTAGTAATAAATATTTTTGATCGGACATACTATACAGATCATACACCTCATACTTCGGCCACGCTTAATAGTTTTATAAGAAAGCATTTCATCTTTTCTCATTTGTTAAAAATATGTGTAACCAAGTGACCTGGGCTACCCCACATCACACCCCTTTTGTTTTATTGAAGGGTAGTTCTCACAAATGAGGAATCATAAGTGCTGCCTAACATGTCTGAGTAGCGAGAGATATTCCAGCATTTGCATGTTAGGTGCTCCTTCCCAAATAAGTTACCAAAAAAGGAAGTGGGTTTCTTGTTGGCTTCTGTTTGATACTGATTTTCAAGGTCTGTCAGCATTCCCTACTGTCAGGTAGAGGTCCCAATCTAAATGATGAACTGATTGCTGGAGCTAACCTTGCACTTTTGCTATTAGTCTTAAAAGGCAATAAAAGCAAATTAAGGGTAACAAATAGTTTTAATTTCACTGGAGTCTCGGTCCTCTATCTTAGCTAGTTGGTCCAAAGATCTCTTGTACCAAAAGATCTTTGTGGCTTCGAATGCAAATAGTCACTGGATTTACGATGTAAGTTTACCCTCACTGACAGCAACTAGCTGTAATGAAACATCAAATGAGGTTTGGAGAACCTAGATCCCCTAAAATTTATCATCTCACGACAACTTCTCTTATTTCTTCAAATGATGTGACTGTCAAGTTAATAGGAGGCTTCAATTTACAAGTCGTTTAAAAAATCAAGAAGTGTGGAATTACTGCCAAAAACAGAAATTCAATTTTTCTCCTAATCTGTTCTTCAACGTTGGTGGCTAGTAATTTTAAAATACAGTAGGTCCTCGGGTTACGTCAGAGATCCGTTCCTACGGCGTGATGTAATGCGATTTTCGCCATAAGTCAGACTCACCTCCATAAGCACCTACGTCACTCACATGGAGCACAGACACAGCACTAATGAAGTGAAACAGTAAAAACAATTTAAAAGAAAGATAACAATTCCTGACCTTTACTTGTGGTAAATAAATAAGAAACATAAAGCACATATGTACATACATCAAAATGACGGAACTTTTTTTTTTTTAATAAATAAATGGGAGATGGCGACGAAACGACGTATGTTGAGTCCGATGTAACCCGAGGACTATCTGTAGTCATAACTGTACTGGAATTTTAAAACATGGTATCTTTTTTCCCCCTCCTCTGGGGTGACTTAGAGGATGTAGAGGGAGCCCACACTCTTCCAGGGCACAAGTACCACATAGCACCCAGCAGGGCCTGTGGCTTACTGAGACGTCAGCATTACAAGCTGTAGTGCAGGCAGCACATGTTCGTCACTCAGCGAGAAAAAGGTGGTTAGTTCTGGGTCATAGGAATGTGGCCATTTTATTAATACAACTTAGTGTGTTTTTTAAGAAGGCAGTTTATTCTAGAAAGTTTAGAGCAGTGGTTCTCAACCTTCCTAATGCCGCGACCCTTTAATACAGTTCCTCATGTTGTGGTGACCCCCAACCATAAAATTATTTTCGTTGCTACTTCATAACTGTAATTTTGCTACTGTTACGAATCGTAATGTAAATATCTGATATGCAGGATGTATTTTCATTGTTACAAATTGAACATAATTAAAGCATAGTGATTAATCACAAAACAATATGTAATTCTATATGTGTTTTCCGATGGTCTTAGGCGACCCCTGTAAAAGGGTCGTTCGACCCCCAAAGGTGTTGCGGCCCACAGGTTGAGAACTGCTGGTTTAGAGGCTATAGGGAAGGAGAAATGAGAAACATATCATTCAGAGAGATCTTCATTTTTACTGGTTTTAAGTGATGTATCTTTAAATGGTACATTTCACATATATTTACAGTTATGCAGTCATCACCACAATCAACTTTTGAACATTGTCATCACCTCCCCAAAAAACCATGAACCCATTAGCAACCCCTCCATCTACCCGTAGGCAACCATTACTACACTTCTGTCTCTGGAGATTTGCCTGTTCTGGAGATTTCATATAAATGGGATCATACAATAGTTGGTATTTTTTTTGTCTGGCTACTTTCATTTAGCATAAATAATTTCAAGATTCATGCATATTATTGTATATGTCAGTACTTCATTTCTTTTTATGGTTGTATCACATTTTGTTCAATCGATGGACAGTTGTGTTTCTACTTTTGTACTATCATGAATACTGCTGCTATGAGAATTTGTGGGCCAGTTTTAAAATGTAATTTAAAAAAATATGAATAAAAGCATAATGTATGCATATTTTATAACACACTTTTTCATTTACATATCAACCTTTTAAAATACATTTTTATTGATTTCAGAGAGGAAGGGAGAGGGGGAGATAGAAACATCAATGATGAGAAAGAATCATGGGTCAGCTGCCTCCTGCATGCGCCCTACTGGGGATCGAGCCCCCAACCCGGGCATGTGCTCTGACCGGGAATTGAACCGTGATGGTTCACAGGCCAACGCTACATATCAAGTTTTCAAAAAAAATTAAGCCAGGATTTTTTTTTTTTCGAAGGCAGTAGCCAGAACATGCACTTTCTACTTTTACCATAGTCTCCATCACTTGTAATATTCCCCAAGGTGAGACAGAACGGGAGTTGCCATTTGTCATTGTTGTATACTATTGTTGTTCCTCATAGTAGAGAAATGTCTTTGTTTCTACCTATATCATAGAGGAGAAAATTAAAGGTAGTCTTAAGAGGTTCTCTCTAAGCAAAAAAAAAAAAAAAATAGGAGAGAGCATATTTCTTTGGATACCTGAAGAAATTCCTAAGTGTTTGCTTTGGGTCTTTCACTCACACACATTATTTGTCTGGGCCTGTTAGGCAGGCATTTAAGTTAACAATTTCTCCCTTAAAGAGAAGAGAGAGAGGTTGGAAGGAACGGAGATTCCTGATGCTTGTTCTTTCAACTTTGACCTTAGACTGAAATTTTGTTTTGCTTTTCTCTTTGTATTCTCATTTTTTCTTTTCTCTTGTATTCACTTGTATTACTTCTAAATGAAAAGGTGTTAGCAAGGCTGATTAGGGTTTTTAAATAGCCTTTTATGTCATTAATGTAAGTTCTTGGGTTGTAATTTTCTTCTAGGCTTGTACTGTTTTCACTTTCTGTTTCAGACGTTATGAAGAGGATATGTACTGGAGAAGAATGGAGGAAGAACAACATCATTGGGATGATCGCCGCCGAATGCCTGATGGTGGCTATCCTCATGGTCCCCCAGGTCCGCTAGGCCTTCTCGGAGTCCGACCAGGCATGCCTCCTCAGCCACAGGGGCCAGCCGTGAGTGTCCCCTTCATTTATGTGGGGTGATAACAGAGGACTAGTTCAGCATGGGAGGATAACAGTTTTGGAGAGCCAGTTCTTAGACTTAATAATCTCGTAATCACAATGTAAATTCATCTGATTTAGAATCCTTCCCCCTCCCCCCTTATTACAGGTTCTTAGTACCTGTCTTTATGTATAAGGAACTTCATAGAATTTCTATGAGTCGTTTCTTTCAACGTAAGCTAAATGGGAGTAGAGCTTCTTTGCCAATAGAAGAGATTGTCTTGCCTTTGTTGTTTAGATGAGATTAGCAGGAACTGTTTATCTCTCCCTTACCAGTGGTTTAGAATATTTTTTCTTTCAAATCCTGACCATCTAAAACCTACTACTACTTCTGAATTGAGTGCAGGATAAGGGGTCGTACATAACTAGTTCAAGATTAGCACTACAGTTGATGAATTAGGAAAATTAGAGGAAAGATCTGCATCTCAGAGCGTATGTTCTGTGGAATCTGGCTAAAAGAAGAGACATGGTGGGGAGTGGGGTGGGAGGATGGGAATTTCATAGAAGTGTTCAGACTACAGAAAACAAGAGGGTCTTTTTGCTTGTTTTGTTTTCTGGAGAGCACTTGGAAGAAAACAGCAAATTTCTCCTTTGTAACCTTTTTCATTTGTCTTTACACAGAATAAGCAACAGTAAAACATTTATTAAAAGCAAAAGAATTCTGAATCACTGGTTTTTAAAGTTGAGTAAAAAAGTATCGTAACTTGCCCTAGCCGGTTTGGCTCAGTGGATGGAGTGTCAGCCTGCGGACTGAAGGGTCCCAGGTTCGATTCCTGCCAAGGGCACATGCCTGGGTTTCAGGCTCGATCCCCAGTGGGGGGCGTGCAGGAGGCAGCTGATCAATGATTCTCTCTCATCATTGATGTTTCTATCTCTCTATCCCTCTCCCTTCCTCTCTAAAATCAATAAAAATATATTTAAAAAAGTATTGTAACTTGAGATGGCATATATTATAATTTTTTTTGAGGCCATATATATACTTACATATTCTAGGTAGTATAACTTTCCATAGTTTGCATTTTTGTTTTTACTGAAGTAGAAAAAAAGAGAAGATAGTTTTAAATGGACATTTTGCATAATCGACTTTGTTATTGAAAAGTTATGATGAAAATATGTGTATTTTAAAAATAATAATTTACTTTTGCTCAGGAAACATTTTTTTAAATGAAGTAATATTTTTTCTGTAGCCTTTACGACGTCCTGACTCATCTGATGACCGTTATGTAATGACAAAACATGCAACCATTTATCCAACTGAAGAGGAATTACAGGCAGTTCAGAAAATTGTTTCTATCACTGAACGTGCTTTAAAACTTGTTTCAGACAGTTTGTCTGAACATGAGAAGAGCAAGAACAAGGAAGGAGATGATAAGAAAGAGGGAGGTAAAGACAGGTATGTCTTCAGAGTTATCTACTTTGTATATTTTTGCTTTTCCTTTCATGGACTTACACTTGAAATAAAAGTTATAAAGACTGAAAACTCTGGTGTAGATCTACATGCTTATCATGCTTGTGTTAGATGCCTGGTGTAGTCACCTCTTTTTTGCCAAAACGAGAAATACACGATTCCATACAATCTCCAGCCTTCTAAATTTACACGTTTTGTTTAAATTTATATAAAACTATTTTGAGTTTGTGTTCAAAGCTGCCTTTGTAGTTTTCTAATTACATTCATATTGCTGTTAGTTTTTATTTACTTACTAGAGGCCTGGTGCATGAAATTCGTGCACTTGGGGGGTGTCCCTCAGCCCGTCCTGCACCCTCTCACAGTCCGGAAGCCCTCAGGGGATGTCTGACTGATGGGGAGAGGCCTAAGCTGGCAGTAGAACATCCTTAGTGCTGCCATGGAGGCGGGGGAGGCTCCTGCCACTGCCACTGTGCTTGCCAGCCATGAGCTCGGCTCAGGGTTTCTGGCTGAGCAGCACTCCCCCTGTGGGAGCACACTGACTACCAGGGGGCAGCTCCTGCATTGACTGTCTGCCCCCTGGTGGTCAGTGCATGTCATAGCATCCAGTTCTGCTGGTCAGTTGATTTGCATATTAGCCTTTTATTATATAGGATTGCGTCTGTCCTACATTGTATTTGTTTTATCAACTTTTTTCCTTAGTGCATTGACCATAAAGCCTGAATAAACCCAAGCTTTTGCAACATCTTTCAAGTTTTACATTATGATCTATTAACTTTTCATGTTCCCTTTATTTGGAAATATTTTTGTATGATATTAGAAATGACTCTTATCCTAATTTGTAAAATGTGACACAGAAGTGTTAATGTTCTTTGTTTTTCAGTTCTCCCTATGATAACTTAACTCTTCATTTATTTATATTTCTTATCTAGATGAAAGGTACTTCTACAAATATTGAATGTGTTTATACTGTAGTTGATGGAAAATTTAATAGTATAGAAAGTTATTTAATTTACTCTGTGTGGTCAAAGACTATCATGGTTCTCGTTGAGAAGAGAAACATAATTTGATTTTACTGCAGAGCTTTAAAAGGAGTTTTGCGAGTGGGAGTATTGGCAAAAGGATTACTTCTCCGAGGAGATAGAAATGTCAACCTTGTTTTGCTGTGCTCAGAGAAACCTTCAAAGACATTATTAACCCGTATTGCAGAAAACCTACCCAAACAGCTTGCTGTAAGTATTATGGAAATGTTCATTTTTACCCCTTGTCTGGTTCAAATGTTTTTGGCAGAACTAACTTACTATTTCAGCTTTAAACCTAAGCCAGCCTTTAGGTTTTTGGTTTCACTTTCCATGTTGAATTTTATTCTTGGTTGTGCGAATTAGTAGGGCTATTTTCTGCTTTGTCTTTTTAGGTTTTATAATGCTTGTAACTGGCATGAAGCCATCTTAGGAATTTATTTTAAAACGTAAAATTGCATGTCCTATTTGTATTCTTTTTCTAAGATTTGAATCATCAGAGAGAAGGCAGTTGTTCAGAACAGAAAGTGATTTCTTCTAAACAAAGGCCACATATAGCAAGCTTAACTTTTTAAAAATCATGAACCTCTTGGCTGCTTACTTGAGTGCATGTTTTTAATAAAATATAATAAAGAAAATAAGCTTTCTGATTTGAATTTCCCTAGTTTATCATAGTTATTTTAAGTTTTCTCCATATTATAACAGTAGGAATTCCTTCTCCAATGTCCATTTATTAACTCATGGCAATACACAATTAACAGAATATCCCCTTTTGGCTCTACAAAAGCAATTGTTTGAATTTTTGAAGATTTATACATTAGCTTGTTAGAATCTCAGGCTGAGATTTAAAATACAGATTTCTTGAATAATTTTATGTATAAAACTTATTTTAAAACTTTGCAATTTAATTAGGCATCCTAAATCCAAGGACTGACATTTTATTGATACAGTGGGGCCTTGACTTACGAGTGCCCCAACTAACGAGTTTTTCGAGATACAAGCCGTCTCTCGGCCAATTTTTTGCTTTGAGTTGCGAGCTAAAATTCGGGTTACGAGCCAGCTTCAGATACCCCACCACTAGTTGGCACAGCTAACGTCACAGTGAACGCCACATCAGCCTAGCATCACGTGTCTCACTTGTTCACTTTTTGATTTGATGTACGAGTAATTTGAGTTACGAGCTCCATCACGGAACGAATTAAACTCGTAAGTCAGGGCCTCACTGTATTGTAATGAGTCAGAATAAATAGTACCTGACCGCAGCAGAGCAACTATAGCAAGGAATAATGAAGCACACGATAGAGCTTCAGCTGTTGTCTGCTTTGTATTAATTACCCTTGTTCCAGAGATGAAATTTCTTATTGTGGATGAGTCTTTAAGTATTAGGAGCCAGCAGAATTGGCAATGCCTACTTCTTACCGATACTCGGTTGAGACTGCTGGAACAATGAGGAGAGCGAAGAAGAGGTTTGAGGTCCTTGAAAGAATCATGTGAATTTGCAAGAAACATCTTGATCCTAATTGTGGTGCTTAGTAAAACCACAAAGCAGGAAATGTTATATCTTAACTAATTAACAGTTAAATAATTAAGCGAAAAGCAGAATATTTTTTCCAAATCAGTCTGTACGTATTGTACAAGTGGATAAGCAAGAGTAATAGAATTCATCATCGTCATAGTTAACATTTATATAGCACTTACTATGTATATACCAGTCTGGTACTGCTTTAAGTGTTTATATAGTTAATTCATTTATTCCTCCAACAATCCTATAAGATAGAATTACTTTTCCCATATTACAGAAGCAGGTATAAGGAAATTCAAACAATTCTAGAAGAAAGGTGGAGCAATAATTTAATGTTATTTTCATTTAATGCAAGGCTCCCCAAGGGGAGTAGTATATGATCTAGTCCTTATAAAATGGTTGTGGTAGTGAGAAAATGAAAGAGCCATGATGAAACTGCTTTGTCTGATAATGTAAAAGGTCCAGCTAATTATTGTACTCTTCATTACACAGGTTATAAGTCCTGAGAAGTATGACATAAAATGTGCTGTGTCTGAAGCGGCAATCATTTTGAATTCATGTGTGGAACCCAAAATGCAAGTCACTATCACCCTAACATCTCCAATTATTCGAGAAGAGAACATGAGGGAAGGAGGTTGGAAAGCCATTAAACATTCTATTTTTCTATTAACTTTTTTTTCATTTATCTACTCTTTGAGATGGCATTAAGCCCTAGAAGGCAACATGCTGGCATTACATATGAAGTTGATGGATTTGATTTAATGTAGCAGCCAGTTTTACTTAAGATCATTTTGCAGAAAGTAAATGTTCTTCTTAGTAATGTACTTTTATATAAAACACTCATGGTATTACTGATTTTCTTGATTTTTTTCTTTTCTTGCTAACCTCAGATTTCTGGAAAAAGAAGTTCAAAATTACTATTACTGGCATAGTCGCAACACATAAAAAATTAAATGTTGCTTGTAAGGGGCCACAAATTTAACTTCTTTTAAGAAGTTCTTGTTCTTGTCTTACAAAAAAGACAAGAGTTTCAGAAGTAAAATTGGTTAAACACTCATAAGTTATATTTTTAGAGGCATTGTTATATATGTAATCATGGATTTGGCTTGTCCTGTGGTAAAAATATTTCTAGTTCTCTGAGGTTGTTGTTTGGTTTGGAGCACTTTCATAAATGCAGAGTATCCTATTGCATGTAGACATGGGCATTCGACCCCACTATTCTCCTAGAGATATTGAAAAACAAATGGGGTAGGAGTAGTTAGTGAGTTCTAGTACAGTTCAGGGTTTACTTTACAATTGTAGAATATGAAATCCTGCCGGTGCCAGCAATGTTGCTTTAGGGACTATTCTGTAACATGTTCAAAGCTTCGAAAGCGTAAGCCAAAAAGCATGGTCAGTGTCTGCCATAAGTTGGTCCTGTTGTTTTATGGGTCAGATAAAATGTACTTTGTTTCCTTTCATGTTGTTGTTGATTATGGAGTTAAAGTCTACACTAGTATTTCTTTGTGATTCATGTATAGGAGAAAAGAATACTATATATTGAATGTTAAAATTTGTCTAAAATAGCATCAGTAGGCTCTCAATTACTGTCACTTTAAATTTGTTTTCTTACAGCAAAGCAATTTTTATTTAAGGCACTGGGCTTTTTACTACCCAGAAAAAGAACATTTCATTTAAAACTTCATTGGGAGACTTGTCTAATTTTGCGTACTTTGTATATAGACCATATCAGGACTTGTATGTTCTATAAGCTTTGCATCTTAAAAATAAATGGATTTTGTATAAAGGATCTTTCATATGAGCATGAATTTCCACTCAAGGTCTGGCTGTGGACATTACTGGAAACAGTTCCTGAGTCAAGCTGGTCAATTCATATGCAGCCTATGACTCTGAGGGCTCGGGGGGAAAATCTTCTAATGTATTATGTTACAAATAAAGGTGCTATATTTACGGTGAAATTATACTTGTATAGCCATTTAGCTTTATTTTAGAGCATATTTTGTTCAATTACATTTAGGCTGTTTAATTTGTGCAGTATCAAGTCATTTATGTTGTAAGAGTCTAAAGTCAAGGTATCATAGTTGTAGTAGAATGTTTAATAACCTATCCCTTTTAAAGGAAACAAAATTATATTTTTGTCTGACCCAGACTTGATTTAGAATTATTGTTCTGAATTTCATAAATATTATACTGAGAGAAATGATCAGTCCAAAATTGAAAGATTTTACTTCAAGACACTGAGCTGAAAAGTTGGATGTGCAAAAGTATAGAAACATTGATAGAATGTTCCTTGCTGCAGATTAGTGCAGTAAACCATTTCTTTAGCTTCATTATGAAGAGTGCTTCTTTTTTGCTGCAGAATAACGGTATGTATTCTCTCTCACTGCAGCTCCCAATGCTCTGTGTCTTAAAATCATGTAAAGCCTCTAGCTTGCTTTGGGGAGTTAGTACAGGGGTTAAGGAAGGCTTTGCCGGAAGAGTGATTGTAAATCACGAGACTTGAGACTTGCGCATAGTGTGGTAGCCTCTTTAATGCATAATGATCCCATTTAATGCCAAAAATTATTTAAAGGAAATTATTAAATTGTCCAAATAACTGTTAAACGCATGATGGATCTATTTTACAGCACAGTGTTTGACAGTTAAATATTAAGTAAAAGTTTAATTGACTTGAGGCTTGAAATGTTCAAAATGCTCTAACCCTTGCTACAGAGTGTTTTCTGCAGCAAGTCAAGTATTTGTGTTTTTTTTCACCTGTAGCTTATCAGGCCCGGTCCAAAGCCTTCTAGCAGAGGGGATTGATTCCTGTCAGGGGTTGCTGCCAAGACATCGGAAGGATTTTTGACCAAGGTTTTCAAAAGCTCAGTGTCACACCTGCCATTTGATTAAGAAGAGATTTTGGATGCAGAGCCTGGCATTGATTGTCCTCTGTGTGGCTGTTCTGTTTGTCTTTGTGTCTTCTAGAATTGAGCAGTGTTCACACTAGTTTTTAAATGGTTGGGTGGATTATATATTTTACATAACCATGTTAATTTAAATTAATATATTCCTATTAACTTTTAATCATAAAATAGTGTGGACACAGCATGTTTTCTAACTAGTGATTAACCCCTTAAATTTTATGAAATACATTCATGTAGGGTAAGAATTTTTAAAAAAATAACCCATTTTTGTTGTTTTAACTGGGTATTAGGCAACAAGTATGCTTTTAGTACAGTATATCTAAGGGGTTAATCCACTTGAAGTATAAAATGGGTGCAAAAATCCACACTCTAACAGAAACTTTCTAGCTCTTAATTTGTTTTTAAATTTGCAATAGGTGTCTTGGCATCTTTGAAATTGTATCAGTAATTAAAATTTTCAAAGTTTTGAATGCTTGTATCCAAAAAGAAAATTTTTCTTACATATTAGAGGAAATTATAACATTAAGGATTAACATTAGAAATTTAGAAACAGTTTTGGAAAGAGATTGCACACTGTCACCTATTTGCATTCTAGCTTTAGAAAATAATGTAAGTAATTAAGGACATGGGAAGAGGGTCTTCCAGCATGTTCTGTAACCCTGCTTTGAGGAGTGGGTGGATTTGTTCTTTTTCGGTTCTTTTTTCCTTTCTTCTTTCCTTCCTGAGTTAGCCATGCTTTCCTGTGTTTCTTATCTCAGAATAGCCCATTTCTTATGTTCAGTATATTTCTTGATTCAGTAGTTGGTCTTGCAGGTTTTGAGATTGTTTATTAATTTTAAAAAGTAAATACTATTTTTGTCTTGATAGTTTCTTTTGAGTACCCAGATTCCTCTTAATGTTCATTCTTAGGATATGACATAGTGTTCTTTGATTATCAGTAGATCTCCCTTCTAAACTGTCTTCTGAGAAATTTTTGCCATCTGATTACTTTAGGAGTAAGAACTAACAATAGGCAATATAATTCTTTATCACTTAAAATACACTTTCTTATATGTTACCTACTCAAAATACGGACAAGTATCTCTTAAGACTTCTGAATGGTCATATAATATGCCATCAAGTAACTTGCCCAGAGTTGCAATGGTACTCTTAAAATAAAATCATCGTTTATTTTATCACTATTTCTTTTATCACATACTTCTTTTTCTCTCATCCATTTGGTATCCTCAGTGAGTTATTAGATTATATCCTAAATGCACCTTCTGGTGCTCTTTTACCAGAAGACTTAAATTCAATAGATTATTTGCCTGGTATATAATTTCCCTATAATTTAGAAAACATTTATACTGTTAAAAATCATCAAGAGTTGTGAATTTGATGGACTTAATTGCTATTTACTTGTGAATAGTTTGATCAGCAAATTTACTGTTATATTTAAACACATTTTACAGATATGTTTAGGTGAATATAAAGCTGGCCCTCCAACTACTTTTGTGAATGTAAAGTTAACCTTTTGTCTTGGTTTAGGTTCAGATTTCCTTCTCAAGTTTTATGTAGCTCATTCATGTTTCAATATAATAATCTGATTAAAACCAATTATTATACCCTCAGGCCTTACATGTTATCATCAGAGTGCTCTGCTTAGTCCGTCTCCTGTTTCTATACTCACTCTGTTTAACCATGCTGGTTTCTGCTGCCATTTTCCCTGTTACCCATTGTTCCTCTCCAGTTATTCTTTGGAACACCTTTTGGGAACTTTGAATTTTTAAAAGGCATTTTGTATTCCTTACAACTAAAAATCTCCTTGTGGAAGAGAAAGTATTAAACTCTTAGAAATGCCAATTTTTGCCTCTATTTTTTTCTATGATCATTATTCTGTAGTCATTCCATATTTATCATTAATTCTTCGCTATATTAGCCCCAGAATAACCTATGACCATTTAAAATACTGAACAAACTCAATAGTGTTTTGTACATTCTCATTTATTAAGGTGGATTTTTGTGTTCCCTCCTGTCTTGTCATCTTTGTGCTGGTGCACTGTGTCCAGTAATCCTTCCTTTTAATTTTATTTTGGTGGGTAGGGTTTATATTTGCAGAAATTATTATATTTCTAAATTAAGAGTTTAAGTCTCCGTTTGGTCGTCATGTTGGAATATGTAAATTTGTTGAAAATAATTCCCTGGGAACGTTAAAGTGCTGATAGACTCTCAAATGGCTCATGTGACACTGATGCTACTTTAAGG
Source organism: Myotis davidii (assembly GCF_000327345.1). Lineage (NCBI taxonomy): Eukaryota > Metazoa > Chordata > Mammalia > Chiroptera > Vespertilionidae > Myotis > Myotis davidii. The sequence continues at coordinate 4,288,825 of NW_006289398.1, forward strand.
AAGTGTCTTGCTCACCTGGTCAAACACCCATTCCTCACTGCATTTTGCCAATTCAATCCATTTTAGATGTAACCTCGGGTATGGTGAAAGACCCACCGGACGTCTTGGACAGGCAAAAATGCCTTGACGCTCTGGCTGCTCTACGCCACGCTAAGTGGTTCCAGGTTCGGAACATCATTTTACTTTTTTATTGTAGCCTTATGAGAGAGTAGTTCAGTACAACATGTTTAACTGTGTTTAAACATTTTGAAAGATTGCCCAAGCAACACTATTTTAAATTAAATTTCAGAAAATATGTTGACATAGAAAGCTGGGTTTGAAGATCTGCATATTGCAGTTACTATTATTTGACAATGAACTTAGGTTTTGGGGGTATTTTGTAGTTTGGGTTATTTTATTTTTATTTTCAGTAGCTATATTTAAAGTTGACTTGTTTAGGAACATCACATGTTTGTGTATATATATTATATTCCATAAGGCTGCAGATTAACTTTGCTTTACATAATAGAATATGTGTTTAAAGCTTTCTGTATAGTTTTAAGATCCCCTCTCTCCCCTCTTTCTCTAAGTTAAGGTGAGGAAGTAGCTGTTTGGTTTAGTGACTTTGCAGTCATGCAAAGGCACAGAAGGGAAACCAAACAGATTTCTTTAACCTTTCAGTCCCTAGACAAACTTTTTAGCTCTTTACTTTTTCTTTTATTTCTAATGTAGGCAGATTTTTTTTAAGTTTATTGATTTAAGTGATTACAGGTCAAGGTTCACAGGGTATCAAGAAATATTATTCTTGTATAATCTGTTTACTTTGACCTAAAATACCAGCTTTTAAATACTAACCCTGGCATAAAATACTGCTGTAAATGGCAGCTCATTGAATCCAATTTCAAGTGTGATTATTTTTGTTTTCATTTTTATCTGAGCTTCCATTGAACAGCGGTATTTTAACTTTTTTTCATCAAGGGATAATTTCAGTATTTCTAAGATTAATTCAATTGGTTTTTGTGTTGCTCTCAAGGCTAGAGCTAATGGTCTACAGTCCTGTGTGATTATCATACGTATTCTTCGGGACCTGTGTCAGCGAGTTCCAACTTGGTCTGATTTTCCAAGCTGGGTAAGTAGTATGTAACTGTATGGTGTCAAAAATGAACATTTAAGAAATACTTTTGCAGTGTTTACAGTCCCATACTTAACTTTATTTCCATTTCCTAAATATAGTTTCCTCTTCTGGTGAAAAAACCTGGAGGTGTTAGGTTTTTTAATCTTCAGTAAGAATTTAATATTTAAAAAACTATACTTAAATATTTATTTCTTTTTTGCATTTTCCTTTTTCTGCTGGTCTCACAGTGACAGTAGTTATTAATTGGCTTTTATATAATAGCAGTAAAAAGACTAAAAATGAGCTGTTAATCTCCCTTTGCAGGGTTCTGTTGACATTTTCCTTTGAAATAATGAGTAAGGTTAGGAATTTTAAAAATTCAGATATATACATTGTTAAGAAATCCTATAATAAAGAGATAATGTGCTAATTAGACCGGATGGCAGAATGACCTTCCAGGGTGATCTTCTGGAATGACCAATGGGCAGGGCTGCTGCGAGGGCCAAGCCCCTTGCACAGGCGTCATGCATCGGGCCTCTAGTAATGTATTTAATGGTAGCACAGTCATATAATGCAGAAAGGAACAAAATAGGAAGCGATTAAGGCAGGTTAAATTCTCAGAGTTTGTTGTGATTTCTTCCAGGGATAAAGGGCATGCATATACATCACATATGTTTTTATTTTCATATATGTACAAGTATCTCTTTGATATGTGAACCTCTTTGGTTCCTGAGTAGAATAAATTGAGATAGAGAGGGACTCATTCAAAAATATAATTGAACCCTTTGATTCCACAGTTGGATTGGATTTGTGAGAGTTGAATAGCCAGGGTTACTTTAAGTCAGTCTCACAGGAGTGATCATAATATTTTCATTATTTGCAGCATGCTTAACAAAATACATCTTGGAGTTTTTGAGAAGGGCATCTCATTCTCTATGTTGACTACATGGTATTCCCTTTGTATGGCCATGCCATATTTTATTTAACTGGCATCTATTTAGTGGACATTTGGGTTTGTAGTCTTTTGCTATTAAATGCTCATTTTGTCAAAGTTTTGTAAGTACTATACACGTGATAAATTACTAGGGCTGGAATTCCAAGGTGAAAGGACATGTGCTAAAACTCTCAAAAGTGGTGGTTTCCTTCATACCCTCACTAAATGTGGGATGTTATCATACTTATCCTGTCTAATAATAGACAAACATGGTAATTGACCGTACCTTCGCTACACCTCCCATGGGCTAATCAGCATGATATGCAAATTACCCGCCAACAAAGACTGCAGCTAATTTGCATACTGCAGGCAGGGTGGGACAGCGTGAGTGCGAGCTGCCATGCAGGCCCCTGTGTGCGACCCCAGATGCCGCCTGCCTGCCGCCCGTGATCGGATCTGATCCCGGGTCGAAGGCCTGCCCCAGAAGCCCCAGAAACGGCCTGCCTGCCGCCCGTGATCGGATCCGATCCTGGGCTGCTGGCCAGCCCCAGAAGCCACCTGATATGGCAGTAACTCTATTAGTAAGCACTCTGAAAGTCAGTGGCATAAATGCACCAATGAAAAGACAGGTTATGAGGGTGAATCAAAAAACCCACTTTAAATATAAAGACACATATAGATTAAAAGTAAATGAATTAAGCTGCAGCCTGTGTTGCTCAGTGGATAGAGCATTAGCCTGTGGACTGAAGGGACCACGGTTCGA
>NW_006289398.1:4292243-4292722 GCF_000327345.1 Myotis davidii
TGCTCATCTGCTAATTGCTTCTAGCATAATTTATGAAATTGCACTAAAATTTACAAGGGTTCAATTAAAACATACCTTAATTCTAAATGATATAATAGGAAATATATAATAGTGTGGTTATAAGCACTTATCTGAAAATAAAAATTTAAAGAAATGAATTTAAAGACGGGATTAGCCAAAGAAAATATATGCACAACCCATGGACACAAACAACAGTATGGTGATGGCCAGAGAGAAGTGGGGGGGCAAGAGCTGGGCAGAGGGGGCAATAGGGGGGGAATAGGGGCATCCTATTTAATCCTATCTAATAATAGACAAACATGATAATTAACCATACCTCTGCTACACTTCCCATTGGCTAATCAGGATATGCAAATTAACTGCCAACAAAGATGGCGGTCAGCAGCCACACAGCTGAAGTGAACAGGAGGCTTGCTCCAGTGATGGAGGAAGCCAAGGGTTCCCGCCTGCTGCGGGGC
>NW_006289398.1:4293187-4300205 GCF_000327345.1 Myotis davidii
CCCTGAGGGCTCCGTGGCTGCCAGAAGGATGTCTGACTGCATGCTTAGGCCTGATCCACCGGGGAGTGGGCCTGAGTTGACAGGTAGACATCCCCCAAGGGGTCCTGGACTGCAAATGGGCACAGGCTGGGCTGAGGGCCCCCCGCCCCTCCCCACACAAATTTTTGTGCACCGGGCCTCTAGTTAACAATATAATAAGTAAAACACTGTGTTTCCTTTTTTTAACGTCCATTTCTTTCAATGATTGCTGGCATTTGTGATTATTTTTCTCTTTAACTGCCATTTCCTTTGTTACTCATTTTCTTAATAATTTATATCCTTTCTTTAAGAAATTAGCTCCCATTTGTATTGGAAAATTACTTTGTCATTTTATTTGCTTTTCAACTTCATGAAATTTTTGCTATATAAAAAATTTTTAAATTTTTACAAATTCTGACTCCTTAATCTTTTATGACTTCTGGGTTTTATATTCTACTTATCAACTCCTCATGTAGTTTAGGTCATAAATTAGTTCACACATGCTTTCTTCAGAACTTTTTTTTTCCGATTAAATTTTATTTTCTACAAGTGTATGTGTATATATAAATACCTAGCAAAAGCTCCTAGAAGGATATATTCCAGTCTACGAGTTCTTGTCTCTGAGGAGTGGGAGGAAGGGATGGTTAGAATAGAGAACTGTAATGTTTGGTTTTTACCAGGATAAATTATACATCTATTGCTTATAAAGTTAAAAATTACAAATGGATTAAAGCTGGATCCAGCTACATGTTTTACGAGACAATTGTCAATTATTTCAATATTATTTAGCAGTTTTAAAATAATGATTACCATTCTTTGAAATATCATCACTATCATAAACAAGTTGTTCTCATCCAGAGGCAGTTTGCCCTCCAGGGGACATTTGACAAATGTGTGGAGACATTGTCCAAACTGGTCAGCAGCAGCACTGAGGTTGAGAAACCCTGTCATAAACCACCGTTTCGTTTTCGTGGGCCTGTTTCTGCAGCTGTCTTTTGTTCCTCAGTTTGTCTTCTCTCATACTAAACTCTTAATTATTGAAGCTTCATAGTGTGTTCTGCAGTTCTGATGGTCCTCTTCATCACATTCCTCCTTCTCCATTCTCTAACCCCCATTGTAAACACCATCTTGCACAGAAGAATTTTTTGGCTCTCATAAGTTTGTTTTTCCAAATGAACTTGACTTACCATTTTGTTAATTTTCTTCAAAGTTCTACTGATGTTTTCTAAGTAGGACTGCATTGAATTAGTAGGTTAATTTGGGGAATATCACTTTTATAACATTAACTATTCTTAGCCAAGAATATGGGATAGCCTACTTATTGAAATTAATTTTATGTACCTATTTAGATTTGAATAGGATCTATGCATGTTGTTTCTTTGTACCTAAGTATTTTATCAGTTTTTTTCTCATATTGTCTTTTCTAGTATCTTTTGGATATTAATTTTGTAACCCACCACCTAACTGCATTCCTTTATTTGTAACAATTCTTTTCATATGATTCCTGTGTGATTTCCTAGTCTTAGAATCTTATGTAGGTCCTGGCCAGGTAGCTCAGTTGGTTAGAGTATCATCCCAAAAAGCCAAGGTTGTGGGTTTGATCTCTGGTCAGGCACATAAAAGAATCAGCCAATGATTCATAAATAACTGGGACAGCAAATCCATACTTTCTCCCTCCTTCCTCCCTCCCTCCCTTTCTGAAATCCATCAATAAATTTTTTTAAAGGAATCATATGTAAAAGTGATATTTTGCCTTCTTTTTCTAACTTAATCGATTCATCTACAACAAATACGGAATAAAAGAAATAATACTTTCCTATGCATGTTATGTTCCTAATTGTATTGAAAATGCTTCTAGTGTGTTAATTGTATTTAGCATGATGCAGTCTTGAGATACTAGCTTTGTCATGTTAGAAGTATCAATTTTTTCCTAGTTTGTTAAGTAATTTTGAATCAGGAATGGAAATTGAACTTTATTATATAAATTAGCAAGATTTATTGACATGAATGCATAGTTTTTTCTCCTTTAATCCGTTAGTATTATATATTATACAAATAGGTGTTCTCAATATTTAGCTATATTTGCATTCCAGAGTTGAGTCTTAAATAGTATATGACAGCCTTAATAAATTGTTAAGTTTTGTTTGCTGATGTCTATTTAGAAATTTTACAGTGACATAAAACAATGTCTGTAGTTTCATGCTTGTCCTCTTGGTCAGATTTTGAATCAATGAACTAACTATAAAAATAATTTGGGTCCTGGCCGGCTAGCTCAGTTGGTAAGAGCATGGTCCCAATGCGCCAAGGTAGCAGGTTCGATCTCCAGTCAGGGCACATACAAGAAACAGCCAATATGCATAAATACGTGAAACAACAAATCGATGTTTCTTTCTCTCTTCCTCCCTCTTAAAAAAAACAGAACAAAAACAATTTGGAAGTTTTGTTCTCTAAATTCTGAAACTGTTTTAGTAGTATCACAACTATCTGTTCCTTTACAGTTTATGAAATTCACGTGACATCATCTGTTCCCAATCTTTTAGGGTTAATGTGTGTGTTTTTATTTCTTCTATTGTGATTAATCAATTTTTCTCTCTCCTGGAGTTAATTTTGGTAACTTACATTTTTCCTAGAAAAGTCAACCAATTCAGCCAGATAACTCAGATTTGTATATAGTAGAGTTTTGCTAACTTAGGATTTGAAAAATATCTTGCAACATATTTATTATAACTTTTTCTGGTTTTAATTTTTCCTTGTTTGATTAAACTAGCCAGTAATAGCAGTGCTATGTAGAAGCAGTGACAAATGGGTATTTCAGTATTTATTTGTGATCAGAATTCATTAAATTCTTAATGATAAGCATTATGACCTCAGATGTGGCCGGTGTGGTTGTTTGTGAACGCAGTCCCGCACTGAAAGGTTGCTGGCATGATTCCAGGACAGGGCACGTGCCCGGGTTTTGGGCTCGATACTGGGTAGCGGGTGTGCAGGAGGCAGCCAGTCAATGTTTGTCTCTTACATTGATGTTTCCCTCCCTCTCCTCCCTCTCCCTTCCTCTCTGAAATCAGTAATAAAAAACATATATTTTAAAGTGTTAAAGTTTTTAGTATAAAGTGCTGTGCATAAATATAATACATAAATATAATACATATATGTATCATTCTGCAAATGGATTTAAGAATAGAAGTCTGTCATGCATGTATCAGTATTGCTCTATGTCAACTGGAATATAGAAATGGCTTTTGTATATACAATTACCTGTTGTGATGGTACTCAAAATCCTACTTTAATGATATAATCATCTTTATTTTTAAAATGGGAATAATAGTCATATCTATCACCTAACAGTGATTATGATGATTAAAACTGGTTAATGTGCCCTGACCGGTTTGGCTCAGTGGATAGAGCGTCGGCCTGCGGACTGAAGGGTCCCAGGTTCGATTCCGGTCGGGGGCATGTACCTTGGTTGCGGGCACATCCCCAGTTGGGGGTGTGTAGGAGGCAGCTGATTGATGTTTCTCTCTCATTGATGTTTCTAACTCTCTATCCCTCTCCCTTCCTCTCTGTAAAAAAATCAATAAAATATATTTAAAAAAACACAAAAAACTGGTTAATGTATGTAAAAGCTCAGAATAATGCTTAGAGTATAATAAATTACAATGGTGAAGAGAATAATTGTTACTGTTACAATTATTTAACCAGAATTCCTCGTGTTAGGTATTTCTGTTGTTTCCAGTCCATTACAGATAAACAGCCGCACTGAATATTTTTTAATGCATTCATTTAAGTATAAGAGCCCTATTGTAAATCTTTAGTACTGACATTGCTGGTGTATGCCTTTGAGCCTTCCAGTTGTGTACTAAAAAAGGCTTTACCAGTTTATATTCCTACCAAATGAAAATACCTATGTCACCACAATCTCACTGATTTTTATGTGGGTTTTTTTGGTTTTTTTTTACTCTTGATATCTACCAGTATTAGAAAAGGATATTTACTGAAATATAGTTATAGTTTAAAACACACACACACACACAAAACAGGAGTTGAGCCAAACTGACCTGGGTTCAAATCCTAGTCTTTTTACCTTATAATTGTATGACTTTTTTTTTTTAACTTTAGTATTTCTTTTTCATTTTTTTAAAAAAATATGTTTTTATTGATTTCAGAGAGGAAGGGTTAGGGAGAAAGAGAGAGAGAAACATCAGTGATGAGAGAGAATCAGTGATTGGCTGCTTCCTGCCTGGCCCCACAAGGGATGGAGACCACAACCTTGGGCATGTGTCCTGACCGGGAATCAAACTAAGTTTTCTTTTTCTAATCTTTAAAATTATAATACTACCTAGTTATGAAAATGTAATGAAATCATGCATTTAAAGTGTTTAGCAGGGTGCCTACCACTTTGTAAGCATTATACTAGGGATGGGGGAAAAAATGCTTCATTACTCTTTTTTATTTATTTATTTTAAAAATCTGTCTTTATTGTTGAAAGTACTATAGATGTCCTGTTATTTCCCCATTGACCTCTTCTAGCCACACCCTAACACTCCCAACCTTCTTCCCCACCCTCAGCATACTATTGCCTGTGTCCATGGGTTATGCATACAAGTTCTTTGGTTAATGTCTCTCCACCCACCCACCCACTCCCACCTTCCCTCTGAGATTTGTCAGTCTTTTCCATGCTACTCTGTCTCTGGAACTATTTTGTTCTTTAGTTTATTTCTTAGATTTCACATATGAGTGAGATCATGTGATACTTGTCTTTCTCTGACAGACTTACAAGTTCTTTTTACAAGGCCAGCGTTATACTAATTCCAAAACCAGATAAAGACACTGCAGAGAAAGAGTATTAACCAGTCGCTATCCCTGATAAACATAGATGCTAAGTAAAATCCTCAACAAAACATCAGCAAACCGGATCCATCAATATATTAAAAAGATCAAACACCATGACCAAGTGGAGATTTATTTCAGGGATACAAGGGTAGTAGTATGATATACGCAAATCAATAAATGTGATACATCACATAAACAAATTCAAAGATAAAACCACATGATCTTATCAGTAGATGCAGAAAAAGCATTTGACAGAATTCAACACCCATTTTTTAAAAAACTTATTTTTATTGAATTCAGAGGGGAAGGGAGAGGGAGAGAAACATCAATGATGAGAGAGAATCATTGATTGATTGGCTGCCTCCTGCATGCCCCGCACTGGGGATGGAACCTGCAATCTGGGCATGTGCCCTGACCAGGAATTGAACTGTGACCTCCTGGTTCATAGGTCGTGCTCAACCACTGAGCTGTGCCGGCCAGGCAACACCCATTTCTGATAAAAATTCTCAGCAAAGTGGTAATAGAGGGATCATTCCTCAACATAATAAAGGCCATATATGACTTACAGCCAACATTATGCATAATGGGCAAACCTAGAACGATTTCATGACTTTTTAAAAACAAATGTTAAAGTTATTGATTTCAAGTTATTTACTATGGGGACCTTTTCTCCTTAAGCCACCAAGATCCTTTACATTACAGCCTAGATAATACTTCTGTAGTTTAATTCTTCTTCTTTGATGTTGTCCTTTTACTTTTAAATGCATGTATTTCAGAGTTTATAAATCCATGTATATTGTACTTTTGTTGCTTTACTAACTGTAGGTATCTGCATGGAGAATAGCCATGTTCTGTAGAAAATTAATATATATATATTTAAATGTTTTAATTGATTTTAGAGAGGAAGGGAGAGGGAGAGAGATCAATGATGAGAATCATTGATCAGCTGCCTCCTACACGCCCACTACTGGGGATCTTGCCCGCAACCTGGTCATGGACCCCAACTTGGAATCAAGCTGTGACTTCCTGGTTAGTGGGTCCATGCTCAAGCACTGAGCCACTCTGGCTGGGTGAAAATTAATATTTTTAAATTGCTTGTTTCATAGCAAATGATTTCAGAAGTTAGGTTGTTGGCTTAGTTTCATTGTATGTTTAAATATATTGACTATTGTTTTCCCTAAATAATTCATTTCTTTCTTGATTCTTAGTTTCTATCTACCTTTATATGCAAGTATAAATAACAAATTCCTACTTCTTATGATCAGTCAGTAAGCAGATTTTGAAAAAGCTTGGTATTATTTGAAACACATTCTCTATCTTGACATATAGATTATAGGTGATTATTTAATACTTATTTTTCTCTTAACATTACCTAAAAGTACTTAGTAAAAGTTTAGGTATTTATTGAGAGTTTCATATATTATTAAATTTTATATTTTAAGCACAGCATCAGTAAGTAATTTGCTTGTTACCCTTTTATCAGCAGGATTATTACCCTGATATAAGCAGGATTCTTATTGCACTAGAGGCCTGGTGCATGAAATTAGTGCACTCGGGCAGGAGAGGGGGGCGGGGAGGTCACCTCAGCCTGGCCTGCACCCTCTCGCAGCTCAGGAGCCCTCGGATGTCTGACTGACATCTTAGGAATGGGCCTAAACCAGCAGTCAGACATCCTTAGCACTGCTACGGAGGCAGGAAAGGCTCCTGCCACCACCGCTGTATTCGCCAGCCATGAACACGGCTCAGGGCTCTGGCTGAGCGGTGCTTCCCCTATGGGAGTGCACTGACCACCAGGGGACAGCTCCTGTGTTGAGCATCTGCCCCCTGGTGGCCAGTGCATGTCATAGCGACTGGTTTTTCTGCCATTCAGTCTATCTGCATATTAGCCTTTTATTATATAGGACTAGAGGCCCGGTGCACAAAAATTTGTGTCTCACAGTGGACCCATGCCAGAGGAAGTTGCAGCCTCAAACCGTTGCCCAGCCTCCTTACCCTTGGGATGTGAGCACTGAAGGGGGTTGTACAGTATAAAAAAAAAATTGTGCACTTTGGGAGGAGGGGGGGTTCCCTTAGCCCGGCCTGTGCCCTCTCGCAGTCTGGGACCCCCTCAGGGGATGACCATTTGCCGGCTTAGGCCTGCTCCCCGCGGGGGGGGGGGGGGGGGGGGGGC
>NW_006289398.1:4300621-4303115 GCF_000327345.1 Myotis davidii
GGCCAGCTGTGTTGCCCTGAAGGGTGTCCCGGATCAGGGTGGGGGTCCCACGGGGGTGCCTGGCCAGCCTGGGTGAGGGGCTGAGGGCCATTTTCAGTCTGGCCACACTCCCTTCAGGGTGGGGGTCCCCACTGGGGTATCTGGCCAGCCTGGGGAGGGGCTGAGGGCCGTTTTCAGACTGGCTGACAACTGAAGCTCCCAGCCTCTCTTTTTCTTTTTCTTTTTTTAATCTGGGATTTATTTACCTTCTATAATTGAAACTTTGTTGCTATTATTGAAGCTGAGAGCTGTCTCCTGCTCGCTCCAGCTCTGAGGCCACTGCCTGCTGAAAGCAGGTATCTGGGGTTTGTTTAGCTTCTATAATTGAAACTTTGTTGCTGTCACTGGAGCTAAGAGCCAGCTCCTGCTCGCTCCAGCTCTGTGGCCACGGCCTGCTGAAAGCAGGTATCTGGGGTTGGTTTAGCTTCTATAATTGAAACTTTGTTGCTTTCGGAGCTCAGAGCCGGGCTGCAGCAGGCGGGGAACCTTGGCTTCCTCCATCATTGGAGCAAGCAAGCCTCCTGCTCGCTTCAGCTGCGTGGCTGCCGGCCGCCATCTTGGGTTAATTTGCATATCGTGCTGATTAGCCAATGGGAGGCGTAGCGAAGGTACGGTCAATTACCATGTTTGCCTATTATTAGATAGGATTCTTTCCAAAAGTATTCTGTTTCACAAATATTTACTGAGTATTTTCTATATCCTGGCCATTTATTATAGGCAGAGGGGTTCAAAATATATGACATTGACCTCCCTCAGGATTTCACAGTCTGTTGGACATCTTAAAATAATACTTTATTTGTTTGGCAAGGAGATACTTATTATACAGTCATAGAGTTGTTTGGAAAACTGAAGTTGAATCCTTAAAATACTAACATTTTAAAATGAAAATCTTTTGAAAATGTGTTGAATATTTTTTATTCCTGAACTGGGTAAACTGAACATCATTTTTTTTTAGTTGTGATTTACATGTATCATTTTGAACATTCACTTAAAAATGTGTTTCCCAATCTCTCCTGCTGCTGCCAGCAGTAGTCATTTTTTTTTTTTACTGCTGTTAATATACACTTTTTAATGTGTCTCTTTAAATTCCCATCTCTCTTATAATTTATTCCCAATTTGTTTGGGACTACAGTCTTCACGTATCCAAACATTTTAAAATTCTTATTTCAAACACCTGAGTAGTAGCTTTGGATTGAATGCCCTGACAGTTTTTCACCTCTGATTGATAAATCTGTGAGCTTTTCAAGCAGACAACTAAAAATGGATTCTCACTAAGGCATTTTCAACTGCAGTATTATTTTAGGGATTTCATTGTATTTCTAGTTTATTTACTTTCTCTGAATTGTTATTGGTAGTTTTATTTAAAACATAAGTTAAAAGCTACACGATGGGTGAATTTGAAACATTATGCTAAGTGAACAAAGCCAAACACAAAAGGCCACATTTTCATGGTTTTATTTGTATGAAATATCCAGAACAAAGAAATCTTTAGAAATAGAAAGTGATTTAGTCATTGCCAGGTGGGTAGAGGAAAGGGAGAATGGAAAATGACTACTAATGGGTAAGGAGTTTCTTTTGTTGGGGATGAATGTGTCCTGGAATTAGATAGTGGTTATGGGTGAACAACTTTGTAAGTATACTAAAAACTACTGAATTGTAAACTTTGAGGGAATGTTATGGGAATTATATCTGTTAAAAATCTAAATGAAAGCAAATTTTCTAATAAGCCCTTCAAAATATTTCCTGGATTAGCTGCTTTCTAAACCTATACTTTTACTTTTGTATTTTGTTCATTGGATTACATTTTAAGTCTCAAATATAATTTACAGTGAAAGCATAATTTGTATTTTCTTTCGGGATAATAGAAGTTCAGTTGTGAAGTAAATGAAAATTTAGATAATGTACATTGTTTGTAAAAAAAAAACAAAAGTCCTCTCTATTGGCCTCCTGTAACTCCCTGGTATCATCAGTCTGTAGGTATTAAAGAACAAATGTATGTGAGCCCTACATATCTAAAGTATTTTTAAGGACTGTCCTTGTTTAATAGAAAATGATAGCAATAATTTAAACAATAAAAAACAAACAAAACTATTAATATATTTTACTTTTCTTTTTTTTTTTTTCCTTAAGAATAAATTGTAGCCCTGGCCAGGTATAGCGTTGTCCCTATATGCCAAGATTGAGGGTTCAATTCCTGGTCAGGGCTTCCGTTTTTGTGATTTGTTCTATGTAACTTTTTCAGTCTTTAAAATTTTAATTTTATCGAGTGGTTTATCATTCTGTTGTTTGGTCTGTAAGCTGTTAAGCACATGTTGTATGTTTTTATTTTTAGGCTATGGAGTTATTAGTAGAGAAAGCAATCAGCAGTGCTTCTAGTCCTCAGAGCCCTGGAGATGCATTAAGAAGAGTGTTTGAGTGCATTTCTTCAGGGATTATTCTTAAAGGTAAGTTTTAC
>NW_006289398.1:4303446-4314503 GCF_000327345.1 Myotis davidii
GATAATTCAATAGTCAAACTCTTTCTGTGTTTATAAAAACTCGACATCAATAAGACCACAATCTGTGTAAGCTTTAGTGAGAAATAAATCCTATGACATTGGAAAACATTTTCCATATGTTTCCTATAAGTTTGAAATTAGAACTGAGGTCCTTTCTGGGTAGCTTTGTTGGAGCATCATCCCGATAAGCCACGGTTTCAGGTTCAATTCCTGGTCAGGGCACATATAAGAATCAATCAATGAATACATAGATAAGTGAACAACAATTTACTTATGTTGTTTCTCTCTCTCTCTCACTGTCTCCCCCTCCCTTGCCCATCCTCTTTCTCTCTCTTCCTTTCTCTCAAATCAGTAAATAATATTTTTTTTAAAAAAATATAAAATATTTTTAAAATATAATTTTTATATTGTCTTACGAGTTTTGTTTTCATTATTTGTTTATTTTTATAGTACATGAAATTTTTATTTTCCGTTTTTGTGATTTGTTCTATGTAACTTTTTCAGTCTTTAAAATTTTAATTTTATCGAGTGGTTTATCATTCTGTTGTTTGGTCTGTAAGCTGTTAAGCACATGTTGTATGTTTTTATTTTTAGGCTATGGAGTTATTAGTAGAGAAAGCAATCAGCAGTGCTTCTAGTCCTCAGAGCCCTGGAGATGCATTAAGAAGAGTGTTTGAGTGCATTTCTTCAGGGATTATTCTTAAAGGTAAGTTTTACTTCATTTTTGAAGTGTATGTTTGATAATTGAATCAGAACTCTTCTTTCTTTTACAAAAGGCTAATATTTCTTTCTCACTGTGGTGATGACTGTAGGTAGTCCTGGCCTTCTGGACCCTTGTGAGAAGGATCCCTTTGATACCTTGGCCACAATGACTGACCAGCAGCGTGAGGACATCACATCCAGTGCACAGGTAAGGGTGTGTTCTTAATCCCAAAGCTTTATTGGGCCGCTGCCTTTAAGGGTTTGTTTTTTTATAACTGTCCTTTAGAAGAAATACTGTATAGGATTCATTCTTCTCTTTCTTTATTAAGTTCTTAAAGGGGAGTATATTTTGAACTAGATTTCACTATTATAATCTGAAATTTTATTATTTTAACTATATGTCTAATTAAAGTATATTATATAAATATAAAAATAAAGCAGCATTTTCAGTCTTGTTAAATCTGAGTATTAGGTTATATATGAAAATCAGTAGGGAAACGATGTCATCTGCTTGTACAGAAATGATGTGGTTTGTGGTAATTATTGTTATAATTTAGCCTGTCCTGCCACTGGAAAGGCTGTCTCATGTAGTAATTAAGGTGTGGGCTCTGGAGTCAAGACCCTCGGGGTTTGAATACCAGCTCTGCCATCTCATCTGTAAAATGGGGATAAAAGCAGTGTCTGCCTCAAGCAGGATTGTTGGGAGGATTACATGAGTTAGTGCGTGTAACTGTAATAATGTGCTTGTTATGTGCCATTGAGTCAGCTCTGACCCAGGTCATGTCCACAGTGTCCTGTCCTCACCAGACCAGCGTGGCTCCTCTGGACTCATGCCTGTGGCTTCTTTCATGCAGCCAGCCCATCTCTTGCTTGGTCTTTCTCTTTTCCTGCTCTCTTCTCAGGATGTGCCCACAGTATCACAGCTTCCATTTTGTCATTTTTGCGTCCAGTGGTGTTTCAGGCTTCCTTTGCTGTAGGATACACTTATTTGTCTTTCTGGTGGTCCAAAGTATCCATCGAGCTCTCCTCCAACACCATATTGCCAATGAAACAATTTTTTTGCTACCAGCTTTCACTGTCCAGCTTTACGTTGGCTATCATCATTGTCATTGTCAGTTATTAGTCCTATTAGAAGAATTATGGAAAAGGAAAACATGTGAACCGAATGAATGAATGGATGAATGAATGAATGAGTGAATGAATGAAAAAAAATTGATCAATCAAAAACTGCTATAGCTTTCCTTTTTTATAAACTCAAAAATATATTATCCTGGCTAAAGAAAATAAAGAGGGGTTAAGAATAGTCTAAATAGCAGCCATTTTGAAAGGTAGTGTGACTCGTAGATTTATACCCAACAGAACTGAAAACATGTCCATGAAAGACTTGTACATGACAGCATTATGCACAATAGCCAAAAAGTGGAAACATCCCAAATGTTCATCAATTGTTGACTAGGTGGATGAATTGGTTTCAGTTATGAAATTAATCTTGTTTAAGGCATTTCTTTCATTAAGCAGAGGCATTTTTATATATGGGGGTATAAACCTAACAAGAATTATTAATTAATTAATTAATTCTAAATTCTGACTCTTTATTCCAGTTTGCATTGAGACTCCTTGCATTCCGCCAGATACACAAAGTTCTAGGCATGGACCCGTTACCCCAAATGAGCCAACGTTTTAACATCCACAACAACAGAAAACGAAGAAGGGATAGTGATGGAGTTGATGGATTTGAAGCTGAGGGGAAAAAAGACAAAAAAGATTATGATAACTTTTAAAAAAAAGTTTCTGTAAATCTGCAGTGTTAAAAATAATAGGTGCCCATTTGTTGGCTGTTTTTCATTCATAATAATGTCTACTTCAAAAAATTTATCAAGAATTTCATGGAAGAACCAAGTTTTTCTGTGACATTAAAATCTTCATGTACAGTGTTAGGTGTTATATGAATGGAAAGACACCCCCCAAAAATTGTGCTCCAACTAGGGGAAAAACAATGGTTCAGATTCTCTCCCTCCCTTCCCCCTCCATTACTTTGGTTTTATTTACTGGTTGCCCTAGTTTCTTCTATTTTTGTGTCTTTTATTAACTAGTCTTATTAAATCTTCACTGTATTTAATGCAGTATTTGTACTTCAGTTACTATGTGTATTTTGAGATGTTTATTTAGAGGTTTTGTTCTTTGACACTAGCTATTTGTGTTATAGATGATGTCCTTTACTCCTTAATATTTTACAGCAGTATATTTTTTGTAATGTGAGACTGCAGAATTTTTTCCTGTTTTGTTTTGTTATTCTATATGTGATGGATTATAACACAAAAAGTTATCCTGCCATTTAAGTGCTCAGAACTGAATGTTTCTGCAGATTTTGTGGCATTTGTCTCTCTAGTGTGATATATAAAGGTGTAATTAAGACAGATTTCTGTTAATCTAATCAAGTTTGCTGTTAGTTGTGCATTAGCAGTATAAAAGCTAATATATACTATGGTCTTGCAACAGTTTTAAAAGCCTCTGCATAATTAATAAAAATGCATGACATCTTTGTTTTTAATAGACTTTTAAAATTATAATTTTAGGTTTGACACGTAGATCTTTGTACAGTTGACTTTTTGACATAGCAAGGCCAAAAATAACTTTCTGAATATTTTTTTCTTCTGCATAAGTGGAGAGGGCATTTTTCATACTATAAGTGGGCTAACCAATATTTTGAAAAGAACTTTATCATTGTGCAACTAACAACAGTAACTAGCCCTTAATTATGATGACAGTTCCTTGTTGGTGTGTGCGAGATTACTCTAGCGACTATTACAGTATAACACAATTGAATGATTCCTTTTCCCTGCCCCCATATCCTATCACCCAGAGAATTTACAGTTCTATTAACAGTGAGGTTGATAAAGTATTGCTGATAAAAAATTAAGATTATCTAAGGAAAAAAAACCAGAAAATTATTTGGTGTGGCCATCTTACATGCTTATGTGTCCTACAAAAAGCTAAATATTCTAGCAGTGGTGTAATGATAAGTTACATCTGACTGTTGATGTGTTTATGCTCTGGTACACAGGTGTCATTTTGTTGTCACAGCACTACAGTGAAATACACAAATAAAAATTTAAATTCATATTATGACGTAAATGTATTATATGTTAGAATTGACATAAACTACTTTTGCTTTGAAATGACTTATGCTTTAGTAAAACTATATTCAAAAGTATTGGGTAGTTATATTTTGTTATTACTGACAAATGTTTGTTGCCTGAGCATAGAATTTCCAAAAAATTTTATAATTTTCAATACTGTATTGGTTCAATATAGTCTCTTGAATTGGGTCAGATCATCAGAGTCCTGTTGACTTAAAAGCCTAAGCTTTTAATCTTTAAGCCTTGTACCTCCTACAGTTGTGTTTTTAGCCAACTTTCTTTCTGTAGAATTTAAATGCTCAAGACATGGCGTGCAGATAGATTTTAAGTATCCCAATTTTGGTCTACGCTACTGGCCTATCCATCAACCTTTTTCACCCCTTTTTATTCTAAAGAACTTACAAAGCTATATCTCTTTCTAAGGCCAATGGTTAAGTAAGGATGGGAAAATAAAGGGAATGCTCTGCATTTTAACCTTTTCCTGAGCCAGAAGTCAGAAAGGATATTGTATGTATTACATCCAGAATATAGATAAGTGTTATTTGTTCCAAATTCTGTTAGAGTCTCTGAGCCAATATTAAAGATTTTAATTAAACACAAAAATTCTAATTTGACCTCTTGAAAAATTGGCAGATCTGATGACACAGGACATGTTACTACATGGTGTTACTTAGCTAAAGCTGAGCGTAATGGCCACTCCTTGGAGGATGAATTTGAGACAAAGCCTCTTCTGGACAGTGGACCACAGCCTTCTCGTTTGCTCCTTATTTTCCTACCAGGTTGGCCTGTGGGCATTCAGTTGTATCACATCTCAGATGCCGGCCATTTTGCCTGTGTACTCACCCAATCTGTGTGTGTAACTACATCTGTTAAACTGAGGCACAGAGAATCTCTAAAATTACTTCGTTTCAGAGTTGTCCAGGTCTCTGATCCTGTGCTTCCTGCACCAGCACACTTGAGGTTATCCACATGGAATGTAAGGGCAGTCACAAAGCAACATTTGCACTTCCTTCACTGATTGTTTGCAGAGAAATGTCAGGAGGAGGCCTGAAAGTCAAGTAAGCTACAGCCTGAAGGGCATCCTTTCTTTCAGAGTAGAGACCAAAATCTCTCTCCTGAAGATCTAACAGCCTGCCAGTCTTCCTGTCTGCTCTTTGGTTGGACTAAGAGAAAGAGAAGAAAAGGCTGTGGGAGTTGAAGAGAACAAAATGGGCTAAAAGGAAATAAGACTTTCTAGATGGCAAGATTCTTTCTTAGTTGTATAGGTGCTTACATTTTTGAAATCTTCGTGTACATCAAAAGAGATGAAATGGAGAGGGCTTCATTTATGCTGAAGTGGAAAGGGAGCTGCAGCTGAATTATTGACGGAGACCCAGTTTGTGAGTCACAGCTCTGGATCAGATGAAGTAAGCACCCTCTTCCCTGTCTCTGAATGCAACTGTCCAATCTGGATAAAATGCTTCGAGCAGCAGTGTGAGGACTCAAAGAGAGATTGGAGAAGATCACAAGTGAACTATCAGACAGTTTACCCTCCAGAGGTGAACTCCCTGCTTAGCCGTGCATGTGAGCACATCCATGGGAGAGTATGGCAGTGTGTAGTAATCAAAGCCCAGAGTTTTGGCCAGAGGATGATAAAGATGAGCCCCTGGGAACTGGAACATAACTCGGTAGATTGGGGGGGAGGGAAGAGCAAGGGTAAGTGACCCCATAAAGTTACTTGTGAATAATTTTATAATAGTTTTTTCCCAGGGCTCAACCCCAAGTTATTTTGTAAGGCCAACATTACCCTGACACAAAAACGATTTAAAAAAAAAAGTGCTTCAACAATAAAGCTTTAAGAAAAGAAAGCAGATGGAAAAGTTAAAAAAAATACAACTGAAATGCAAGGCTGATTCAATATGTGAAAATACATGAATTTTTATAGTTTTAATACTATCCTAGAATAAACAAAACCTTAAAGAAATAACTGGGAAAGCCATTACAACATACTATACCAGAGAGTTGATATTGATAAAGATGTTCAAGTCATTTGTATCTGATTCCACTAAGAATTAGACATAGGCATAAAGATTTACTACCTAAGTGGTCAAGAATTAGAAAAATGGGTCTAGCTGGTGTGTCTCAGTGGTTAAGTGTTGACCTATGAACCATGAGGTCACGGTTCGATTCCCAGTCAGAGTACATGCCTGGGTTTCAGGGCTCTATCCCCAGTGTGGAGCGTGCAGAAGGCAGCGAATCAATGATATCAGACCAAGAGCTTCTTTAAAAGGGTGAATGAACGATGTACATGGGTGGACAATTCTCAAAAGAAATATATATTCTCAAAATAAATATAAATGGCCGGGAGCCATATGAAAAATTTTCAACCTTCCTAGTAATCAAATAAATACAAATTTAAAAAAATGAAGGTAATATACTTTTTGTCAACCAGATTGATAAAGGTTGTAAAGATAGAAAATAATCGGCTCTGAACTAGTAAAACCAAGATTGTAAAGGCAAGAGGCACTAGCTCAGTCGACATCAGAAGAACCCTTTTTTTAAAAAATTGTCTAAAATTTTACATATGTCTCCTTTTCCCCCCGCTTGACCCCTCCCCCAATCACCCCCAGGGATGAACAAGAATAGACCAAGTTCTTTCTGTGCGTGTCTGAGACTAACCTGCAGACGCACAAACACGCTCAAGAAGCATATGTCAGGAGACTAGGGGGCTATGTGAGCAGGTGTGACTCAGCAACTATATCAGAAGGACCTTTTTTAAAAAATATAAAACTACTAGAGGCCCAGTGCATGAAATTTGTGTGTGTGTGTGGGGGGGGCGTTGTCCCTCAGCCCAGCCTGCATCCTCAGGGGGTGTCTGACTGCTAGCCCCACCCCTGATCACCACCGCTGGTCACCTCCCTCTCGGGGGGCAGGAGCTGCCCCCCCCCGCCCCCCGTGGTCAGTGCACATCATAGCGACCTGTTGTTCCAACGTTCGATCGATTTGCATATTAGGGTTTTATTATATGGGATATATACAAATAAAGAGGGAGACTCTTTGACCCAACAGCTGAACTTCAAAGACTTTGTCTTAAAGAACGAAATCTAATCAGATAGACATACAAAACTATAAATTCAAATATTTTTACTGAAGCACTTATTGGCAAGTCTGTAAAATTAGAAACAACTGAAATGTCCAATAAGTACTTGACTGAAATACTGCTCAACCATCTAATGATGTTAGAGACCAGCAACCCCAAATGGAGTGTTCCCTCCTGAAAAGTCCTCGTCATTCAACCCGTTCCTCCTGAGAGGGGTCAGCTCCCTCAGGAACGTGACGTTGGAAAAAGTTGAAAACAACTATGTAGTAGAATAATACATGAAGAAATTTACTGTATGTGTAGTAAAAAACCAGATTATAAAACTGTAAAGTAGTATCCCTTTTTCATAGATAAGCTTTACACACACACACACACACCATTCTCCAACATGTCCAGAGGACTCAGCAGCTCATCTCTGTAATATGATTATGGCTTGTTCAGTTTGGGGCTTTTGTTCCTATCAGATTAGGAGGTTTGATAATCTCTGTTTCTATAATATCTTTCACCACACAACTACCGACTAACTCTTAAATAATTACAGCATAATAATTCTTTAAAAAGAAAAAATGGTGTGAAAACCACCCAATGTCTCCACATGCCTTAAGGAGAGATTCCAGCAGCCTTAGCCTGGTACTCAGGGCTCCACTGACTGCCGTTCTAACCTGCTCTTCCTGCCTCTCCTGCCTCGCCCTGCGCTGGAACGTGCGGTGCCAGCCCCCAGCAGAGCACTCCTCTCCACTGGCCTGTCTGCTCCCTCTGGGGCAGCTCAGAGGCCTGGGGAGGGGCCCCTTCATTGACCAAGAGGGACCGCGCCTTTCTTTTGGGATCGGGGGAAGGTGTCACCCTGGCATTTGAGGAGACCAGGAAAAAATAAAGCGGAGAGAGGTTTTCCTGAAAGTTAATCGACTACATACGTCTATGTGGTTCCAGTTTAAGTTTCTCTTAGCATTTTCCCTTCCGTTGCTGTCTCACGTTGGATGAGAGAATGAATGGATCCCCCCCCCCTCTTTTTCTGGGACCCCAGTAGAGCTGAGCCATGAAACTTCTTAACCTGCATAAGGTATTTGCAAGGTCTGAGAGGGTCTGGTTTGGTGCTTTACGTGGCTGCCCCGGGATCCGCTCCGGGACCAGGTGAGTGGATGGAGAGTGGACGCCAGCGTCCCAGGGAAGGGAAATGGCTGGTCAGGAAGCTGCTTGGGAAGGAACGCTGAGCCGTGGCTCTGCAGCTCAGCCATTTCCACTCCCTGAATTCTCCTTTTGCCTTTGGACAGAAAGGATTTTGAAAAAACAATTTTGAATCCATTTTAACCTTGGGACAGACGAGCGTTTCAAACATGAAACAGTGGGTCTTTCACAACCTCTGTGCTTGCTCTGCAGCCACCTGAACAATAAGCCTTTCAGGTCTCAGTGAGTGGGAAGGGGCCCGCCAAGCTGGGCACAGGCCCCGCTGCTGGAGCGAAGATCAAATGTCCCAGTGGGGGGCACACTGGGCCTGTTTCCACTTGAGCAGTTCTCCCTGCCCAGCTCCCCTCCTCTCCGTCCAGAGCACCAGTAGGCGCCGAGCACTGTGGGAAAGGGTGTCCTCCGCTCCTGCGCCAGATTTTCTAACCAGATTCAGCCTCCAGCAAAACTGGGAGGGCAGGAGAGGTCCTCCCAGTGCCTTTTCCCGTCCAGTTAGCAAACAAACAGCCCGGAGGCCAGGCCCCTCGCTTTCCCCAGCCAGCTCTGTCCCACCAGAAAGTCAGATAGACACTGGATGCTTCCATCTCAGGGAACATCCAATTAGAAGTAACACATTATTTTCACTTTGCGACACTCGGCCTTCGGATGATTGAATGACATGGAAAGCACTAGGTGACGTCAACCTTAATCATTTGAGACAGCGACGAGCTTTCTCATTCCTCCTGGAGGTCATCCCGCCTGGAATCAGATGCCAGATCTTGGTGCTGTTCTCCTGGAATGAATCAACCCAAATAACAGGTTTTTCTGCCTGCTGGTTCCACCCTCTCACCTGTCACACACACACTGACACCCGCCTGCCTGGGCTGCTGACACCATCCTCGCCCCTGCGCCCCTGCTCTGAGGCACAGAGAACTTGAAACCTTCCCAGAACTTGCAAAAGCCGCTTAACTCCTCTGTGTGTCCCAGGGGGTGAAAGTGATCCACCGTTTTTCATGGCCCCGAGAGACCTAGAAAGTGATCCGAGTGAGCCTCCCAGAGGTGCTACTGGGAGGCTGCCCGGCCCGGGGAGGAGGACTCCGCTGCAGCTCTGAGGACTCGCCATCCAGCCAGCTGGGCCGGGCAGGACGGAGGGACCACAGGCCCCAAGCGGGCACCTTCCCTGCCCAGAAGCACACGGGACAAGCAATGGGACCAGGCCTGGCTGGGGCTCTGGACCAGCCCAGAGAGCAGGGGGACACACGGAAGGAAGGAGTTCGGAGATGGACTGCGACAGCCTCAGAAGACGAAGTGACAAACAGAGCTCAGAAGTCATCATCACGTCAGACCACAGGGGACTGGAATTCATGGTCAGAAAGCAGATGGGACGAGTTGTTCCACTTCTCTGGGCCTTGCGACTTCCCCACCCCCTGCCCCCAGGCTCTCCAAAATGAACTGGTGTCCCACTCTGGGAGCTGTGGGTGGCGCAGCGGCTGACGCAAGCCAAGTTCTAGTCTAGTGCATGCTTCACGCACCGCTGGGCCAGTCAGTGTGCCCAGCGGAGGCCTGGGGAGGGAGGACGGGAGGAGCAGTCCCAGCCTACTCTTTTGTTATTCTTCTTTGTGCTAGAGAGTGCCTTCCAGGCTCCCCACATCTCTAACGGCCCTGTAGAGGGCACAGTCTCCCTGTCCCAGAGGCTGCGGGGTTCCGGAGTGTCAGGTTGGAAAGCTTATCCATCCATCCATCCATCCATCCATCCATCCATCCATCCATCCCATATTCTCTTCACAGCACTGAGGGCTGTGCTGTAGGGAGTATCACGAAGCACAGGAGGGCGTCCTCTGACCGTGAGAAGCTCCGGGCATAGCTCTAGAGAGGGAGACAAAAGCCTGGACCCACTGCAGTGATTCTAAGGCAGGTTCAAGTTTACAGCCAAGGCAGCTGTGGGCTCTGGATGCCTAGGAATTCAGAAGCGACTAGATTGTCCCAACTGTCCCTAGGGAAGGTGCCAATGAGGTGGTGGCATTGGGAGGAGACCCTGATGGGTGGGGGTGAATGCCAAGACAAGCAGAGACAGAAAATGGCAAGGACTTGTTAAAGGCTCTTGTTTATGAATGAAAATTCAACGTATTTTCATTGTTCACTTTAAAATGGCTGCTTTTACCTTATGTGATTTTTTGCTTTAATTTTTTAAAAAAGTACATGAGATTGGTATGTGTGTGTGTGTAAATTTTAATTTATTTATTATTGAGCCAGGTAATAATGCTCATAGTTCAAAATCCAGAGGTAAACAGGTAAAACTATTTTTTTAAATTTAGTTTTCAATTACAGTTTGATTTAATGTTATTATATTATTTCTGCCCAAGGACAGAGACAAAAGATGTAGGGTAGGCACCCGAGAGGAGGTGGGGAAAGAATGGCAAGTGGCACTTTGCAGGAGTTGAGGCTCCAAGACCCCAGGCTCCCTCCATTGTCTCATCGCACTTCACTCCAAAACCACCAATTGGAGATACAACGACTCAGAATTTCAAGGCTGCAACCGCCGAGCATTAAACCCCACGCCCTTCTCTCAGGTGTGGGCCCTGCATGACTGCACTAGTTGCATGTCCAAGAAGCCAGCCCTGGCCATTGGTACCCACGCGAACATGCGGACGCGGGTGGAAGATCACGGAGAACCAAAGTTATCCGAAAAGTAAGGGACTAAAAATTTGCTCAGAACGGCACTCTGGTTGGGTGGCTCGGTTGTTTGGAGCGTCGTCCCATCCACCAAAAGGTTGTAGGTTTGACTCCTGGTCAGGGCATGTACCTAGGCTGCAGTTCCCTGGCCGGGGCTGCCGTTTCACTGTGAAAAGTAAAAACTGTTGTGAAATAGAAAGTGGTGTTCTTAGTCCTGACAAAGAACTTCATGCTTCCACACCGCCTTCAGGGGGTCTTTCTTTGAGAATCCTGACTTGCCTTTTCCCAACAGAATGGACACT
>NW_006289398.1:4314536-4317272 GCF_000327345.1 Myotis davidii
GCGCTGCCCTTGGTTGTAATTACAATAGTAAGAACATGGGCTTCGGAATCCGACGAACCTTGTTGGAGTCCTAGTTCTGTCAGTAACCAGCTGTCAGACCTGGGCAAATGACCTGCATCTGTTTTCTCACCTGAAAATGGGGTAATGCAGCTCAGTGGCAGGCTTGCCAATGGCAATCTAGTAGGAAATGAGGCCGAGACAGTATAGGAGTAACACGGGACGCCATCTTGACTGAAACCACTCCAAATTAGAGGCCTGACTAAGGCAGCTTCCTCTCAATAAAATTCTGTAGTTAAAATTACCCAACCACATCCTTAAAGAATCTCTGATGATTACATCATGTTCTGCAAAATAGTTGTCTTGTCAATTAAATGGTAACTAGAATATTTGCACAAGCATCATTTTACAGGCCCTTTGGGTGGCCCAATGGCCATGGAAGACATCTGTGACTCCCCTGGGATCACCTCCACCGGAGGATGATTTAGGGACAACTGACCTCCTCCCCATTCCCAAGCCCTGCACCCACCCCCAAGGCTCCTAAGCCATCCACAAGAACCCCCCAGGGAGCTCCAAGAGAGGGAGAGAGGGACACACACACACACACACACAGATTTGTTTTCTGCTTATTTATGTATTCACTAGAGGCCCGATGCACGAAATTCATGCAAGGGGCTTGGCCTTCACAGCCGCGGTGGCTTGCCTCAGCCCTCATAACCCTGGCTTCGTCCAGAAGGTTGTCTGGAAGGTTGTTTGGCTGTGCAGTCTAATTAGCATATTATGCTTTTATTATTACAGATTCACTAGAGGCCCGATGCATGAAATTCATGCAAGAGTAGGCCTTCCTTCCGCCGGCTGCAGGCACCGGCTTCCCTCTGGCACCCGGGACCCGGGCTTCCCTTGCAGCCCCAGCTTGGTCTGGAAGGTCATCCAGAAGGATGTCCGGTCTAATTAGCATATTATGCTTTTATTATTATAAATTAGTTGATTTTTGTATCAGCCCCGACTGAGGATTGAACTTGCAACCTTTCCATAATCAGGAGAATGCTCTAATCAACTGAGCTACCCAGTTAGGGCCACAGGCTCTTTCCAATAAACTAATGAACTCCAGCTGCTTGGTCTTGTACTGAATTCAGTGCTCATTTCACCAGACTGAGACTCAAGGCCTGGCATTCAAGGTCTGGGAACAAGGCTACAGGACTTGTCCTAAATCTATGCTTGCAAAAGTAAGTGCATTCATTATCCATTAGATTTTGTGTTTATTCCGAGTTGCTTGGGAGAGCACTCCTGGTAATGAAGAGGGTGAGAGCATTAGTCCCTGACACAGAGAAAATTAACTGCTAATATTTATTAGTGTTTCCTACTAGACTGAATTTCTTGGCGGTGGTTGTTAATCCTCACCCAAGGGCATTTTCCCTCTGATTTTTAGAGTGGCAGTGAGGGGGAGAGACAGAAACGTCCATCTCACGCCCATTGGTTGCCTCCCGCATGTGGACTGAGCCTGCAACCGAGGGGTGTGCCCGTGAACAGAATGGAACCAGGTTCCTGCCCTGGTCCGGAATCGAACCCGGGACCCCTCCGCCGCTGGGCCCACAGTCCATCCACTGCGCCACACCGGCCAGGGCTGGGCGGCATTTCTTGAAAGCTGTGCCTAACCATGCGTGGTGCCACATGTGCTATTTAAATGACTTTTCTTTGCAGTCTTCACTACAAAGGAGGGTTTTATCGGTAACTGGGGAGAGTGGTTATGAGAAGCCTCTTGTGGTCTTTTGATATTGTCAAACACAAACAAAAAATGTTGGAAAATGAGATGGGCAAGGCCTTTTATGATCGAACATTAAGCCTATTCCCAAGTGCCTGTTAACTTGGTTTATCTCACTTTTTTCAACATTTGAAATAAACCTGAAGCCACTAGTGTGGACTTGGAACTCACGCGGAGACTTCACATACCCTGCTTCTGGGAAGTTTCATTTCAAAGCCACCAGCAGCGACGGTACACACGCCGTGAACCGCCCCTCATCACTTAGTGGCCGCAGGACCATTGGACGACGGCGACATTCTTGCTATCCAATCGCCGAGGAGTCCAGAGAGAGTCCTCTCTGGATTGGTCAGGGGAAACATCACTCCAGATGGGGCATGGCGCAGAGGGTGGGCCGAGAGCTTTCCTGGCCAATCATAAAAGCAGGGGGCGGGCCTTTCCGGTGAAACATAGCCAATCTCAGTCTGCGAATATCCGCCAGTGAGACGCGCCGGGCGCGAGGGGGCGTGGCCATTGGGCGAGGTCTCCCCGACGGCGTGTCTTTGTGTGATCCTCTTTGGATTCCTCTTGTTTGGGGTTCTCTATACTTCCTGGACTTGTAAGTCTATTTCTTTCACCAGGTAGGGGAAGTTTTCTGTCATGATTTCTTCAAATAGGTTTTCAATATCTTGCCCTCTCTCTTCTTCTGGTACCCCTATAATTCTGATGTTGGTACGCTTGAAGTTGTCCCAGAGGCTCCTTACACTATAGTCGTATTTTTGGAATCTCTTTATTTTTTTCTTATTCAGTTGGGTATTTTTTGTTTCTTTGTATTTCAAATCTTTAGCTTGTTTCTTGGGATCCTCTAGTCTTCTGTTGGATCTCTGTAAATTATTCTTTATTTCAGTCAGTGTATGCTTAATTTCTAGTTGGTCCTTTTTCATGTCCTGCATGGTCTCATTATACTTAATGAGGGACTCATTAAATTTATCGGCGGTTTA
>NW_006289398.1:4317401-4325358 GCF_000327345.1 Myotis davidii
CCATCGGCTCGGAACCCTGCGGCCCGGCCCCCCAGCCTTCCTCTCCCCGGAGAACTCCCCTCTGTGCTGCCCCCCAACTTCACCCACTCACCGGCACCCTTTCCACCCCCCTTGCCTTCCTCCTGGAGTCCTCCTGTCCATTCATTCATTCATTCATTCATTCATTCAGAAAACAGTTCTTGAGCTCCTGCTCGGTGCCAGGCACTGTCCTAAGCGGCCGGGGTAGACACCAGGGGACAAGCCACCGAACCTCCCCGTTCTTCTGAGGCTCATCTGGGAGAGGAGCGAGCGGTGGGGGAGGCAGAAGGGAATTGCATGGTGTGTTAGCAGGCTGTGCGTGTCTGGGGGGAGCAAGGATGCTTGGGGTGGGGGGACAGCCTGGTATGTGTGTGTGTGGTGGGGGCACCGAGGCAGCAGGCCCAGTATCTGCGGGGCACGGTCCCAGACAGGGGCTGCGAGGTGACAGCTGTAGGTGCCCAGGCCTCTTGAGCAGTAGCTCGCGATCCAGATGTCCAGTTGGACGGCTCCCCTTTTGGATTCCAGAAGTCTCTCCTGTCCCCCGCAGAAGCACTGCCAGCTCTGTCTTCAGCGGCCTCCACCTCTGCAGGGAGGGCAGGTAGGCTGAGCCCGCCCGCCCGGGCCTGCAGCCTTCGCGCCTGTGTCTCCCATTGCAAAATGTGTGCTTTCCCCGGTGGAGCTCGCTCGTGCACCGGGTCCGATTGTTAGACCTCATTTTAAAAATAAAGTGAAAACCACTTCCTCTTCCTCTGTTGGTGCTCGATAAGGAGTCAGGGTCGCTTTGAGTTTCCAGCTGGCTTCCCATGCGGTGTCACGGGCAGCACGGTGGCCAGTGGGTCGGGTGTCTTTTTGTGTTTTATTGCGCCCTGGTTGAGTACAACTGATCTTTAACCTTTGCTTTTGAGCGAGGTTAAACGGCAAGTGGGAACGCTTCTGGAACGTGGCCAGAGTTCAGGAATGCTCAGGTTTTTTTCATCCGCCAAGTGCACATGTTGTAATTAGACTTGTTTTCCCTCTTTGCCCGCAGCGCCTGTTCTGTTTCTTTGGAGGGATAGTTAGGGAAGGGGAGTGGTGCAGAACTAAAGTGAGCCTGAAGTCATCACGTTTTTTTTTTTCTTTTTTCAGATCCTGATAGTTGGCAGTTTTGTTTTCTTGCAAGAAAATAGTGCTGTGTAGACTCTATGCTTTTTTGTTGTAAGCAGTCTCCACGAATGTTTTGTAACAGCGGAAAAGGCTCTGATGTGAATCGTGGATGGTTTTTAAGAGATACGTGAGTGAGGGGGTGAGAAGACAGTTGGTTTTGAAGTATGTGTAGTTTTGCCAGATACCGCATTGGAAAGGCATGAGAGGCAGCAGCGTCCAGGCCCACTTGTGTGCCTCCCGGAGCACGGGGTCTGGTGGCATTCTCTCGCTCACTCAGTGGGAGGGGTGCCTCAGACACTCTTCTGAAGACTGTCCTCCTGCTGTTTCTGCTGCTTCCCCTTCTGTTGCCTTCATCTTTGCTGCCTGTGATGTCTGTCTTCCTGGCCCTTCTTTGTGTGCACGTTGCTTCTGTTAGCTGGGAGGTGTGTGCCTGAAGACGCCGCTGGCTGGCAGGTCTCTGAGCTGCCCGGACAGCCTGCACGCCTCCTGATGCAGTGACACCTGTGCCCGTGATGAGCTTGTTCGTGGCTGATGGGACCTTGGGAGGCTCAGCGGTGGCGGCTTTTGATAGGCCAAGCAATCTACTGGGAGTCAGCACTTCATGTTGAAAGCAGAAGTGTGGAACTGGATCATGGATTGGGCGATGATGCTTTTAAACATCATGGCTTATTTTTTATTCTTATCAGAAAGGATTGGCCCGGCCGGCGTGGCTCATGGTTGAGTGTCGACCTATGAACCAGGAGGTCACGGTTCGGTTCCCGGTCAGGGCTGGATCCCATCCCCAGTGTGGGGCGTGCAGGAGGCAGCCGATCAATGATTCTCTCTCATCATTGATGTTTCTGCCTCTCTCCCCGCTCCCTTCCTCTCTGAAATAATAAAAACATATTTTAAGAAAAAAGAAAAGAAAGGCTTGGCATTGGCCAGCCTAACAGGAGGGGTAGAGATCAGCTCCAACTTTTCAAACTGGATCTCTGCCAGGGTAACTTGTGTTCTTCGGTTATTGACCCTCTTAAATCAAGGAATGTGAACGTTGAAATCCTGAACTGTAACTTAGGACCTTTGGTCAGTTTTGAAGACTCTGCCCAGAGGGTTACAACCAGTAAAGCTTGCGAGTGGGAAGCCGATGGCTCTGGAATCAAGGTGAACAGGAAGGAGAGCTCTGGGGCTATCTCAGTGGTACCTGATGGCTGGCACCTAAAAATCTCAGCGCCCCCCTCCCCCCCAGCGTGGCCCCAGGCACAGTGTACAGCGGATGCTGGCCTCTGTACGGGAAATCCCTGAGCTCTGCTTGAGGGAGGCATCTGTTGATAGTTTGGGTGCCAGATCCATTTTTATTGTTACATAAAATGTTTGCATTATTTCAGGAGGTATAAGTGTTCATTGTAGAAAAATAAGAAAATTGTTCGGCTGACGTGGCTCAGTGGTTGAGCATCGACCTATGAACCATGTGCCCTACGGTTCGATTCCCAGTCAGGGCACATGCTCAGGTTTGCAGGCTTGGTCCCCAGTGTGGGGGTGCAGGAGGCAGCGATC
Organism: Myotis davidii; assembly: GCF_000327345.1. Lineage (NCBI taxonomy): Eukaryota > Metazoa > Chordata > Mammalia > Chiroptera > Vespertilionidae > Myotis > Myotis davidii. Next base: position 4,320,096 of record NW_006289398.1, read on the forward strand.
CATGATTCTCTCTCATCATTGATGTCTCTCTCTCTCTCCCTCTCCTTTCCTCTCTGAAATCAATAAAAATAAATTTAAAAAAAATAATAAAATATAGATATGCAAACATTTTACAGAAAAATTATAAGCTTATTAACAACTTGGAGTATATCCTATTGGATGCGTGTAGGTGTGTGCGTATACCAGTATATATTTTTTACCAAAATGGGATTGATATTGTTGATTATATTACTTTGTAATCTGCCTTTTTCACCAGAAACCTATATTGTAAATGTCTTTCCATGTCATTTGTAACCTCATTTTAATTTGACCCCTTTTCCTGAACAGAGGCATTCAGTGTCTTGGGGAGATGTTAGGTAGCACAGAGAACCAAGAAAGTCATATGATTGTTGAGTGTTTTTCTACTTAGTCCCCTTCTCTGGTGCTGAGTGACAATTCTGATTCTTCCAAATGTCAGCTTTCTGCTCAGTTACCTTGAAATTGTAAACCCTGGTCTGGTAATTTCTCGTGATTAGAAATGCTTGCCCGGCCGGTGTAGCTCAGTGGTTGATCATTGACCTATGAACCAGGAGGTCACAGTTCAATTCCTGGTCAGGGCACATTCCTGGGTTGTGGTTTTGATCCCCATTGCGGGGCGTGCAGGAGGCAGCTGGTCAATGATTCTCTCTCATCATTGATGTTTCTATTTCTCTCTCCCTCTCCCTTCCTTTCTGAAATTAATAAAAATATATTTAAAAAAATATGTAATTTTAAAACAAAGAAATCTTAGTGTCTGTAACCAGAAGCTTGTAAGTCACGGACCATTAAGAGGTCCTAAGAGAAAGTTCTGATTTAATAATAGTCTGTTCCGTTGTGATAAGGAAGTTGAATGGAAACTTCGGGGAACTTGTGTGTTTAGAGTTTGCTGCACTTGTGCCCATATTTGTGCGATATTCCAAGTACAGTTAAAGTGTATTTTCCAGTAGATCTTAGGTGAGTGTTGGACTTGAGTGCACTCATAACAGTTTTCAGTTTCCTCTTTGTGGAGAGTTAGATTTGGAAGAGAAGTTAAAGGTCACCTAGTGAGGCCTGTGCTCCTGGTCCCAGATGTGGAAGTGAGGCTCCCTCCAGCTGCAGCGCTATGGCAGGACAGCGATAGGACTGGCTCCTAGAGCAGCCGTGGCCAGGCCAGGGCCGCAGGGGCGCAGGGAAGGCTTTAGGGCGGCGTCGGGAGAAAGACTGAGGGTCAGAACAAAAATCCAGACTTAAGAGCTGTCTTTTATTTTTCCATTTAGCCCTTAGGGCAGCGGTTCTCAACCTGTGGGTCGCGACCCTTTGGGGGTCAAACGACCCTTTTACAGGGGTCGCCTAAATACATCCTGCATATCAGATATTTACATTATGATTCATAACAGTAGCAACATTACAGTTATGAAGTAGCAACAAAAATAATTTTATGGTTGGGGGTCACCACAACATGAGGCACTGTATTAAAGGGTCGCGGCATGAGGAAGGTTGAGAACCACTGCCTTAGGGAAAAGAATCCATTCCATTGCTTAGTCCTCATTTAAGGTTCTTTCTTTGGTGGGGAGAGGTAAACCTATGGTCCTGTATTCTTCCCAGAGGGAGGACTGTGGGTATATATCCAGATTAAAACACTGCATAATCCCTGACATTTCCGAGGTACCGCTGTGTCCCAGGAGCTGCACTTGCCTGGTGTCATCCTTTCAGCTTCTCACGTCGTGGATGCCAAGTACTGTTACCTTCCTTTCTGTGCCGAGAGGTGGGAAGTCAGACCCAGAGAAGTCAAGCCGTCAGGGTCCCAGTGGCGAAGGGCGGCGGGGCTTTAACAGGGCAGTCTGCCTGCAGGGCGTTCGTTATCCTCTGATATGAATGCAGGCGTATTGTCCCGGAAGCACGCGCACACACTCAGTGCCTTCTCCTTCGTGTTCTCAGCAGCGGTTTCTTTCTTGGCTTTTGTTAGGTTATCCGCCAGGTGACTGAGTGGACACAGGCTCCGTGGAGACACAACTAATTTCTTCATCAGATATTTACTCAGCACCTTCCAGTACCAGGCACTATTCTAAATATTGGGGATACAAGCAGATGAAATATTTGAGATTATTTTGTGGTGAAATACTCTGTATTGGACCACTAATTTTGATGACTTTGATGGATTGATGATAAGGAGAGATTGTTTTATCCTAAGATAACCCTACTTCCCCAGCCCTAGCAATAAAATGACCGTTAAAAGCAAAATCTAGATCCATTACTCTTTTTTTAAAGATTATAACGCTTTCTGTATTCCAAACTAGTGTTTTAATGGCAGAACTTTTCCTTTTATAGCGGGCATTGCTAGTGATTGAACAGCCGTGAAGGACATGGAAAGTTCTTCCCAGAACGATCACTTTCTTAGCTGTGGCTGAGCCTGAGGTGTCCCGAGCTTCCGCTTTTTCTCCCCATGTGCTTCCTGCGGAATCTGCCTGGGTCCTGTCCAGCACCGCCCGCTGCCGCTGCCGCAGATGGAGCGCCAGCAGCACTTCCTGATGGCCCAGCTGCCATCCGACAGCCGCCACGCCAGGCCAGACCCGCCTCTGGACGGCTTCCGCCTTCACTGCTGTCAGAATCTTGGGCTCTGGGGAACCCGGACTTAGAAACCTAAAGTTCTAGATTTTTCTCTAAATATCCTCAACAGGACGTTTAATGGTCTTGAGCTACTTCCACATTAAACCATCCTGTGTGGTAGCATACTTTAGAGAAACCTAGATTTTGGGGGGGGGGGCACAATTTTTTTATCACTATAAAAGATGTACACCTGTTTTTATGATAAAGACAGTGTAATAAAGTTGCAGACTTGAGAAGTTAGAAAAACAAAGTCACCCTGAGTGCTGCTCCCCTAACGAAAGCGCGTGCTTGTCTTTGAGTCTGCCCAGGCTTCGTCCGTGTGAGCCTGTCTGACATGGTTGCAGTCACGTGTACAAATCATAACCTGCGTGTGGTGCCAGGGGCACCGATGGCCCTGCCGGTCTGTGTCGGGAGAGCTTATACTGGGAGTTGTTTTCCCAGCAGAACACCCTCCGTTTCTCTTCGTCCTGCTCCTGACTTCTGATGCGCTATATTTAAGATCATAAGGACAGCGGGTTTGCAGTTTAATGAATCATTTAAAATAACTTCGTAAGATCGTTTGGGAAGTAGGGTGGAACTGGAATAATTCTCAGGTGACCTCTCATCTTCCGCTGCTTTGGGGGAGGACGACAGGAGGTGGGGGAGGAGTGGGAGGGGGAGGGAGTGAAGCGGCAGGAAGGGCTGCAGGGTCTGCCTACCTGGCGGGTCGCAGCTCCAGGGAGCCAGGAGCCCGTCGCTCTCCGTGCTCGCTGGTGTCTCAGTCCTATCGCTACAGGAAACACGGGAATAGTGACACTCCCTCTTTTACCTGAAGTGTGGATGAGTATTGTGAACAGTAACTGTGGGTATGCAGGGAGAGCCCTTAGCGGGGTCCGCGCACATGTCGGCCTTCAGGAGCTGTGGGTCAGAGCCACTTGCATGGCTTCAGAAAGCGCTTGACCATTGCTTAGAACACACATCTTCCCCAGCTCAGGGGATTCATGAAAGCGGAGTTTTAGTTGTGGTGGTGGTTGCCATGGCATCATGCCAGGAAAGTTCACTGTGTGGTAACTTACAGTATTTTTCACTATCTCTAAAAGTTCCTTTTCCTCTTTTCTTTGTTCCTTCATACATTTGAGAATGGTTTGATTACATTTAAAATTCCAACCGAATGGGAACACTTAATAGTTGACTTTTTTCATTGTTAATATTTGGCCTTTGACATTTTGCTAGTTTCAGCCTCTGTGCTTATTTCTCTCTCTCTCTCCTCGATTCTAGTAAGTCTATCTGTCATAGGGCAAATTCTGTCCATTTATCACGTCTGTTCAGTGGTTTACATAAGATCTGAGTAAGCAAAATCAAATGACCTCTGGGAGTAATAACGATTTCACAGGCAGTTGCAAGACCATGCTGTTTTGATTTCATATGTAAATGCTTTTCCTAAAATAATATCATCATTTTCCCCTCCTGTGCCCCGTCCTTCCTCGTAGCTTGTAGACCTGGCTGGTGGGCAGCCTTTCAGAGGTGGCATCCAAGGCCTCACTTCTTTGCTTTTGGGGAAGGGAGAGGTTTCAGCCACAAGAAAAGCCAGACTTGTCTGTGGAAGCCCTGGCCACAATGGTGAGATATTTTGAGTCTGCCTTTCCCCTGTGACAGATTGCCAACCCACTTTCAGACAATGGCCCTGCGCTGCTGAGGATTTTGCTTTTGTTTTTGCTAGGAGAGTTTTAAAATTCCTGAGAGAACCTTGGAGGAAATGAGCCCAGTGTTTTTGATGAAAAGCCCACTGTTCCTACCTTTTCTCTAGACATAAAATTGAATTCCTGTTTTGCTTCAATCCCGTGAGATCCATTCCCCATTGTGACTGGCTTTCTGACTTCCTTTCCTCACCTGTAACCGCAGATGGCCGTCTGCCCTGCAGGAGAAGAAATACCATGTCTGCCCAGCCCAGGACCTGTCATATGGTGGGCACTCAACACAGGCTAGATGCTGTGGCTCTTCGTAATGACTTGAATGGGAAGGAGTCCTGCTTGCATGCCTACCGTTTGCTAAGCTGTGTTAGAATGAGGGCGGCAGAAAACCAGCCTGTGCACTCAGGGTGTCACATTCTGTTGAGGAGCCTGCAAGTCAACAGATGGCTCTGCCGCGGAGGTGGGTGCTGCCTGCTGATGCGGGAGGAGGTACCACGGAGCCCGGAGGAGGGCCTGCCGCAGCTGCAGCCGCAGCCTCAGCCTGTGTAGGACTTGGAAAGGGCGGCGTTGGAGTGGGCTCGGTGGGAGGGGGATGCTGGAGCTGGCAGGCCAGAGGGACAACTCAGAAGGCTCAGAGGCGGTGGGGACCAGGTGGCTGGAGCACCTGTCCTCATCCCTCATGGAAGGCATGTGCGTGGTGCAAGTGAGGAGTCTGAAGAGTGGGATCCCGGGCGCTGCCGCGAGGATGGCAGGGCTGTTTCTTCCTCTCTCTGGAGGCTGCTTTCCGTTAGGTCAGCCTGGCCCCTCAGGGGCCTCGGCACCTCTGCCCCTGGGTCCGCTCTCACCAAGCCCTAGGACAAGCTCCTGCTGCCAGGCTTTCAGCCCCTCAGTCTTCAGCTGAGCTAGTATTTATGGAGCGGTCCTGGAGGGGGAGGGGTCCCGGAGGGGGAGGGGTCCTGGAGGGGGAAGGGCCCTGGAGGGGGAAGGGT
>NW_006289398.1:4325440-4356363 GCF_000327345.1 Myotis davidii
GAAGGCAAGGCCATGTGTTTCTGCAGCTGCTGTTAGTCACATCAGTTAGCTTAGCACGGAAGACTGACAGCCCCGGCGCTGCCGCCTGCCGCCTTTCTCTGAGCACGTGCACACATCGCAGTGCTGCCACTTTAAACTACTTGGGAAGAGCTGGCTGTGGAGCTAGCGCTCTGCTGCTGGCTCACTGTGGGTTTGGGCTGGGAATTTAACGCTCTGAGCCTCAATTTCCTGATCTGTGAAATGGGAATTAAAATCATAGTATCTAGCCCATAAGATTGTTGTTAGTCTTCAGTAAGGCAATCCTTGGAAAGTTAGCACAGTACCTGGCATGCAGTAAACACTTACTAAATGTGAATTGTAGTGGCTGTTACTCTTCTCCCTGAAGCTGCAGCTGTGTGTGTGTGTGTGTGTGTGTGATATGTGTGTGTGTGTTTGTATATATGTATGTATATGTGTGTGTGTGTGTGTGTGTCTGCATGTCTGTGTTCACATGTTCTTTGGGCCACCAGTGCAGGTCCTGATAGTGGCAAGACTTGACCTCAAGTCTAAATTCCCTTCCAGCACTTTCTCCCTGGTGCTCGCAGAGGCTGTGTCTAGAGCTGGGGTGCTGTCCGTCTTGCAGGACTCTGCCATGTCACACAGGCACCCAGCCCATCTCCCTGGAGGCCCTGCCTTCCTGCAGTTTTCCTTCTCCGTGAGCTGTTTCATGGGTCCCTTCTCTGCCCTCCTGAACAATATTGTCTCTGGTCTTAAGGGCTTCCAGGAGGACCTGTCAGCAGCCCCGTTTTCCCAGTCGCTGGACTCCAAACCAGGCGTGGTCCCCAGGGTGACTTTTGGGAGGGTGGTCTATCTGCATTTCCATCGCCACCCTCTGCTGGCATCTCCTCTCGTGCCTGGGACCACACACCACAGTCCCTTCTGCAGCGCCCAAGTCAGCCCGTGCACCACGGCCAGGCCTGGACGCAGCCTTCACGCGTTGTTTCCATGTGGAGCTAGTTCCCCCCTCCCCGTGCCCCTTCCCCGGGTCTGATCTTCACCGACTCGCCGGCTCCTGCAGACTGTGCTCCTGGTTTGTTGAAAGAGCGTTAGTCTGGCGTTGGGAGGCTGGGCTTGGCCGTTTCTTTTCTGTGTGCCTCTCGTTTCCTGATTATAGAGTTGGATGAGGGGAGTGTGTTTAAACCTGCTTCGTGCAGGGAACTTGTACTTTTTATTTTTTTAAACAACATGGTTCTGTGGGGGACTTTCTAAAAACACACTGTTGCCAGTCCTGCTTTAGAGATTCGCTGCCTTAGGGCGGGAAGGGGGCGCCTGCAGTAGGACTCAGCCTTCCTTCCAGGCACTGTGTCTCCCCGTCCTTGCTGAGACGGCGGTTTCACATGAAATCATAGAGGAAACCCAAGAGTAGAGAGAAAGGAAAGAAGAGAAAGGGTGCAAGTCTAGTGTGAAAAGCACCTGGCCACACGTCTTGGGAGCCCGTGCCACAGCCTCTTTGCATTCTCGTCTTAGCTCACTGACACTCCCTGTCTTTTTGCCTGTGCCAGGGTTTCAGGCTGCCTGTAGCTCTGGGTTCTTGGTGATGCAGTTGAGCATGCTCTAGCCCTTGCTGTCTGATTGCTCTAGGCCTGTGGTCTGGTTTCGCCAGCAGCACTGTCAGCTCCGTCAGGGCAGGGCTGTGGTGCCATTCGGTGTGACTTTGTGGATGGAGCTCAGGGGGTGGCAGAGAGAACTGGGTCCTGGGCCCTCCCAGGAGGGGCTCAGCCGGTAGCTGACGAGAGCATCATGCGGAGCTTTTAACATGTCTCCTCCTCAGTGACTCGGGGGCCGGGGTTCAGCACTGTCTTAGGCCGTCAGTGTGATTGCTGACTTACTCTCTGTCTTTCAGCCCCAAGAGTCGGCTTTGGCAGGAGCTGCTTTGCCCGAAAATAGTCCTTTTAGCTGTCACCGTGGCTTGTAGCTTGTTAAACCGGGGCCTTGGCATGGATGCAGAACCCAGCTGTTCTCTGTGGTGTCCTCTGCTTCTGTCTGCTTCCAGGCAGCTTCCTAGTCCATCGGGTGAGCAACCCTCTTAGTTAGAATCGAGCCAGCTAACTTCGGTGAGGTCACGTCTATGGTTCCGAGGCTCCCACTGGTATTTGGGTCGTAACATTTCTTCTTGAGCTTGAGTGTCTTCCTAGGGAGAGTTTGATAAAGCGTTTGGATTGTTTAAAGGCCAAGGAATGTCTGGTAAGAGCGATCCTTGCTAAGAAGCTTGAATGAGTAATACTTTCACTGCCCTTCAGTGAATGCTGAGCTGTCAGAACAGAGTGAGGGCTCTAGTTTGGGTCTTAGTGAGCAGTTCCTTCCTTCCTTAAAAAAACAAACTGAGATAAGGGGAAAAGCAGTCTAAATGTGAAAAATGGACGTAAGTATTGCTCAGCTGCTGGGGTGGCGCCCCGTCGCAGGGTGCTGTCTCCTCCGCTCTCCTGAAGCCTGGTTACAGCTGAAAGGACACTCCGTGGTGTAGTTTATAACAAGAACAAATGTTATGATTGGTAGTTGCCTAGGGCTAGGGGCGGGGGGTGCGGATAAGGAGAATGAGGGGATGAATGCTGATGGGTACAGGGTTTCTTTTGTTGGGGAGAGAGAGAGAGAGAGAGAGCGAGAGCGAGAGCGAGAGAGAGAGATCGAGAGATCAGGTTGTCTCCTGTACACACACTGACTAGAATCAAACCTGCAACCAGCCACTGCCCAGGGCTGGGTACAGGGTTTCTTTGGTTGTTGTTGTTTGAGAGAGAGAGAGAGAGAGAGAGAGAGAGAGACAGAGAAACATCGATCGGGTTGTCTCCTGTACGCACACTGACTAGAATCGAACCTGCAGCCTTTTGGTGTACGGGACGATGCTCCAGCTGACGGAGCCACCACTCAGGCTGGGTACAGGGTTTCTTTTAGACACGATGAACTGATCTAAAATTGGTTGTGGCCATGGTTTTACAACTCTGGGAATGTACTAAACACCATTGAATTGTACACTGTAGGTGAATTGTATCTTCTGTGAATTATGGCTTAATAAACTTGTACAAAAACAGAGTTGGAATCAAGAGCACTGAACTTGGTCCCCACGTGTGTAGCTGTGTGAGCCAGGCACATTGCTTACCCACATGGAGCTTCCTTCACCTTATCTGCAAAGTGGGGGTGGAAATGCCTTACAGGATTGTTGTCAAGGTAAAGACATAGGACCTCCAGCCCTAACCGGTTTAGCTCAGTGGATAGAGCGTCGGCCTGCGGACTCAAGGGTCCCAGGTTCGATTCCGGTCAAGGGCATGTACCTTGGTTGTGGGCACATACCCAGTAGGGAGTGTGCAGGAGGCAGCTGATCGATGTTTCGCTCTCATCGATGTTTCTAACTCTCTATCCCTCTCCCTTCTTCTCTGTAAAAAATGAATAAAATATGTTTTTAAAAAAAGACATAGGACCTCCAGCAAATTACATATTTGCATGTTTAAGGTAGACATATATTTCTGTAGGTAATAAACGCTTAGTCCCAAATGCTGGTGAGTGTTCCCGGTGAAATGAACACTTGTGGTGGCCGAGAGCAGGTTCGCATGCCGGGCAAATAGCAGGGTCCTTAGAGCTCAGTCCGTGGGCTGGTCCTTGAGCCCAGACAGGTTTCAGTTTCCTCTCCCTGCGTGCCTGCTTCCCTGGCTTCAGATGCTGTTTGCTTCCTTTATCGTCAGAGTGACTGTTGCTTTATTTGCCAAAGCCAGTGTCCGGTGGGTCGAGTGGAGTTGAGCTGGTCGTGCTCTCAGGGGAGTGAACCTTCTAGTCATGCCGGCTGGGAGGGGAGCGAAGCCCCCGGGCCAGGAGCAGGGAGCCAGCAGCCCAGGAGTCAGTTCCAGGAAACGGGTCCTGTTCTGATTTCTAGTTTCCTGGACCTGGACCGTGATAGCGTCACCGAGTCTCTAGTCTCTGTCCTCAGTGCTGAGGCTTCAGATTTGGAGAATGCCGCTACCCTATTGGGGAGACTAGAGCAGCGGCTGCCAGCCTGTGGTCCGTGGGCCACTGGTGGTCCCGGAGGTCCGAAAGGTTCGCGGGACTAGAGTGTATTTCAGGAGCCAGCTAAGGGAGGGTCTGCAGAAGCTCCGTCATACCTGGCGCTCATCGTATGCGTAGGTCATACAGTTGTTTCTCTCCTAGGAACTCTTCAGGGTTAAAGAATAGCACCAGGACCAAGAATTATTTGTCTCTTTGTATGCTTTCATTTCCACGTTCTCGCAGCGGACTTTTATTGGCAGTTTACGATCTGTCAGGACAGGCTGCTTCCCCCCTGCATGGGGTTAGGTGTTCTGGAGAGGACTGGAGCTGTGTGGACTGTGGGTTGGAAAGTGAATGGGATGGGGGACCGTGGATTGGTGGGCCCAGTGGGTGCACCGGGGGCTAGATGGGCGCAGGGCAACTGTAATCAAGAAGTAGCCAAGCAAGATGGAGCTAACTAACGGTTGCCTGAGCAACAGCAGGAGGGGTGGGCAGATGTGGATGAGCTCTGAGCTGTTGAAGCAGAGCGGGCAGAATGTGAAGGGCAGACTGCAGTTAGGATGGCTCTTGGGTGCTGGTGTGGCCAAGTGGTTGGGTGCGGGGCCATGTGCTAAACCAGAGTCCAGAGGAGGACCAGCTGGTTTGGTGAGGGGCAGGGGGAAGTGACTGCTGGTTGTGAAATGTGAATTGGGAGGCTCCGAGGGACATTCCAGTGCAGGTGGCCTGGAGGCTGTGTGGATGTCCAGGTCTCGAGCTCTGAAGAGAGGTCTGGAGGGAAGAGCCATTTGGGGTCATCAGCGCATGTTGTTGGCCATGTTGTGAGTGGGAGAGCTCACCCAGGGAGCACAGGCCTCGAGGAGGGAAGAAGACCCGCCAGAAAGAGCCTTGAGAAGAGCAGCTGGAGAGAGCGCTGGTCGTTGGCCTGTCGCTCATTTCTGCTGATTTTCAAGTCTCGGGGTAAAGGACACTCCTGGGGCAGCCTCCTGCCCCTCTGACTGCAGCTCCCTCTGTTCCCAGCAGAGCCTGGCCTTCAAGAGCAGCCACGTCCCCGTGTCCCTGTCAGCGCGTCACCGTGTCGCTCCTGGGCACCCGGGAGGGTGCCGCTCTGTGTGTTGTCCCCTCTGGGTTTGCAGTGCTGGGTGAGAGCGGGGGCAGGTGCAGTGACCGTTCAATAGATGGAAGTGGGTGAAAGCTGAGGAGGAAACAGCACCTGGGGGAGGATGTGGCCAGCAGGAACAGGCAGGTTGTGTTGTAGTCAAGAGTATGGCCGGCCAGGTAAACTGAGGCTGAGACCCACCTCACTTAACCAGGGCCAGCTTCATCTCCTCGTCTCTAAAGTGAGGACGGTGATGGCTGTTTGAGTTTTGAGGACTAAGTGAGACCATGAGTCGAGAAGCCATCTTTGCAGGCTTTAGTAGTTATTGCCGGATCACCCAGTGTTCCAGTTATTTTTGTATGTCTGCACTTCTTGAGGGCAGAAGTCAGTTCTCACTCGTCTTTTTATCCTCAGCATTGGCTATTTAGGGGAGTCGGGAGCTGTTTGCTGAAACGAATTGGTCTGTATCATCTTGCAGCTTTGAGTAGCCAAGCATACAACTTGAGTGTTGACCCACTGGTTTCGCTCCCTGTGCTTTGGGCAGCTTTCTAGAATCCTGTTTCTGCGAGCAAGCCGATGGGCAGCTTTGTGAGCCTGGGCCAGCTGTGGGAGGTGGTCCCAGGAGGTGGTCTCCTTGGGCCATAAGCTTGCTGAAGCACGCGGACAGTCTCACCTCTTGTCAGGCATAGCCTTCGGCACAGCCCTGGGTGAGACGCTTGGATCATGGGGGCAGGGGCAGCTGTGGGGCCCTGGGAGTTGTTGATATTAGCAGTGGGAGCAGGAGCAGATGTCGCTCCTTTTGATCTGTGAGGTAAAACGTGGAAACTGGAGGACTTGTTAATCCTCTTTACATTTTTTTACTTAGCGAGTTGAGAGAGAGAAATGGAGCCAGAGAGACAGAGAAAGAGGGACACATTGCTTTGTTGTCCCACTAATTCATGCATTCGTTGGCTGAGTCTGTGTGTGCCCTGACCAGGGATTGAACCCACAGCCCTGGTGTACCCGGGCGATGCTCCACCAACTGAGCTACCCGGCCAGGGCTTAGCCTCTTTTTTTTTCAAAAGGATTTAAAAATATATATATATATATCTTATTGATTTTTTACAGAGAGGAAGGGAGAGGGATAGAGAGTTAGAAACATCGATGAGAGAGAAGCATCGATCAGCTGCCTCCTGCATATTCCCTACTGGGGATGCTCTAGCCACTGAGGACTTTAAATTGACTTTTTAGAGCGAGAGGATGGGAAAGGAGAGAGAGAAATATCGATGTGAGAGTGAATCATTGATTGGCTGCCCCCTGCAAGGCCCCCAGTGGGACTGAGCCCACAACCTGGGCATGTGCCCTGACTGGAATCAAACCGACAGCCTTTTGGTGCACAGGACGTTGCCCAGCCAACCGAGCCACACTGGCCAGGGCTGACCCTCTATTTAAAATGAAACAAACAGAAGGAGTACCCAACCCCTCGCTCGAAATGGGTTCTCTGAGACAGCCATGATTTTCTACTTCTACCCTCCCTGTCTCAGCTGCACCAAGTTTCTTCTAATTCAGTCGGAATTACAACTTCAGAAAACTACCCAGAGCCTCTGTCAGAAACAAAACAAGAAACAAATTCCAATTGTATTTGTTGACAAACTGGTTGTGTCTTGTAGAGTCAGGATTTGACTGATTGCATCCCCGTGGTGTCATTTAACATGTTTCTCTGCCCCAGTGTTTCTTATGAATTGGTAGGTTAACATAGATACAGATCAGTGGTTCTCATAATCACCTGGGAATCTGTTTAAAATCCTGATTTCTGGGCCTCGTCCTCCAGAAATTCTGTTTCTTTGTGATGGGGTGGGGCCACAACATTAGTAACATAGAAACAGAATTTTGGAGGATGAGGCCCAGAAATCAGGATTTTAAAAAGATTCCCGGGTGATTCTAATGTGCAGCCACGGTTGAGAACCACTGATATAGATGCTCAAGCAGACGGAGATGAGCTATTTTGGCAAGACTGCTTCATGAGTGGTGTGGTAGGTTGCCCACCATGCCTCTCTTTTGTTAGGTTGACTGCCATGGATGACTGTGGCTTTGGCCCATTAATTCATTAAGGATTGCTGATTATCTCTGAATATCCAGTAAACACTGAGCCCAATGGAGGCATTTGGAGAGGTTTCCATTGAGAAACGGTGACACAGAGGCTGGCCTTAGCTCCTTACCTCAGTGGCATGTCTTGGGTCTTGGTAATGGGAAGGGGCCGTTGGCGTCCCAGCTGTCCTCCTGGCCCTGCTGTGCCCGGAGCAGCTGCGTTAACATTGGCTTGATTTCTTTTTTACTCTTTTATTTTTTACCGTCAGAGTATTGACTTGACACGTTCATATTTTCCTGTTCTCACCTTTAAGCTCTTTACAGAAGTCCGTTTTCTCTTCAGAGCAGCAATTGTGTGCTTTTCACCCTTGCTTCTCCCGGGGGGAGAGGGAACCATTCCGTGGGCTGCCTGGCTTTGCTGTGGGACATTTGATCCTTGGACAGGGAGTGCCTCTCCCGTCCCTCCGCTCCGGGCAACGATAGTTGTCAGTCCCAAGTAATTATTTTAATGCCTTGAACTAATTTGTTGGAATTTTCTGTCATCCTTTAGTTAAAAAATACTTTAAAAAAATAATTAGCTTGTCAAACAAAAAACTCCTACGGGCATATATTTTCATGAATATTCTGAAAGCATGGCCTTATGTTACTCATTTTGAGCCCTAAACAAATAAAAATATTACCCTTTGCTCTTCTCTTTTAGGAAATTCACACAAATGAAAAGGAAGCAACAGAGAAGGAAGTAACTCTGCACTTGCTGCCAGGTAACAGTCATGTTAGCTTCATGTACAGCGCAAAGCCAGGATAAGTCACGTGCTTCCTACTGTCACTATCTACACCTTTGTTTCCATCCAGACAAATGTAACAGTTGTGAGCTGGACAAAATAGCAAGGTCTTTAGTTCAGTAGTTACACCTGGTGTGAGTATTACAGCAGCTGTAAGAATTTCTTCTTTTCCTCCCCCAAGCAGAGGCAAATAAACCTGGGAAATTCTCATCATTCACAAGCAGAGGAGACCTTTCCAGGTTGCCTCGCTGGCCCCATCCACTGTTCTGGTCCTGTCAGGACAGTCCTGGTCCCTGCACAGCTCTCCTCCCCTCACTCTCCTCCTGCCGCCCTGCCCTAGCGCAGCTGCCGGGCTTCCCCAGGCCGGTGTCTCCGCTCGGCCATCTGAGCACCAGGGCCAGGTGTGCTGGGGTTTCCAGCGCCATCCCAGGGCCACCAGAGCTACCAGGACTTTGCTCTGTGGTCATCACCAAGGAGAGTGGGTTGGTTGGCTATTTTTTGTTGTTAATCTTCACCCAAGGATATTTTTTCCATTGATTTTCAGAGAGAGTTGAAGGGAGGGGGAGAGACCCAGAGAAAAATTGGTGTGAGAGAGACACATTGACTGGTTGCCTCCTGCATGTGCCCTGGCCAGGGCCGGGGATCAAGCCCAAAACTGAGGTCTGTGAATTGGACCTGGGACCCTTCAGTGCATGGGCCAATGCTCCAATCACTGAGCCAAAGTGCCAGGGTTGGTTGGGTATTTTTGAGGAAAGGAGAGTGACTCTATAACTTGAGTCAAGCTTTCATCAGTTCTGAATTCAGAACCAGAACCTACTTGATGGCGTGTCCTCTTCATACGTGGGGCTGTCCAGTAAGCTATGCATTCAGTTCTTCCTCTTTCTTTTTTCTAACCCCAAATAGCTTTTTAAAATAAGTGTTTAAAGGTGCATTTTCCCAAAACAATAGGGGCTTGTTCTGGTACTTTTTATTATATTCCGTTTTATTGGGAGTATGTGAGTACGTATAGGTTTCTGGCTGGTCCACTTTATTTGGTAAATATGTTGGAATTTTATAACTTTGTAAAAAATGCTTTTAAATTTCAAAGGCTTTTTCCCATAATAATGACCTAAACCTTAATCCATATACCCTATTGTCTTTCCTTCTCTTGGACTGGAGATTCTGAAAATACTTTATTTTAAGCATAGTGTTGCATGCATTCTCCCATCCCCTCTTACCTGATGGTTCTTCTGGGTGTGCCGCTGTGAGCTCACAGCTGACTCCTCTGAGCCGCGCTTCCGAGACTAGACTAAGATCCTGTCCCGCTCCCATGATCTTCCCCCCTGCACACACAGGCTGATGGCGGCGGGGCCGTGCGCCCGCTTGCACAGCCTCACCAGGCTGGCGGCCACTCACGCGAGTTTCCAGTCTCCAGTGCACGGCCGCAGGCTGTCGCTCCCTGTCTTGGGCGAGGTCCACACTAGGAGCTGAAAGCACAGGAAGCCTTGCTCACAGGCCTTCCACTGTGGACAGGCCTTCCATCGCTGGGACTACTTAAAACCCAGTGAGGCCCTGACTTCATTGTTTTCTTCAGGCTCTGTGGTCTTGCTGGAGGCTGAGCCATCTCCCAGTATTTCGTTAGTAACTAACCCCTGGAAGGCGAAAAACATCCCACAGTGTGTCCCTGATAGTCTCAGTGGCTGTAACTTTTCTGCTTACATATTGACGGCTAGACTCAATGAATTTCGAGCCAAACAGTACATTTCAAGGCATTGAAGTAGCAGCCAGAGGGAGCTTCCGGGGCAAAGATTCTGGGGGCTACTGATTGGGGAGAAGAGTTTCCTTCTCCTTTTGGTTGCAAAGTATTTACACTTCATACCCCCATAACCGTCTCTTTTCCTGCCCTCAGCCAGACGCCCCGCCCTGACAGGCTTCTCTGTGGGAGCAGAGACTGTCACCCCTAAACCCTCACCTTTCTGACTGTCAAGAGAACTGCTCTGGCTCCAGGAAGTGCAGCTTTCCATGGGGCTGGGTTGCTGCAGATCGAGCCGGAAGGTGACACACCGGGAGGAAATAATCTCAGCGAAGAAAGAGAGGAAACCGTTCTTTCCCACAAACCTCTGCCCTCCCTTTTCCTCCCGTCCTGACTGCGGAGCCAGGATGAGTGTGGTCATGTTGCAGCCTCTGCCGCAGAGGAAGCTGCCGCCGGCGAGCCCTGCGGCCAGGGAGACGCCCACTGCCTTGTCGCAGCCCCAGAGTGAGCAGCAGCCACTGGCCGAGAGTGGCCGGAGGTCTGCGTCGGGAGGGCAGGCCCTGCTGCCACCGCTCAGGGGGGTGTTGCTCCTGGGAACCTCTGCTCGGGGCCAAGCAATAAAACACAAGACCTCAGCTTGCGAGGGTAGCTGAGGTCATTGCCCCCTGGGGAAACATCCGTGTTCATAGTGAGAAGATAGAGAGGCGCCCTGTGTGAAGGGGGATCTGAGCCTTTATCTCACTCCTCAGTGCCCCCTCGTGCTTGGCCTCGTCTGCTCCGATTTTGGCAGCTTGTGCCTGTTGGAGGGTGAGCATGTGAGGGTGCGTGTGCTGAGGCTGGTCTCTACAAGAAGAGGCCAGGGCAGCGTGCTGCTGGCGAGCTGGCTGTTCCTGAGGACTAGCGAGGACTTGTTTTGGTGTCACCAGGTGAGCAGCTGCTCTGTGAAGCCAGCACCGTGCTGAAGTGTGTCCAGGAAGACTCCTGCCAGCGCGGCATCTATGGCAAACTCGTCTGCACGGACTTCAAGATCGCGTTCTTGGGCGACGACGAGTCTGCACTGGAAAGTGACGTATGTCCGAGCGCCTTTGGCTGCGTGGGGGGGCCGTGCAGTCGTGGCCCAGTGTCTGTCCCCGGCTCCCCAGCTCCTCCACCCCCAGCACACACAAACGCAGACACAGGGTCCTGCTCACCTCTTTCTACCTCTCTCTCTCTACCTCTCTCTCTCTCTCTCTTTATCTCTCTCTCTCTCTCTCCTCTTTTCAGGTGTCCTCCCTGGTCTCTCTCTCTCTCTCCCCTACTCTCCCTTCTTTCTACTCTCTCTGAAAAGCATCGGAAAAACTATACTCAGGTGCTCCCCGGGGGAGGGCCATTCTGGAGCTTCCCGCTTGGGCCTCCTGTCTCGCGGGCTTGCATTTGACTTCAGAGGTTGACACTTTCTCTCATTTTCTTCTATATTTCATCGCAGCGTATACCTCATTGGAGTCCCATCTCCCCAAATATACGGTCCCCACCCCCTCCCCTGCCGTGTTCTCTATACTAAGCTTTTCCTTAAATTCGGGAGCTAAGTTCGTTTATGAAACGTGCCCAAGGCAGCCCTTGGATTGGGGTTTACGCTGCCCCGAGTGGTGGTGTCACTGGCTGAGCAGCGCAGTGCGAGGACTGGCCACGCCACTCGGGGAGCGCCACACCGCCCGGCCACCCTCTCTTCTTAAGCAGCAGCACTGTGGCCGTCGCAGAGTGCTGTCTCCTGGCTGCCGTCCGCTAGCGGCGTGGCTCCCAGTCCTGGGAAAGAGCATTTACAGAAACGCGAGCCTGCCATGTTTTCGTCCTGGGCAGCTCTCCCTCACCTACTTGCATTGGTGTGGACCGATCGTAACCTGCGTGCCACTTCCAGCACCTCTCATGGTGACCCTGTGTCATGCCCAGGAGCGGCCTAGGAATGGCATGCTCGGCCTGGGTCTGACGAACCAGGGATCACAGCTCTTCACACGTTTTGTCCCCTTCCCAGGCATGTGGCTGCATTGCCCTGGGTTTCTTAACATGCCCGTGGAGAACAGCGAGCTGCTCTGTATTAATGTCTAGCAGTGCATAGAAAGGAGTCACAGTTGTTCCCTTTTGAATCCTTTAGGAAACCCAATTTAAGAATAAGATCATAGGAGAGAATGACATTGCGCTCCACTGTGTTGATCAGATTTATGGAGGTAAGTATTAAGTGTCTGTTTTCCCCGGGGAGAGGGGGTGCTAGCTTCTGAAAGTGTAGCTGATAGTGTGTTTATAGTCTTACATAGTTTACTGTAATTTCTTCACATGTTATCTTGTTTAAATCAGTGCTGTGGATGATAAAATTGAGGTAGGAAGTGGTTGTTTGGGTCACCTAGCTGGAGGAGCTTGGACTTGACCTTGGAACCTGTTCTTCCCAGTCCCCCCAGTGCCGCTGCGTAGGGTTGTGTGTCGCTGTTAGCGTAGGTTTTACTGTAAAGGGGAACCTGGGGAAGGGCCGTGTCCTGCATGTGGCGGTCAAGCCTCAGCTCCACTCCTCTATTTCTGTAAGCAGGACTTTCCCAGAAACCATGCAGTAGTCATTTATGACGCTTTAACACCAGGAGGAGCTGCATGGTCAAACTCAGACAGGGAGGGAGGTGGCAGGAGGGCCCCCAGCTACAAGCCAGGAGTTGACGGTCCTAGCCATGCCGCTAGGGTCTCCCGTCCATCGTTAGTAATCTCAGCTTTCGGAGCTGGGTTTTCTGCTGTTCGGTGGGGGCCGCTCTCCTGACAGTGGCCAGTCCCTTGAGTCTAGGGCTCCCTCCAGAGGAATGAGGGGCCCTGAGCGGCTCAGAGCCAGGCCCTGCGGAGGGATGGGGGGCCCTGCTGGCTGCTACTAGGAGGTAGCACCTCTCCTCTCACTTGTGCGTGCTCTCCTGGAAGTCAGTAGCGCACCTTGTTTCTTTGGCATTAACTTGTTGCCTTATAACATCATTTCCCTTCCTGGTTTTATCGTTTATCATATGTGCAGTGTTTGATGAGAAAAAGAAAACTCTGTTTGGACAACTGAAGAAATACCCCGAGAAGCTCATCATCCACTGCAAAGACCTCCGGGTATTCCACTTCTGTCTGAGGTACACAAAGGAAGAGGAAGTCAAAAGGGTAACTAGCTGCCTGTGTTCAGGCTGTATTTCCCACCAGGTTTTCCCCACTACTTTTTGCTTATGTTGCATGAAGGTGGAGGGCGCCTTTCACTCTGCAAAGTTGAACTTGGTTATAACCCCAGAGGCTTTGACAGAATTGAGAGCCACTGGTGAAGTGTGCCTGTGTATTATCCTGGCACATGCCACCTTTAGTTCTTTTTTTTTCTCTCCTCCACCCCGCCACCTTTAGTTCTCTAGTCCCTCATGTTTTCATTCCTGGAGCCTCTGCAGGGGTCAGGAGGCAGTGAGGGGAAGGGAAGGGGAGCAGCCAAAGCAGCCCTCTTCCCTGGCCCCCGACAGCCTTCCGGGAGGCGGTAGCAGGGCCCCAGCTCCTGGGTGGATGAGCGTCTGTCTGGGAAGTAGTGAGGAATGTGGGAGGAGGAGGCCACAGGTCGGTGGGCAGAGCCGAGTCACGGGGTGACGCTGTGCTTTTGGACTTGGTGGTAGACACCATCTAGTTGCCACAGCCAAACAAGACGAACAACTGGGTCAGCCGGTTACAGTGTCATTGTGACTTCTAAGCTTTCTCTGGCTGAGACATTGAAGGGGTCACACTTGCCCCCTGACCACGTGCACCAGGGCAGCCCGGCGAGAGCCGCGTTCATCTCTGTCTGTGGGCCTGTGCGTTACGCACACTGACAGGCGAGTCCTTGATCTTCTCTCAGTCAGATTAGAGGACAGGGCCCCAGGATTTCCCTGAGCAGAAGATGGTGCAGACACGGAAAGTTCCCTGAGAAGCCGGAACTCGCTCTAAACGACGAGTTAGTCGTCTACCTAAACTTGCTTTGGCTGGGAACCTTGAACAAAAAAGCACAATTGGTTGATGTCTTCTGATCTTCTAGAAGGAAGTCCTAAAGGCCAGAAATGGGTCAGGCTGACTCCGTTTGTTGGTTATTATCTGATATCAGCTGTATGTTGTTATCTAAATATGGCCCTTGAGGTTTCTTAGCACGTAGTTTTTGAGAAATTGGGCTGTGCTTTAAAAATTTCCCTAGAAATTCAAAGTTCTTAGAAAACCTGACAGAATGGTTAGCCTTGTTTATTTGGTGTTATTACAACAGACTAGAGAGGCCCAGTGCATGAATTCGCCCACGGTGGGGTCCGACCAGCCTGGCCCCAATCAGGGCATATCTGGGCTGGGTCTGTCAGGAGGAGGAGATGGCGGGCGATTGGCTGGCGGGCCCCGCCCTCGATTGGAGTTAGGAGGCTGATTGGGGGTGGGGCCAGCCATGGGGAAGGGCTGTGGGTCGTGGGCTGGCTGGCCCCGCCCCCAAATGGGGTGAGGGGTGTCAATTGGGGGACAGCGGCCTGGGGGAAGGGCCATGGGTGGTTGGCCAGCCGGCCTTGCCCCTGATCGGGGTGGGAGGGCTGATTTGGGGTGGGACTGGGTGTGGGAGAAGGGCTGCAGGAGGTTGGCTGGCCGGCCCCCCCCCATTTGGGGGGGTTGCGATCAGGGCCTGGGCTGGCCTTGGGGATTTGGGTTAATGAAGATTTGAACATAATTTTTTCCCTTACACAACTAGCTCAATTTTCTCTTTGGTTTTTGAATCAAATGGTTGATGGAGCCTATAGGTAGTAGCAGAAATCAGTATAATTATAAGGGGCTGCAGGCCTTTGTGGTATGATGGGCCAATTGGGGGCAGGGCTGGTAGGGGCAAGGGGTGGGGCGTTTGGCCGGCTAGCCCGCCCTTGATCGGGGTGGGAGAGTCCAGTAGTGGGCAGTACTTATTAAAGGATACTTTTGAGAACAGTAACTGGGAAGAATGGGAAAAGAGCAGGTTTGAGCAGAGGAATAAGTAAAGCTGCAATACTGGCCAGGCATCAGCCTCAGCAAACCACATAGAGCAGCGGTTCTCAACCTGTGGGTCACAACCCCTTTGGGGGTCAAATGACCCTTTCACAGGGGTTGCCTAAGAGCATCGGAAAACACATATATAATTACATATTGTTTTTGTGATTAATCACTATGCTTTAATTATGTTCAATTTGTAACAATGAAAATACATCCCGCATATCAGATATTTACATTACGATTCATAACAGTAGTAAAATTACAGTTGTGAAGTAGCAACAAAAATAATTTTATGGTTGGGGGGTCACCAGAACATGAGGAACTGTATTAAAGGGCCGCGGCATTAGGAAGGTTGAGAACCACTGACATAGAAAGCTCTTGGGTCAAGGGGGAGAAAAGGAGATGTATATACCTGATCAGGCCAGTTCACTGGCCACAGTGGGCGTCATAGCGACCAGTTAGGTTATTATGGTCGTTAGGGCATTTGGTCGCTGGCTTTTTATATATATTGACTGGTGGCCCGGTGCATGAAATTCATGCACACTAAAAGGGAATTAATTAGAGGAAATATTTTAATATTGCTATTTGTCCTTTATAATAGAAGTGTCAGAGATGAAAGAAAATTAGTAAAATGTATATGAAAATAATATATAAATTTGTTAATAAACAATAACAGCCTCATGTCCTCTGGCCGGCACCAGGTGGGGGACGCAGCCTCACGTCCCCCGGCCTCGCTGCATGCACGCAGCCTCCTGCTGATGGGTCGTTATGGCATAAGGGCGTCACGACTATTTGCATACTAGCTCTTTATTATATAGGATAGCTTCCTGGAAGCAGATCTCAGTGCGTTGTCACATGCTGCCCCCAAGGTGCCTATTAGCTGGACTGAAAACTTAGACAACTCGGTGCTTTCTGCCAAAGACATGACTACCTCCATTGCGTGCTTCTTTTCTAGATTGTCAGTGGCATCATCCATCACACCCTGGCTCCTAAACTGCTGAAGCGATTGTTTCTCTTCTCCTATGCATCCGCTGTGCACAGCAACACGCGTGAGTGTCTTGTGGGCTGTAGTTTGTAGGGAGCGGAGCTTCCAGTTTCTACCTGAAACTGCTGGGAGAAAACCCATCCATGGGGCATTTTCTCCTCTTCTCTAGCAATTGGTCCCCTTTGCCGGGGTGACGCATGCAGGATTCTTTAAATAAAAAAAGTTTGTTATTTTTCCTGTGATCTTCGTTGCTTTAACTCAATTTTTAGGTTTGTTGTCTTTTTTTGAGGGATGATTGGTTTGTTTCTTATCAAAGGTAAAATCAATATATTATAACTGGGGATGTGAGATTATAGAGAAACAAAATTGAGACAAGTTTAACATTGCCCTGTTTGTCCCTGGATTCTTTTTTCCACTTTAATATACTTGGTTTCATTTCATCAGACTCTAGAGCAGTGGTTCTCAACCTTCCTCATGCCGGACCCTTTAATACAGTTCCTCATGTGGTGGTGACCCCCAACCATAAAATTATGTTCGTTGCTACTTCATCACTGTCACTTTGCTACTGTTATGAATCATCATGTAAATATCTGATGTGCAGGAGGTATTTTCATTGTTACAAAGTGAACATAATGAAAGCATAGTGATTAATCTAAAAAACAATATCTAATTATATACGTGTTTTCTGGTGGTCTAAGGTGACGCCTGTGAAAGGGCCGTTCAACCCCCACAGGGGCTGCGACCCCCAGGTTGAGAACCGCTGCCCTGGAGGCTGCCTTGCATTCCAGAAGGCTTTTAAATATTTATGTTTTCAACCCTTACCTGAGGCTGTGTCTTTATTGACTTTAGAGGGAGCGAGAGAGATCGATGTGAGAAAGAAACATCGATGGGCTGCCTCCTAAAAGCGACCCAACCAGAGATCGAACTTGCAACCTGGGCATGCACCGTGGCCGGGAATCGAACCCACCACCTTTTGGTGGACGTGGGACTGTCTGGTAGGCACACCAACTGAGCTAGACAGTCCTTAAACAACTAGAACACGCTTGATAGCAGATACTTGGGGGGAGGGGTGGGACAGCTGTACGTAAAAGAACACATCAGGCGACAACCAGAAGGCTCATGGACTAGCTTGAGAGGCAGTGTCGACACAGGTGCCAGAATGCCTGGGTTTGAATCCCAAGTCCACCAGTTGCTAGCTGTGTGATCTTAAGCAAATTACTTACATTTTCTGTGTCTCAGTTTATTCATCTGTAAAATGGAGATAATAATGGTATCTACCTCACTGAGATGTTCGGAAGGTTACATTAGGGAATGTAGGTGAACTACGCAGAAGAGTATGTGGCCCATCGTGAACTCTAAGGGTTTGCAGTTAGCATTAGTAAAAGAAGAATACATCAGAAAACTAGCTTGGGTAGAAAATGTGAGATTCCAAGTATTTTCCATTCAGCTCACTGGAAAAGAGAGTGGTCGTTTAAGGAAGTTTCTTCATCTGAATTAGCTATTAATAAGGCCTTGCATTGTAGCGTTTCCACAGATGTCTGCCTTCCTGCTCTCGGTCTCTCCCTCCGGCTGTCCTCTTGCTCTGCCATTACTCCTAACAGGAAATCGACGTTTGATGGTCCCGTGCTCTGTGCTTCTCGTCAGGGAGGTGGCATGTTAGTTTAACGCCCGTATCAGCCTTTCTGGAATGCAGAGTGCATGCCACTTGCTGCTCGTCAGCCAGCACGTGTCGGGTGCTTGCTGAGGGGCCGGCACTGGGGCTCGTGGGTGAACAGGGCTACGCCCCTGCCCGAAGAGCATCGCCTCCGAAGCAGCTGAGGGATGTGGCCTCTGTCGGGAGGGGCTGAGGAGCAGGAGGACGCGCCCGACCCCGGGGAGGGAGGAGGGTGGGCTGCCAGAGGGCGCAGGCTGTGCCTGAGCTGATGGAGGACATGGGCATGTCTGGTGGGCACAGCGGGTACGGGCAGCGCTGGAGAGAGCTGAGAGCAGGTGGTGTTTGGGAACTATGGTGATTTAGTAGAAAAGGTGTGAGTTTTGGGGTCTGTCCCACTCGAGTTCGCATCCTTGCTTGGCTGCTTAGTAGCTGTGGGGCTTTGGGCCTCTGTTTTCTCATTTTAAAAACCAATAGTGTTCATGTTTCCTTTGAAGTGTTGTGAAGAGTATAAATTCTTAAGTGTGTGACACAGAGGACGGTACTAAGTGAGGGTTCATTGAGAGTATAACTGCATATTACACAGGACAGGTTATTTCAGAGGATTACGTTGACATAAAACACACTTAGCACGACTATTAGGCTGAACATAAAATTTGTTTCTTCATTGAATAAGTTCATCTTTTCACTTTTTTTTTTAATATACATATTTTATTGATTTTTTTCACAGAGAGGAAGGGAGAGGGATAGAGAGTTAGAAACATTGATGAGAGAGAAACGTCGATCAGCTGCCTCCTGCACATCTCCTACTGGGGATGTGCCCACAACTAAGGTACATGCCCTTGACCGGAATCGAACCTAGGACCTTTCAGTCTGCAGGCCGACACTCTATCCACTGAGCCAGACTGGTTAGGGCACATCTTTTCACTTTTAAAAAATATTGTTAAAATTGATTTTAGAGAGGAAGGGAGAAAGAAACATCAGTGATGGGAGAGAATCATTGAACGGCTGCCTCATGCGCGCCCCCTACTGGGGATTGAGCCCGCAACCCAGACATATGCCCTGACCAGGACTTGAACCCAGGACCCTTCAGTCCTCAGGCTGACGCTCTATCCACTGAAACAAACCAGCTGGGGCTACCTTTTCACTTTAAATGTATGTACAAGTGCTGATTAGGTCCTGGCTTACAACTGCTTGTTGCAATATAAGGTATGCAAAATATGACTTTGTTGATTACTGTAATTTAAATAAACCTGTATTGGGTTTACACTTGAAAAATCATCCTCTATTTTTAGGAGTTCTGCTTCTTCCTTTTATCCTGATTCTTGGTCCGGACCTAGGGTAGAACAGTTTCTCAGCTGGCGAACGTATGTCAGTCGTGTGCTGAAACCCTGGCAGTTTGGTTACCTTGTGGTGGCTTGTTGTGCCAGAAGGCCCAGGATATGAAGCATCTTTTATTCTATTTTAACCCCATCCTTCTTCTCTCCTCCTTCTAACCCCAGATTTTGATAATAAAGATTATAACAGATAATTGTGACTTGACCAGTTAGCTTTTTCACTGCGTAGGGGTGTGGAGAGCTGGCTGCTTTGCAAGCTGAGCACCCTTCACTGTTCTCAGGCTTAACAATTCATTACTGTGCTTGGTGGAAAGGTACTCCTAAATTCTTATGATGGCCTTTTGGGGAAGGACCTACCTATATTGTGGAGAAAATGATCTGTTATGCTTGAATTGGAGTATTATTATTTATGTCCATGGGGAAACTTTATTGCATTTATCATTTTATGGACTTTTTAAATATTTGCTAGGTTTCGATTCCAGTTCTGCCGTTGCCTAGCTCTGTGGCCTTGGCCAAGTCATTTGACCTTTCTGTGCTGCACCTGTAAGCTGGAAGAAAGGATATCATCTAACTTGTAGGGTTTTAAGGACTTGGTTCGTTCATGTAGTTTGTTCAGAACAGTGCCTGGCACATACATATATACTTAATTACTGTGTTTTCTAAACCATTTTTCTTATTATCATCCTTTATACAATGATCTGGTTTTATTAAAAAGAGCAGGTGGGAGTTTTGTTTTATTTCCCCAGAATGCTTGTTTTTTTAGATGTGTAAAGGCTTAAATACCCCAAACTCTAGTAGCGCATTTCACCCCAACAAGCAGTGCTGTGGCCTGGGCGAGGGCTGAGCTACAGAAGCAGTGTCCTGGGCATGCCCTTCCCGCAGGTGGTCGCAGGGCAGGGCGGGGGCAGAGGTGTCGTCCCCGTGACGCAGCCGTGGGGACGCCATGGCTCTGAGTGGTTGTGGCCTTCAGGAACGGGTGTTACACTGGAAACTCATCTGGGCAGGGTGTCTTCAGAGTGAAGGCGGATTTACACTCAGGAATCTGGCATGCTGTCGGATAAGTTTGCATCCTGTGCACATATTGGCTAAACATCTATTTTAGCATTTGTGCTAAGCCGGTCTTCAGTGCCTCTCAAGATCTTTTTATGTCATAAAAATTGTCCCATGGTCAGATGACTGAAAATGGAGCTATAATGACTTTTGCAAGGAAAGGCATGAGAACGAGTCCTTTGCTGCAGTATGAAAAGACAGAGAGCCTCGCCCGGCTGGAGTGGCTCAGTGGGTTGGCCCATGCACTGAGGGTTGCCAGTTCCATTCCCGGTCAGAGCACATGCCTGGTCGCAGGTGTGATTCCCAGCTGGGGCGCAAGTACGGAAAGCAACCAATCTATGTTTCTCACATCAGTGTTTCTCTCACTCTCCCTTTCTCTCCCTTCCTCTCTCTAAGCATATCCTCGGGTGAGGATTTAAAAAAAAAAAAAGAGCCTCAGTCGTAATTTTGATATAATGACAAAAAAGAAGAACAAAGTTAGATTAAGCAGTGAATCATTCTGCTTGGATAATCATGGGCATAGTAGAGGAAACTGGGGTCTGAGGATTCACTTTCACATCATTAACATACCAGCGCTTCATGCTAAGAGTGTATTGTCTTTTAAATTTATTTTGTCAGCCACCAATCCCAAAAACCATACTGTGATGTTTGACACACTGGAGGACTGGTGCTGGGAACTGGAGCGGACCAAAGGCAGCATGAAGTACAAGGCAGTGAGTGTCAACGAAGGCTACAAAGTCTGTGAGAGGTAAGCGCTCACCCTGTGTTTTTTAAAAACATCTTTACTGAGATTTAACTCACTTGCCAGACAGTTCACCTATTTGAAACATACAGTGTTTTCAGATATAGTCACACAGCTGGGCATCCATGACTCCCGTCAGTTTTCATCGTCCCCCAAGAAACTTCATCCTCATTAGGAGTCTCTCCCATGTCCTCACAACACCCCCAGCCCCAGGCAGCCACTCAGCTACTCGCCGTATCTATACCTTCATATAAATGGAGTCATGTAATACGCGGTCTTCATGCCTGGCTCCTTCCACTTGGCATAATGTTATTAAGGCTCATCCATGTTGTAGCATTTATTAGAATGTCGTTCTTTTTTATTGCTGAGTAATATTTCATGGGATGGATGTGTGTACCACGTTTTATTTACCCTTCATCAGTTGATGGGCATTTGGGTTATTTTCACTTTTTGGCTATTATGAATAGTGCTGCAGTGAATATTTGAGTCCAGGGTTTTGTGTGGATATATATTTTCATTTCTTTTTGGGTAAATACTTAGGAGTGGAATTGCTAGGCCAGGTAGCGACTCTAAATTTAACTTTTTGAGGAACTGCACTCTGTTTTCCACAGCAACGACTCCATTTTACATTCCCATCAGAAGGTTCCCCTTTCTCCACACTAATACCCTTAAAGTGTCCCTTCAAACATTCAAGAGCAAATTTGTGTCTTTTTCCCCCATTACTGTATCTATAATCTAAGTGTAAAATTTTTAGAGGCATCTCTGAATTTATATTGTATATTTGCTTTCCTCTTATCAAACATTTCAATTTATTTATTCATTCAATAAAAATTTGTAGTGCCTACTCTGTGCCAGGAAGTCCTGGCCACTAAAGATACAGCAGCGAACAGTCTAAGGACCCCCGCCTCTCGGGAGCTGTCATTGCAGTGGCAGGAGATGTGACAGAGTGACTGAGCATTAGTAGTGGACTGGAAGGCAGAAGCGCCGAGGGGAAAAGTAGGTTAGGGCCAGGGCAGGACGGGTCAACAGGAACCAAGGCCTGCGGTAGACTCTTGTCCGGCTGTGTGGGGAACAGCGAGGGGCCAGGGGCTGGAGAGGAGTGAGCCAGTGGGTGAGGTCGGGGAGGAGGGAGTGGCTGGAGGTGACCGCCTGGGAGGCTTCAGAAGGATTTATAGTTCAGTGAGGAGGAGTCTGAGCAGAGGCAGGATGTGCTCTGACCTACATTTTAAAGGATGACTCTGCATAATTCTCTTTTGGAAACTTGAATCTTATCATTTTGGAGCATAACGCCCAGCACTCTGCTGACAGTTTCATAAAATTTGAACAGTAGTCTTCCCTTACCCATAGTTTTGTTTTCCATGGTTTTAGTTACCTGTGGTCAACTGCAGGCCAAAATGTTACATGGAAAATTCCAGAAATAAACAATGCATAAGAGTGCAATCGGGTGCTGTTCTGAGCAGCGTGAAGAAACCTCATGCTGTTCGACTGCGTCCCTCCCAGGATGTGAATCACGCCGCCCTGTCCAGCACGTCCGTGTGCAGATGCTCCTGCCCCTCACAGTCCTGTTGGTTCTCAGACTGACGGTCGTGGTATCACAGCGCTTGTGTTCACGTGACCCTTCTTTTACTCAGACATGGCCTTAAAGTGCAAGAGTGGTGATGCTGCAATTCAGTAAATGCCAAAGGAACGGTAAGGGCTTCCTTTAAGTGAGAAGGAGGGTGCAGCACAAGAAGATATTCTGAGAGAGAGGGCCACTGTAAGCCTGCTTTTGCCCCACCCCGTGTGCCCTCAGATTCTGGGTTGAAGAGGGACCCCAGAAGGAGGAGGCAGGGAGTGCATTAATGAAAGCCCCCTGGGTAGGGAGAGGGACTCCGATCAGACTGGAGAGGAGTGAGAGACCCAGTGTCTACGTCCCCTTCCCCCACGGTCAGAGCGGCTGTTCCAGCCCCACAGTTTGCTCCTTCCCCTGAAGAGCTTTCTCGTCCCCTCTCCCAGGAAGGTGGCGGGAGGCCTTGGCCCTGGAGGACTCGTGTAGCAGGAGCCTGTGAACAGACGGCCCAGGGCGCCATTGCTGCTCTGTGTGTCGCCCTGGGTCCCTCACCCCACCTGCCCGCCTCCCGTGAGGCTTCCTCTCAAGCTCTGAGTGAAAGCTTCCAGCTCCACGGCCACAGCCCGTGGGCAGCCTGGTTAGAAGAAGCCGCCTCTGTGACGGGGGGCGTGGAGCCGGCGGAGCCCTGCGCTCTGCACTCTGAAGCCCCTTTCCACGTCCCTCCCTAGCCGCTCGGTTAGTTGTAGACTTTCTCATGAGGGATCTGGAGTCAGAGTGCTGGGGTCCGGACCTCGCTCCACTGTGCCCACTACTGTGTGACCTGCGGAGGCCTTCGCAGGGCTGCGTCTCAGCTTCTTTATCTGCCAAATGGAAATAACCCTAGCACATGCCCCATCGCGCTGTTGGGAAGATGAAGTAAATAACTCATGGGAGGTAATTAGAACAGAGTCGGGCATGAAGTAAGCACTGGGTGTTGTGAGAGCCCTTGGCAAGATGGGCAGTAGCCATAGTGATCACCGCTTTCAGTAATCTGACTGAGAGCAGCGTCATTGCTTCTTTTGCCCGAATGTGACCACAGAGATCACTCCCAGCTTGGGCATTTGTGCTCATGCTCCAGGCCCTCATTCTGGGGTGAGACCTTCCCCTGCGGTGACACAGACTCAGGCAGAGCTTGGCTTTGCACTTAGGCTCCCGACTGATGTGACTGGAGAGAGCTCACCTGCCCTGGTTCCTGACAGGGAACTAGGACCCGTTTCCTACCCCTCTGCTTAGCTTCCTGTGTTCATTAAAGCTGAGCTTCCATGTCTCGTGAATTAACTCCAGTCCTGAAACTGCCGCCCTCTCTCTTCCAGGCTGCCAGCATACTTCGTTGTCCCCGCCCCTCTTCCTGAAGAGACTGTGTCACGCTTCCAGGGCCACGGTGTCCCAGTAAGTGCATCTGGAAACCCGAACAGCCCTGGGTTGCTCATCGGTCCATCTTGGCAAATTGTTCTCCTGAAAACCTTTGGCTTTAGTACTGAATAGTTTGTCTTCAGTCCAAAAGTGATCCAAAAATATCTTAGGGACTCCCTAGGGGAGAGCCTTAGGCTTGAGGCTCCCTGGGACAGGGTTCTGAAGTTCTCACAGAGGTCCTGGCATGCTCAGCAGATACCTTCTCACAGCTCTTAGAGCAGCGGTTCTCAACTTGTGGGTCAAGACCCCTTTGGGGGTCGAACAACCCTTTCACAGGGGTCGCCTAAGACCATCGGAAAACACATATATAATTACATATTGTTTTTGTGATTCATCACTATGCTTTCATTATGTTCCATTTGTCACAATGACATTGGTGGTCACCACCACATGAGGAACTGTATTAAAGGGTCTCGGCATTAGGAAGGTTGAGATCCACTGTCATAGAGGGTCACAGATCTGCCTAGTATTGAAAGACAGCCTGATTTGACACCTAAGTGATTTGAGGCTGAACCAACCACTCTGAGGGCAGTAGAGTCTAAGCTCCTACTTGGCCCCACCACTCATCTGGAATGGGCATGGCCGTCTTTTCCCCAGAGACAACATAAAGCGATTACTGAGTTTTCACAGAGTCGCTGGATGGGAGCCATATTTAATGTCTCACTGATCAGAGAGAGCAAGCCTCTGGCACTTACTCTAGTTTCTATTGGGCGGTTGGGAGGTGCCAAGCCGGCAGGAATTTAGCGAGGAATGAGAATTGCAAACACGGGCTCTGCTGTGTGCATGGCTGGTTCACCAGAAAGGCCCCTCCCTCCCGTGCAGGAGGCGGTGTGTACGCTGGGGTCACCTGCCCAGAGACACGTGCAGGCCGAGCGTAATGACAGCGCAGAGCGGCTGCTCCGTGCCAGCAGGCCCGTGCGGGGTGGGAATATGGGCCTGGTGTTGCCAGGTGCTCTGCCTCCTCAGGAGAAAACAGGTAGGATTTCTGTGTGTGTTTTCCCGATTTCTAAATGGACGCATCTGACTTGAAGGTTTAAAAAACATGTCTTTGGGCCCGAGTTGGTTCATGTACCACCAGTTTGCAACCTTCAATTTAGAGCAGCAGTTCTCAAACTTTCTGGTCTTAGGACTTTACACTCTTAAAAATTACTGAGGATCTCAAAAAAGTCTTTGTTTATGTGGTTGTATGTACTGATATTTGCCATGTGAAAAATTAAAACTGGCCCAGGCCAGTGTGGCTCAGTTGTTTTGAGCATCATCCCACGCACCGAAAGTTGCTGGTTTGCTTTCCAGTCAGGGAACACACCCAGCTTGCAGTTTCAATCCTGTTTGATGTGCATATGGGAGGCAACCAATCGATGTTTCTCTCTCACATTGATGCTTCTCTCTCTCTCCCTCTCCTTCCTCTCTCTCTAAAATCAATAACATTTTTTAAAATATAGAACTGAAACATTAAAACATTTCCTAGCTGATTTGGCCCAGTGGATAGAGCATTGGCCTGGAGACTGAAGGTTCCCAGGTTTGATTCCGGTCAAGGGCACATGCCTGGGTTGCGGGCTCAATCCTCAGGAGGGGGCGTGCAGGAGGCAACCGATTGGTGTTTCTCTCTCTCCCTCTCTCTCATCCTCTCTGAAATCAATAAAAATATTTTTTAAAAATCATAAAAAACATTGTTATGTTAGTAATAAACTCATTATCTGCTAATGGAAGTAACACATTTCTATGAAAAAATAACTATATTGTCCAAAATTTTAAAAAGCAGTTTCATGTTTTTGAAAATAGAAGCCTGGCCTGGGTGGCTCAGCAGTTGAGCATTGACCTACGAACCGGGAGGTCAAGGTTTAATTCCCAATCGGCGCACATGCTCGGGTTGTGGCTCATTCTCCAATAGGGAGAGCCCTCTCCCTTTCTCTGTCTGAAACCAATAAAAACATATTAGGCCGAAACCGGTTTGGCTCAGTGGATAGAGCGTCGGCCTGCGGACTGAGAGGTCCCAGGTTCAATTCCGGTCAAGGGCATGTACCTGGGTTGCGGGCACATCCCCAGTGGGGAGTGTGCAGGAGGCAGCTGGTCGATGTTTCTCTCTCATCGATGTTTCTGGTTCTCTATCTCTCTCCTTTCCTCTCTGTAAAAACTCAATAAAATATATTTTTAAAAAAACATATTAGAAAAAGAAAATAGAAGATAGCCGTCTGCTTCTGTATGCTCTTTCATTTAGTCTGTTAGGGTATGTTAGGCTGTGGTTGAAGGACATGAAGAAAAATCCAGCCTCACACATCTGTATTTGGAAAAGGGAGGAATATTTAATAGCCTTTTCTCATAACTGAGAAGATTGTTCTTCGATGGTACACCAAAAAATGGCCAGTGGGAGTTTCATAGAGGTTAATTGCAGTAAGGAATCTGATGAAAACATAATCAAACTTTTCATTCTCTGAATTAAAACCACTGGTCTATCTTGTACTTTGAATGAATCTTGTTCATCTGGAAAATGCTGGCTCCCTAGGTAATATAGGTTGTCCGGATAGTGACGCTTTCTTATAGATTATAAAAATCACACAATAACACCCCATTTCATCAGCAGGACCTTTAACTGTTGGAAGCTGCCCAGATAAAAAGTCAGAGACTCGCTTTTCCAGAATCCTAATTTTTACTTGAAAGTTCAATTTTTAACCGTTGGCGACAATTTGTCAGTTATTTTCCTTGACGTGATAAACTCACTTTACTTATTTATTTAAAAAGAATGACTGTCTGCCCGTTACTGAAGTCTGAACACGGAAAGAGCAGCTCGCCGGGTCCGCAGCTCAGTTGCATAAGCACGTTTCCCTGCGAGAGACATTGTGCTGTGCTGCTTGCCTGTATTCCGTCACGTTAATGCCTTTAGTCCCTCACCGAGGACCCTGTCCAGGGAAACCGCGTGTTCTCTGCGTGGCAGTGAGGCTCAGGGCGGCAGGGCCGTGTGGCCTCCCTTGCCAGCAGTGCCAGTGCCACCCGGCGGCAAGGACAGGGCTTCTGAGCGCCTGGCAGGGTCTCGGCTCCATCTTGGGTCCGTGGACCGCAGTTTGCGAGTCACTCTTGGAGGAATGAAATGAGGGTCTTCTCTGTCAGCCTTTCCCAGACGATCCAGGAACAGGGGTGCTCTGTGGGGAGAAACAGGAGTCGCCTGCCCATGGGGCCAGCTGCTTCGCCGCCGCGTTGTGCGGGACTCTGGTGTTCTGTGTTCTAGCAGCAGAACGTGTGCGAACACCTGAGCGAGGGGTCGGCAGTGAACTTCGGTAGAAACCGTAGGAAGGCGTGCTCACTGTATGAGGTCGCCAGTCCTGAGAGCGTGAACGGACAGCAGAAACTATTGGCCAGATGGGATTTACACATGTGTTCGGGGAACACAGCGCTCAATACACAGAACGTAAACTTTACCATAGTGACATTCGGTGCATTCACAGTCCTGCGGAACCATCACCACTGTCCCGTCCGCTGCTCCCCTGCCTTTCCCTGTCTGCTTTCCTGCCGCCACGCCTCTCAGGGAGGCCTCCGTGGTTTGTAATTTCAGTCATTCTCTTGCCGCCCTTCTGGAGTCTTTGGCCCCAACCAGAGTATTTCCTTTTATTTTTATTTTTTTATGTGGGGCTATAGATTATTCTCTCGATGGGATACGTGAGAACTCAGCTTGCCGTGGAGGGGTCCCGTTCTGCTCAGCGGCTCGCCTGTTGATTAACTCCTGGCGCCACTCTTCCCTGGGCTGTGTGATGCGTTCTGAACTCTCTGGCTCTCGGAGACTCGCCCTCCTTCAGTGGGATCTTGGACAGCAATTGCAAGACCTCCCTCAGCTTCCTTCCTTTCCACTCCTTCTCTGTGCTCTCTTCCTTCCTCTCGACCCCAGGCCTCTGCCTGGGCTCTGGGTCTCCGGCCCTTGCGTGGCTGGAACCTGCTCCCCGGTCTTTCCGTTCCCCGTAACCCTTCCGCGGCCCTCCCCACCCGAAGCGGCTCTTCCTGCAGAGCCACGCTCCTGTCTGACGCTCCTTCCACGTGCTGCCAGGCTAGGGCCAGTCTGAGCTCACTGTCTTCGCTGCCTCCCTGCTGCCCGCACTGCCACTCACCTCGGGAGGCACCGAGCCTGCGCCCCGGGCCCCCACACCCTCTCTACAGTGTTGGCACTGCCTCCGTCTCCCTTTTAAATTCCTGTCTTGGCTTTGGGAACACTGTGCTGTCTTGGTCCTCTTACCTCCTTAGTAGTTCCTTTCCTTACTTCACTGCTTCCTGGCCTCCAACTGCGCCCCTAAAACTCTGGTTTGGGCCCTATTAAGAGAGACCCTGTGAGATGTATGAAATAATGAATAATTTCCCCTTCCTTTCTTTAGGTAAACAAGATTAACAAACTATGATTCTTGTCTATTGTCAAGTCATTCACACTAAGAACCCTGTAGCCCTTTCCCAGACAGAAATAGTACATATTACAATAGGGGAGGGCGTGCTTTTTTGCTAAATTCCTGAGAAGTCGCTCTGTCCAGGAAGTTTGCTTTTTCCATTTACGTTTCAAATAGAGGAGAGAGGGAGTTGCATCTTAGCGCCCCAGCTGAGCTAGATGTGGTTGTGCCCCATAGAAAACGAGTGACAGCCTTTCTGCTGCAGGAAAGGAGATAGAATGGATGAAAGCCCTCCGTCCCAGTCGTGCCTGGAGCGTGGCAGAGCAGTGGCAGCTGAAATCCTCCAGGCTTACCTGTGAGCCCGGGTCTGATCGGGGCAGCGGAGCAGAGGTCGGGTTTTAGCTACTCTGGAACCCTTAGCCAGGCCGTGTCCCAGCACCAAGTCCATACATGGACTCAGTGGCCCCAGCCAGCCTCAGCCTCGCCTGCCTCCTCCCAGGCCCTCCTGGCAGGTCAGTGCCCGGAGCACTGCTGATCTGCTTTTGCTGCTGCCAAACAGCAAACCAACCAGCCAGTGAACATGGCCGGTGTATCCAAAGAAACACGGAGACTGTCACTGTGGTCACTCCCAGGACCTCTTCTTCTCTTGCCCTCCCTCCCTTTGTTGGTCCTTGACGTCCTCGCCTGGGGGTAACTTGGGAAGTTACTTGGTCTGCAGGCCTCAGTTTCTTCTTGTTAACCGTGATGATAATCATACCTGCCCCAGTGTGAGGACGGAGTGAGCCGATCCAGGTGAAGTCCTGGCTGCCCAGCCTCACTCCAGCAGGAGCCCCTGCCCCGGTAATAACAGCAGCGGTGTGGTCAGCCTCTAGGCTCCCAGTGCGAAGGCCAAGCCAGAGGCGTGTGTCAGACCAGCAGCAGGTCTGAGCGTGTCCACCAAGACTGTTTGTTTTCTAAGCCGGTCGGTCTTTTTCGCTGAAGCTCCTCCTGAACTTAGCGAAGTTGAATAAATCCAGCATTTCGTATTGAACTTAAAAATGTTTCCCTCTGTGACTGGATTTAAATGCTAAGTTTACCCGTCCCTGTTGTCGTGTATATTATCTGAGAAAATCTTCATTTCCCTCCGCAGATATGGTGTTGGTCCTACCACAATGGATGTGCCCTTTTAAAAATGTCAGCGCTGCCCAGAGAACAGGACGATGGCATTCTACAAACCCACAAGAACTTCCTGGATGGGTCAGTGCTGTTTAGTGTTTTGTTAGTGTTCAGCTTTGTTCTTGTTTTCCGAGAAGCAAGGGGCAGTTCCTAGTAGTGTCTCCATATCTGCTTACCTCTGGTCGTGTGGCATTCCCGTGTGCAACCTCGAGTGGCTGTTTTTAATGACGCACGCTGAGCGTTAGGGGCAGTGGCCAGGTGTCTGTGCTATTCACAGCTGTCCAGTTGAGGTCATGGCGCACGTCACTGTGCTGCATGTTTGAAAATTTTCAAAATAAAAAGTTAAAACCCAAAGTACATGAATTAAGTACAAATTGATAGTTACAAAATAGTCACGTTGCCGTAAGTAAAGCAGAGGGGATATAATCAATTATATTGGAATACGTATATATGGTTCCAGGTGAATATTGGAAATACCAACGGGAACATTATGTAGAGTATATGATCGTCTAACCACTAAGCTGTACACCTGAAACCAATACAAAACAAAATTGAAAGAAAAAAGAACATGTTCGAGATAATGGCTGTAAAGTTATCGTGGTAGTCATTTCATAGTATATGTAGGACGAGTCATCACTCTGTACTCCTCGGACAGTGCTGTGGGTCAGTTATATCCCAATGAAACCGAAAGACAAAGGAGAAAAGGCGTAGACTTTGGAGTTAAATTGCCTTAGTTCAAATCATGGCTCGATCAGTGTGTAAACGGCATAATCCCGGGCCAGGAAGCTGCACGCCACACACCTCCCTTTCCACGCGCACTGCCTGGCACGGCGGTCCTGTGCCTGCCTCGCTCGCAGGTGAGGGTTACATGGGAGGGCACCTGCAAAGCTCCTCACACAGGTCTCGGCCGGAGCGAGTGCTCAGGAGAAATCAGCCCCTTCTAGTTCATGTCTGCCTTTCTAATCACGCATTACTTTTGATACCTAGAATTTACAGGGTCATCCACAGGCCACCCTATGAAATTGTCAAAACTGAAGACCTATCAAGCAACTTCCTGTCCCTGCCCGACATCCAGACTGCGTACTCGAAGTTTAAACAGCTGTTTCTGATAGGTGAGAGATCCTGGCAAACATGTTCTGTCACAGAGGAAAGACACACAGCGGATCCGGTGGGAGGTGCTGCCTTGTCCCTGGCCCTTTCCCTAGCTGAGTCTCCACTAGAGTTTTCACCATCCAGGACCTGCAGACCATCAGCCTTTGATTTGAATTTGCAGCTTTGCAGTAGTAGACGTCTGTGGGATGCGGGGCTCTGAGTCAGGTGGGCTGGGCACGGGGTAGTGATATGCAAGGTGGGTGAATGGGTGTGTTAGGGTTCCAGTGGAGGCTGGGTCTCCCCCTTGGGCCCTCGTGGCACCAGGATGTCCCACTTCTAGGAGCAGCGGCCTGTGGTACTTCCCTGGATCGTAGGTGAGGGTGGTGGGTGTGGCTCTGTGCCTGTCGCAGGCACCTTTTCCCTCAGCAGTAACACCTGGTTTGGCTGCCACACACTCCCAGGGCCTTCCAGTTCAGAGCCATTCCCACGGGGGTCTGGAAGCGCCTTGATGGAAACGGAGACCTGTGCCTGGACGCCCTTGCAGCGTGTTGCGTCGCGCAGCGAGCAGCGCAGGTTCGGTGCAGGCGTGTGCGTGAGCCACCTGACTTCTCTGCTCTTTCCCCCCAGATAACAGTACTGAATTTTGGGACACAGATATCAAATGGTTTTCTTTGTTGGAAAGTAGCAGCTGGCTTGACATAATCAGGTATTTGAAGCCATTGTTTTGCTTGTGACTTTTATAGTTCTCTAATTGTCGTAAAGCAAATTGACAGATAATGTGTTTTATATTTCACAGGTAAACATTTTGCATTTGTTATTTATCCTATCTGTGCACATGGGATCAGAATGTACAGACATGCTCCCTGCTCCCCAGGAGAGACACT
>NW_006289398.1:4356495-4364122 GCF_000327345.1 Myotis davidii
GGTGGGGCAGGGGAGGGGCGCTGACTGTGGACTAAACACCTTTGCTCTGACCCTGGGGTGAGCGTTCTCCCGTGCAGAGCCCGCCATCCACTCAGCTGGGCCCTGTGCACTGCGGGAGGAGCCCCCCTTCCCACGCTCCCTGACAGATACGTTTTGAAGCGCTGGCTGCATGTCTCAGAATTGGAACATGTTCTCGCAGGCAGCAATAAGTGTCATCAAGGCCCTTCTCTCTGTGGGCAGGGGAGGTCGAGTGTCCGCAAGCAGATGAAGGGTCGGGCTGGGGCCGCGCCCTGGGCAGAGGCCCGCCTGCGGGAAGCCGTGGGGATGAGCAAAGGCAAAGCTGCCGGCCGCAGCTAGAGACACGCAGGACCGCTGTGCGTGGTGGAACTTGTCGCCCACTGACCACCGGGCAGTGACCTTGAATGAAGCGGGTGGGCGTGCAGCACTCAGTGGCAGGTCTCACCCGGACCCACCGCAGCCTCGGTCCGCGTTCTCACTGAGGACTTCTGGTTTAGAAATCATCTGGGGGCGTTTGTACACCAATCTTGAGAGTCCCTTCCGGAAAGGTTGAGTTTCTAATAGGCAAACGAGTGTCTTGCAGTATCTGTTTCTTTTGGAGGTTTTAGCAAAAGCAAGTAAGACAGAAACTGAAGGTCAGCGTGGACTGTCTCTAAAGCTCTTCCTGTTTTGTACCAAGTCCAGAACGAATGCCTCTTTCCTTGTCTCTTTTCCATGTAGACGCTGCCTGAAGAAGGCGATCGAGGTCATAGAGTGCCTGGACGCACAGAACACGAACGTCCTTCTTGTAGGTATGAGCCCGGCCTCCATGTTCCCGCTTGAGGCTCGGTTCTGTGGGCACAGCCGATGCGACTGGAAGCAGCGACCCAGCGCAGGATTCGGCCCGCCTCCTGCCTGACCTTGCAGTCCTCTGCGTTGGGTTCAGGGTTTCAGCTTAAAAATAAACTCCTTCGCTTGGAACTTGGCAGATCTGTTCGCAGCCCAATAAGGAGTTGTTTGGTGTCTTTACCGAAGCTCATTTTCTAATGTTTGGGATTTTGTTTTATATTAACTCAACTTGGTTAAAGTTACAATCTTTGGATAATCCCTTTTGTAAAAAGAGACCCATGGTTTAATTATTATTTTTACATGTTTCTGTCCAACAACCTTGTGCAGCTGCCACAGGAACTTTGTGGTGTGTGATTTCCTGCTCCTCAGGGGCTTGCTCTGCTGTGGGTGGGACAGGCGGGGGCACTCACCGTGTGTGAGAGCAGGTGGGAGCCGCCGCACGGTGTACGGCTGGGATTGGTGAGGTCCGAGCCAGAGCACTGCTGCTGAGAGCACCATCGGTTCTTCAGCCCCTGCATTTCAAATGGCGGAGGGCGCCTCCTGCTTTCCTGCCCTCAAGCCCTTATCATTTCTCTGACACGCTGCATGGCTGCTGAGATGTAGCTTTTATGGGCCGATGGGGAGAAGTATCTGCCTGTGGCTTCTACCCCATCTGATGCTGGCTCGCTGGCCTAGGTTTTAATACATTGAGCGCCTACCATGTGCAGAGCTCTATGCTTCTGCCTTCTAGGAGCTGACCACCAGTTGGGAGGGTTGGCCTGAGGCGTGTTACTGCAAAAGCCCTAACCAACAGCGACAGCTCAGTCCTCATGGTGGAAAGGAGGTGGGGTGACGGCAGGTCTGAGGGCGAAGTCCCAGGGCCAGACTGGTCCCCCGGCTCACAGTCCCTTCTTACGGTCTCTGACCCCTAATGCCAGTGCCATCATCCTTGTGGGCCATTTTAAAATAGCCCCTGGGATTGCTCTTCTCTTTATGGAGAGGGAACCCTGCAGTGTTAGACCCTGACTCCTAATACCGTAAACGCTCAGACAAATGCACAGATGCAGATGTGAGTGTATTGGCTGTGGGCCATGAAGTAAGCAGGAATTTGCTGGAGTTGTCACTGTGAGGGCTTTGTGCTGCCCCTTCAGGGCTGGGCCGGGGGACTCGGCCACAGAGAGTTGTCTGGCCAGGCAGGGAGCCAGGCTCTCCACCTCTTAGACACGAGCGTGGAGCACTGGGCACGTCCAGAAAGACTCACTTTCTCTGAGCAGAGGGCGGAGGGGCTGGGAGCAGGAAAGGAGTTCCGAGGAGGGTCCGAGAGCAGCTCCTGGGAGCAGTGAGTTCAGTGACGGAGACATGGACACGCAGCCCTGGGTGGTGAGCTTGGTCTGTAGAACCCAGCAGGTCACCATTGCGTGTGTGATCCAACTTCCCATGCAGCACACGGGATGCCCACATGCTTCAGCGTCTGCTGTGCTGCGTTCACTCCCTCAGCGAGCACAGCGTGCTCAGTGCCCTGTGTGCGGGGCCTGCTGGCCGGCGAAGCCGCCCCCTCACACTCGGAACATCGCCTCTTTCTGTTGCCCTTGTTCTGAGGAATTAGAGCTGGGCTGTCCACGGCAGGCCTGGTGTGGGGCCCTGCTCTTGTGTGCGAGTGTGAGTGCTCTGGAGGTTTTAACACTTTCACCCTCCTTCCTGGCTCCTAGAGGAGAACGCCTCCGACCTCTGCTGCCTCGTCTCCTCGCTGGTGCAAGTGATGATGGACCCGCACTGCAGGACCAGGGCCGGCTTCCAGAGCCTCGTGCAGAAGGAGTGGGTCGCGGGCGGGCACTGCTTCCTGGACCGCTGCAACCACCTGCGGCAGAGTGACAAGGAGGAGGTGAGAGTCCTGGCGCCTGGGGCGGGGCTGCTGTGGGGGATGCACCTGGCGCCGCTCAGCAGGAGGCTGCATGACTCCCCGTGTGATGACTTTGATGGTTCAAACAACATTGGAGCCCCTCCCAGAGGGAAGAGGTGTTAATGGTAGCGAGTGTGCGCGGCGTGCTCTCTTCCCAGGTGTACACCAAGGATGGATAGATAGTCCATGGTGGGAGGAGGACTGATTTGTAAAACTTAATAAAAATTACCTCAGTAAGAGAGACTCCTAGAATTTCTGCTGAGTTAGTTTTTGCCAAAAAATGGATACTCAGGGTATAAGTTTCCTATAGAAAATACGTGACACTGGATCCTTTTTCCTTGCACATAAACCTGTCCCAAGTAAAGCAGGGGGGACGCTAGCGCCACCTGCTGCCAGGGCCCTGGTGGTGTGCCTGTGAGTGACGCACCGGCCTCCCTCTGCCTCTGGCCCTGTGAGTGCGGGTGCAGGAGTGTTAGTGTTAGGGTTTGGTTCTGCTGGTCTCGCGGCAGCGGCACAGGCTCCGTGGCTGTAAGATTAACGATCATGGAAGGAAAAATGAAAACGGGTCCTTTCTTGAATTAAATCGCCTGCAGAGCCACCATATGCTAGCGTGCCTCGTGGCTTTTCTCACTGCGGAGAACAAGCGTGTCTGTCTGCGTGCGGCGTGTTCCCGGGACCCAGGCCTCTGTTGCTGGGCCTGGAGCTTCCTTCAGGCCTGGGCTGTGTCTCACTGTCTTCATTCTTGGAGGGGAGTTTGCCTTTCTGGGAAATTAGTTTGAAAGCTTATGGGACTCAAATAATATAATAATATGATGGGCAGAGAGCTGAGACTGTGGGGGGAGAGTGTGTTCATGTCTCAGAAAATAGGACCGACAGGCACGTAGCCCTGGAGCCGTCCCCGTGCCTCTGACCCACGGCCCTGACCGCACGGCCCGGGCAGACGGTCTTCATCTGTTTCTCGGTCTGGAGCATGAAATGAGGTGTGAGCTAAGAGCGCAGTGTAAGTGTTTCTCAGCATCTCAGCATCGAAGAATTCAAGTTTTGAAGGAAAGCTGGATGGTCTGTTTGTGATATAAATGACACAGTGCTGGACTTTGATTCAGAAGTTGGATTCTACACTCACGTCTCCTGTGAGCTGTGCGGTTTCACACTCGCCTCTCCTGTGAGCTGTGCGGTTCCACACTCACCTCTCCTGTGAGCTGTGCGGTTCCACACTCGCCTCTCCTGTGAGCTGTGCGGTTCCACACTCACCTCTCCTGTGAGCTGAGCAGCTCCACACTCACCTCTCCTGTGAGCTGAGCGAGAGACCTGGGCCAGCCTCTGAGGGAGAGGCTGTCAGGGGCCTGTCTTGCCCACCTGCTGGGCACAGGTGGCTCAGGATGAGCACGGGTGGGTGACGAGGCCCTTGGACACTATTCTCTGCTAATACTGGGCTTGCCTCTCGGTTGCTAATAGAGTCCGTCAGTTAAAAAATGTAATTGTGAAAAAATATTAGGAATTCTTTTTTGCTGCATCTACCTTCTCCCCTGTTCTCTCTCTTCTGGTTCTCATTGTGGGCGTGGGAAGGGGGTATTAATGAAATTCAAAATAACTAAATACAGTTTTTAAATAAAATCGACTAAGAGGAAGGATGGGATCTTCCAGGGGAAGCAACGTCCCACTTAGTTAGGGCTCAGGGTCGGTGTTTCCTGTCGGAGTGACCGCGGGCCCTCGGCTAATGCCGAGCTGGGAGGTTCCGCATCATGGTCCCCGCGTGCCCCCAGGGGGCGCTGCCAGGGTGTCCCGTCGGGGCCTGCGGCTTAGCTGAGCGCCTCCCGCTCCGAGTGGAACGGAGCCCGCTGCTGCCTGGAGACTAGCGCCCAGCAGGTTCTTCCGCAGCCATTGGGGGGCTGCCCTGAGCCCCTTCGTGCCCGCTCAGTCACGCGTGTCTGGTTGTCACGTAGGTCCCCGTGTTCCTGCTCTTCTTGGATTGTGTCTGGCAGCTGGTGCACCAGCACCCCCCCGCATTCGAGTTCACGGAGACGTACCTGACCGTCCTGTCCGACAGCCTGTACATACCTATTTTCACCACCTTCTTCTTCAACTCGCCTCATCAGAAGGAGATGAACCTGGTGAGTCCCTCTTAGGAACCGTGTGTGGAAGAAGCTGCCTCACAAGGAGATGGCAAGAAGGTTGGTGATAGAAATGAA
The DNA here is from genome assembly GCF_000327345.1 of Myotis davidii. NCBI lineage: Eukaryota > Metazoa > Chordata > Mammalia > Chiroptera > Vespertilionidae > Myotis > Myotis davidii. Next base: position 4,361,410 of record NW_006289398.1, read on the forward strand.
ACGGCTTTGGCACGACAGCGGGCGAGCCCTGCTCCGAGTGCCTCCTGGGGGTGGTATGTAGCCCCAGCACCTGGGTCTGTGTCCCGATGCTCCCCGAGGGGGGCGCAGAGAGGAGCCTCGCTCGCCCTCGTCTCACAGTAAGTGCGGAGCGGAGCCGGTGCTGGGGTTGGGCAGTTCACAAAACAGCTGTCCTTGGTGACGGCGGCCAGACGGTGGCCTTCTCCCACCTGCTCGACCAGGCAGCGCGCTGGTGCTTCCCTTAGTGTCCTGAGGCCATGCTGCCGGGGGGTGGGGGGAGCTCTGTCCCGCCTTCTGCGGCCTCGGGGTTCGCTCCCTCTGGCCCTCCAGGCGGGGTTTTGCCAAATCCCATGCTGAAGTGAGACACAGCGCGGCCACACCAGCTCCGTGACCTCAGACCGTTCACTTCAGTTCTCTGAGCCTCAGTTTCCTCAGTTGTACAATTGCAGAAATAATAGGGGCTTCACAGGTGGTTGTGAAAGTGCCCAGGACAGCGACTGGCACGTGACCCCTCCCCTCCCCCCACAGCCTGGAGCAGGAGCCTGAGGAGCGAGGCGCGTGGGGCTGGTCTTGGTGCAGGAGCCTCCCTGTGCCTGTGTCCGCCCCGGCCCCGGCCCCGGCCCTGACTGACCTGTGCTTGTTTTGCAGGGCAGGGAAGGTCAGGATGCACACAGCACGCCTCTGCACCTGCTCACGGTGTGGGACTGGTCTGTACAGTTTGAATCCAGAGCCCAGACCTTGCTCCAGAACCCTCTGTACGTGGAAAAACCCAAACTGGACAAAGGCCAGAGGAAAGGAACGCATCTCAAAGTAAGGCCCACACGCCCGACCTGTCACCCGCCGGGCGTGTGTGGAGGGGTAAACGTTACGCTGGTGCTGGAACTGTCAGCAGAGCTGAGATCAAGTGGGCTTGATCCTCTGTGGGGGGCGGGCAGGAGGCAGCCATCAATGATTCTCTCATCACTGATGTTCCTGTCTCTCTCTCCCTCTCCCTTCCTCTCCCAAATCAACAAAAATATGTTAAATAAGTAAATAAACCAAATAAGGGTTAGGCCTTGCCATCGATGAGGGCCCTTACCCACTGGCCTGGGGCAGTTTTGTGAGCCTAACCCCGCTATTACCAGACGTGTGCATGTCGCCACCAGGGGGCGCAGCACACACACAAAAGCTGAGCCCTGGCCAAGCTGTGTGGAGCTCAGGGAGTTCTGGGCTCCCTGGCAGGAGAGAGGGTAGCAGGGAGGGAACGTCCACCCTGGGCCTGAGGCCCCTCCAGGGGGCCCAGCAGCAGCGGGAAGTCGTTGGCAGCTGCCCTGCTGTGAGTCCTGGCCTTGGCTCCCCTGGGTCCCAGGCCAGTGGAGGATGGAGCCACCGCCCGCACCGAGCAGGGCCTGGGGATTGGCCTGACTGCCCTCCCCTCTGTGGGGTCTGGGGAGAAATCCCGGCCAGGAGACAGAGCCAGGAGAGGTAACGAGCGTATCAGCGCGAGAACCGAGTTACTAGTAAAGTCAGGACACGCCCGTCTTCACGGCCCTTCCACAGCTGCCCCACCATAAAGCACCTTGCCTGGCTGCAGGGAGGGTTACCGGGGGAAAAACAGGCGAACGCTCTCACCTTTCCCTCCGTGCAGCTTGTCAGAGGAGAGCATCTGGCCCATTAGTTCCTCACAGGCCTTTGGCCCCCACCTGACTCCCCAGAAGAATCTTTCTGACTTAAGCGTAAGCTCCACTGGCCGCGTGGTAACCACAGAGTCATTTCATCGAAGGGACAGGACCCTCGGGGAGTTGACCCCCTCCTCACGGTGTTCACCCGGCTTCGGGGAAACCTGCCCTTCCCAAGTGCCGGTGCCCTTGGCACCCCTGTGACCGTGGGGAAGGGGCAGCTGCCCTCGGCCCAGCCGGGCGGGTGGAATAGACACGAAGCCGCCCTCTGTGAACATTTTCAGGAATTTGCATGCACATGGCAGTTCTGAGGGCTCGTGACTCGTTAGCCCAGGACCGGGCCCCTTTCTGTGGGGGGAGCAGCGGTCCCTGCACGGCCAGGCTAACCGGAGGCTTGTCTCTGTGTTTTCTCTCAAAGCATCAGCGACAGCTTTCTTTGCCGCTGACCCAGTCTAAGTCATCTCCCAAAAGAGGATTTTTCAGGGAAGAAACAGATCATTTAATTAAAAACCTTCTGGGCAAGAGAATTAGCAAACTGATTAATTATTCCGATGAGCTGCAAGACAGCTTTCGAGAGTTCTACGACAGCTGGCACAGCAAGCCCGCCGACTACCACGGCCTGCTGCTGCCTCACATCGAGGGGCCGGAGGTCAGGGTGTGGGCCCAGCGCTACTTGCGTTGGATCCCAGAAGCCCAAATCCTGGGTGGTGGCGCGGTGGCCATGACGAGCAGACTGGTGGGAATGATGGAGGAAGTGCGGAGCTTACAGGAGAAGATCAACGAGAGACACCACCACCAGCGGGCCCTGCCGGCCGAGGCCCCGTCCCTGCTGCGGAGCTCCGCGCGCCTGTCCTCGCTGTTCCCCTTCGCCTTGCTGCAGCGGCGCCCCTCCAAGCCCGTCCTGCCCACCAGCGGCTGGAAAGCTCTGGGAGACGAGGAGGACCTGGCCAGGCGGGAAGATGAGTTTGTGGACCTCGGGGAGGTGTGACCTGCGGGCGGTGGCTGTGGGAGAGGAAGCCGAGGACTGGGGCCGGCGG
>NW_006289398.1:4364134-4365140 GCF_000327345.1 Myotis davidii
GGACACGCTGACCGGGCTGTGTCCCGCGGAAGCCATGCTGGGAGGAGGGCCGGCGGCCCAGAGCTCCCGGAGGGACCTGGGCCTCAGGAGAAGAGCCGGCTCTCTACCCCTGGTCCTGGGAGACTATGCAATTAAACCCATATCTCTAGTGTTAGTAACTTCCCTGACGCACAAGTGTTACACGGAATCGGCCATAGCTCGTTTACGACTAAGAAGGGCTTTGGTCAGGTATTCTTGGATCGATTCTTTCTTTAGATCCTTTCGTTGCCAAGATAACTTACCCATCTCAGTGCAGAGCAGGTTCAACTTCGTGTGATGTGAATGGCGACGGGGGGATTCAGGTGGAGCGTTGAGATGTGTGGCATTCACTTCAACACCCGCCGCGTCATTCCTTCCTGCATCGCTTGCCCGTGGAAAGCAGAAGCCAGCCTCCTGGTCACCATCCTGACGGGCAGACCGTCCCCCTCCTGCAGGGATGGCCTTCATGTGGGGGTGCTGGGCCCGCCAACCACGCCACCCTTTTCCACGTGCTGATGCCTCCAGGTCTCTGCCTGCTCCGTCCCTCCATGCTGCCCGGCTGCGGTGCCCGTGGTCCGGGTCTTGCTGCTAAACCTGGTTTTTACACGGGGGACTCTCTCGTCTACCCAGAGGCGCTTCCGTTCTGGAGGCTCAGCGCGTGCAGGTGATGCTCGGCCTTTTCCTAGCGGCGTGCCCAGGCCGGGGTCCCCACCGCAGCCCCGCAGATGGTTCCCCACACTCTGTCCCCTGACAGGCTGCCCCGGGAGGAGCTGAGCATCACCATCAGAAGCGATGGCTGTCCGATTGTGCCTCCGCCACTTAAAAGCCATACAAGAAGCCGAACTGCGCTTGGTAGCCTTCTCGCACCTGCTTCTAAATGCAGGAAAGTCCACTTTGCAAGGACCAGTTTCTCATTCTCAGTGGGACCCCGTTAAACCCACAAAAGGCAGGGGAGGAAAACGTCTAAGGTTAGAAGGTGTGAGCAGGA
>NW_006289398.1:4365184-4366931 GCF_000327345.1 Myotis davidii
GCAGAGCCGGTTTAAGTAGCAGGTGTTAGAAACTCCCACTCGTCCCGAGGCAGGAAGAAGCGTGAGGTTCTCAGTGGGCACGGAACCGTCTTCTGTCCGTATGGACACTGCTTGGCTCCCCCGCTCGTGTGGACACGGGAGCCGGGCTGGGCGGAGGGCGGGGCTCCTGCGCTGGGCCAAGCACACCCCGGCCGCAGTCCCCTGGAGAGTCTTACGGGGAGGTGGGCGCAGGCTTGCCGTAGCTTTCACCATGCACTCATTCACTAGCCCCTTCACACGCTCTGTGGGCCTCGTACACTAGCACCAACCCCCACGTCTCTGCCCCAAGGGCCTCCCGAATACACGACGGAGCTATTTTTGCTACCATATTGTAACGTGAATATTTATACAGTGGCCTCTTCAGTCTTAAGATCTTAGCAGTTTTCATTCCAGAAACGCCCGGTGCGATGCTTTACACTTCACCAAGTATGGTTTAAAGGCACAAGTCATGGCCCCTGTCATAGCAGTTGAATGTGCATTGAAATATTTTTCTATGACTTTAAAAAAATTACAGTAGAAAAATAAGCTGTTATAACATGGGCGGTCATGACAATTTATTTATATTTGAAATCAGATTTCTATAAACTTGTATTTGTGTACAGAATTCTCAGTGGGTTTATATATTGTGACGTTTTTATTCAAAATTGAAATGTGGGTTATGCTTAACAGTTAAAACTGAAACGAGACCATTTGCTTTGTTTAAGATGCTGCACTGTGCACGTTTGGAAATGTACGTTACTTTACCATGTATAATATCTTGAGTTTGTTTATACCTCCAAGTTTTTACACTGAAGATAAATTAGCTTTAATTACATGTAAAACTTTTTTTTTAAGGGAATAAGCTGTTGGGCTAAATCTGTATAAATGTGCTTTTTATTTTTTGAACGTACAATGAAAGTTTACTTGTATCTCACTGCACCATGTCTGACTGCAGAGATTAAAGCACAATTTACCAGCAGAAATACTCAGTGTGGTTGATAAAACATGGAATAGTTACTTTCACACATTCTGTGTGTGTGAGTGTGTGTGTGTGTGTGTGTGTGTGTGGTTGGTTGGAGGTGGTGGGAAAATCAATAACCAAATATTTAAATTTCAAGTGGTGACAAAACACTGTGACGAAAAATAAGATAGGGAGGAGGCTGTTGGAGTGGCCGAGGGACAGTTTTAGATCTTGAAGTGAAATGCCAGGGCGCTCTGCTTTGGGGCCGTTTGAGATGAGGATTGTGTTTTCTGGCTGGAAAGGCTCTGAGTGCAGGTTCACCGCGAAGGGAGAGGCCGCGTTTGTCCTCCCCAAGGTGGTGCCCGCGAGGCGCTGCCAACCCGGGGCGCAGACAGCCTTGTCAGCAGCCTGGCCGGACCTGGCACCTGTGTGCGTGCGCGGGGAGGAGGCCCGTTTCTCCGGCCTTCCCGCCCTGCAGCCCTTTCCCTTCGTCAGGACAGGACGTCCCCTCTCTCCTCTGGCCACCAAGCCGGACCCTGGAGGCCCCGCTGCCGCCACGTCCTGTCGGGCTTCAGTTCTGGTCTTTTATTCGTTTCCCAGGAGTGGCCGGGACCTGCCGACGAGCAGGCTCTGGTCTGGTTTCCCTCATGGGAGTGACAGCTCCTGGCCCCCGGGGCCTGGCGTGTCTCCCCTGAGTTTCTTGTTCCTTGGCTTCCAGGTGAGGTCGGGGGAATACGGGGGGGCGGGAAGAGGGGCATTTCCCATCCG
>NW_006289398.1:4367014-4371611 GCF_000327345.1 Myotis davidii
GACGGCAGCTGCTTCCCAGCCTCCTGGGGCTGTGGTCAGTGCCGCTCAGCAGGAGCGTCTCAGCTGGCATTGCCCCCGGGCTCTGGAGCATTGAGGAAGGCAGCCCTGGCAGGACAGGGAGAGCCCCCAGGACCGTCCCCGTCACAGTGCAGGGACAGGGCCTAGTGACAGGGCCCACACACTCCTCCTGCAATCTCCCAACACACACACACATGCACACACACAATGTATATACATCTCGTCCTTAAAATCTTAGGATGGGGGTGGAATGCGTCCCAGTGCTCACGCGTGAGTCTGCTGAGAACCAGGCCAGCCCTGGGTGATTCCGAAGAACTGTGACGTGTCCTTTCTACGCGGAAGAGAAGTCGTTTGTTGGGGTGGTGGTTTTGTGTCTTTAAAGGCACAGACATCTTGGCCTGCTTTGTGGCTCAGGCCCAGGCTCTTCTTTCTTCTTCTTTCCCGTTGACCCTCCTATGACCTGCCTGCCTTTGGCAATGAGAGCAAGCGGCGTGTCTGTCACCTGGACGTCTGTACGGTAGCTTTTGACCTGCGAAGGAGAACTTCCCGGTTCTGTAACCCCCATAGTTATCACTATGGACAATCCTCGCACCTGTTGCAGAAAAAAGTCACCAGAGACCTTCAAACTGCAAACCCGAGCCCATCAGGCTGTCGCCGCCTGCCTGCCGTCTGCCGAAGAGGTTATGAGCGAGTCGTGCATTCAGAAACCCTCTGGACTGGCTGCCAGTGGACTCGAAGCTGGGGTTCTAGCCTGCTGGTCACTAACCATTGGGAGCCTTTGCTCCCATAGGGAGGCCTCTTAGTATTGCCTGACTGCTTGCATCACAGGCCTAAGTTGGAGAAGCACCTGCATCATCGCTACCTGATCAGATCAGGTCGATCAGGTCAACCGATTGGACTACATTGATTATTAGTTCAGCCAATTGGATTAAGTTGATTAGATTTAGGAGAATGAGAGAAGCGAGAGATGAGAGAAAATTGAGAGAATGAGGATTGATTAGATTAGCCAATTAGCTCAGCTTTTGGGGGCTACGCTCTTCAGAGGACCCCTTCATCAGAAAATCCCTGGTAGCCATTCCCTGTGGTTCCTTTGGAAGTTCTCACATGTGAGTATGTTAGGGTAGGACTAGGGGTAGGGGTAGGGGTAGGACTAGGGGTAGAGGTAGTGGTAGGATTAGGGGTAGGGGTAGGGGAAGTGTTGACTATCAACTACGGAATGCCTAGGAGCCACCGTACCGCCGTGGCTTTGGGGGAGACTCCTTATCGATGTTGACATTTTGCAGAAGTTTGCAGCCCTGGAACTAACCTTGAAAGATTCTCCAAATAAACAGGATGGTCCATGGTCTGCTGGGGCTACCGTTGGGGCTCACTGAGGAAGTGGACAAAGTCCATGAGTAAAGCGAGCCCAGTAGGAGTGTGTTGGGAGGGCAAATGTAGGCATGCAAGACGACAGGACCACTTCCCCACCTCCTGTATGAGCGTGTCGTGGAGGAGGGCTTGGTGACGTGGGCTCTGTCACTCAGTAATTATATGAATATCGGCAAATTACCGCATCTCTCTCTCTCTGCATCTCAGTGACCTGATCTTTAAAGGGGGGGAAATAAGATCAAATTTGTAATCTGTCTTCTGGATTAAGTGGAATGGTGGGAGAGTGTCTGGCCCAAAGAATGTACAACATCCAGAGTGAACCCTAAGAGAAAGTATGGGCTTTGGGTAGTGTGGCCGTGTAGGTCCGTTCTTGGTAAAAAGGAAAAGAAAATAGCGCTGTGTGAGGGGTGCTGATAACGGGAGAGCGTATGCATGTGTGAGAGTAAGTGGTGTATGGGAAAGCTCTGTACCGCCCTCAATTTTATTACAAACTTAAAACTGCTCTAAAAAATTAAGTTTATTTTTAAAGCACACGCGAAAGAGAGAGAAAAGAAAAAAAAGCAGTACAATGATTCAAAGAAAAAAATACTTCTAATAATAAATTTAATAGAGCAGAAGTTCAGACACACTTGAAAAATAATTTCAAGATATTCTATTAAGCATTCCCCAAAGAATAATTTGTGCTTGGCTTTAAAAAAAAAAAAAGGAAATTGTAGGTTACTAACTTGGCAATATCACTGAATTAGATATTATTTCTACCTACAGTTTCCAAACATTCAAATCGCACCCTGTGAAATTCCCTTTAACAATAACTGTCCGTGAAATTACAGAAGTCGTCCAGGTGTTACCAAGTAGCAGCTGGTTTCAGAGATGAATCAGACTGTCCAGAGTTAGAAGTTCATGTGCGATCTTTCCGGGAAGGAGAGAAATCTGATGGAACAAATACCGTAAGAAGCATACGTGGGATCCCAGGACAGCTTAGCAGAGCCAGCCCCTCCTTAGCCCACGTTCCATCTTCACGCCGACCATGTGTATTTAGGTCGCCTGCTGCCACCTCTCAAACGCCACTTCATTTTCTCAGTTAAAATCCACTGTATGGCCCTGGCCGGTTTGGTTCATTGGATAGAGTGTCGGCCTTTGGACTGAAGGGTCCCAGGTTCGATTCCGGTCAAGGGCATGTACCTTGGTTGCGGGCACATCCCCAGTGGGAGGTGTTAAGGAGGCAGCTGATCGATGTTTCTCACTCATCGATGTTTCTAACTCTACCCTCTCCCTTCCTCTCTGTAAAAAAATCAATAAAATATTTTAAAAAATCCACTGTATGTTCTCCATCAGGAAGCCCTGAAGATAGATGTTTGTCTTTCAGTCCTCATTTGATTTCTTTCTTTTTTAAAAAAATATATATTTTTATTGATTTCAGAGAGGAAGGGAGAAACATCAATGATGAGAGAGAATCATTGATGGGCTGCCTCCTGCACGCCTCCCCCTGGGGACGGTGCCAGCAACCTGGGCATGTGCCCTTGATTGGCGTCGTACCCGGGACCCTCCCTCCGCAGGCCGGTGCTCTATGTACTGAGCCAAAACGGCCAGGGCCGCATTTGATTTTAGAGCTCATGTCTGACCAGTTATCAAGTTTTAACGTTTTTCTGGTGACAAGTAAAGCAGACTGGCAGTTACTTCTTACTTCCTTTCTTCAGCCTCAGCCTGGAAGGGAAAGGAAATTCTAAATGTAGTGACCACAGCTCAGTCATTTGCTTATCGATGGAAGAAGGTGCCCCTGAGTTTAAAAATAGCGCTTGCCTGGCGTCTGGGGATCCACATCTATTCTTGTCTCAGCTACCAACTCGCCCTGTGACATCGATAAGACACTTCCCCTCTCTGCTCTGTCGGATTGGTGGGGGCGTGGGCGGCGTTCTAAAATACCTTCCGCGTCTAAACCCTGTGATTCACTCCTCAGAGGAGTCCGTTTCTTTCCCACACAGAGGCACTTGTCACTTGTCAGTTTGCGTTCCTGCCCAAACCACGGCCGCTCTCGGCCCTACAACCAATCCACCTTTGACCTTCCTCACAGATTTAACTTCCTAAACACCATTTTCCTTGTTTTTTTCTGACCTAAAGTGGCTAGCGGTGTGACTTCGATCAGGCCACAGTCCAGATCTTTCCCAGTCGCCTGCCACTGGAATTTCTCCCCAGGCCAGTCACCTACGGAACCAACCGTTTTGCTTCGGCCTGGCTCGCTATGAACACAGACATGCCCCGAGCATTCTCCTTGCTCCCTGGTGCCCGTGCCCTGCACCTCGCCTCTCTAACTGGAATGCCCTCCTGGTTCCTTGCTGCCCACTCACATTCCACAGCCTCCACAGAGTCTACTCGAATGACCCCAAACTAGAAACGCTCCATCTCGCAGCTGAGCTGTCACATCACAGGAGGAGACCTGAGTGTTGATAGCGGGGCTGCCAGGCCTCAGGGACAGAGCTGCCAGGCTCGGTGCCTTGGCTGGAGGGGGCTCCGCTCTGCGCTCCCGCAGTCGCCCTGCTGAAATGTTTCCAAAAAAGCAGTGAGTAGGTGCCCCAGCTCAGACTGGGGGGCCTGCCCTTAACTCATTGGCACCATGCTTGCCCACACGGCTTGCTGCACGCCCCTGGGGTTTCCTGGGGAGGAGCAGCCCGAACGTTCTGGAGAACTGACAGCCCAGGAGGAGCCCTCAACAGGTGCAGGGTGAGTTTGTGGATAAACACCCTGCTGTCCTGGTCCCTCAAGGAGCACCGTTCTGAGGAGGGTTCCCCACGGCCTCCCGGAGGCCTCCAGGGGCTCTGAGTCCCAGTGGCCCCCATGGGTAACCCGCCCACGATGCTCCCTGTAGACCTTCTCGTTCTGCCCAGTCTTCCTTCTCCATTTCCCTATCAGAGCTTTGGGAGGTCAGCGGCTGTATAAACTACTCACACCCAGATACTTGTACTGGGGTCTGCTTCTGAGGAAAATGGATCGGTTTTCTATATATTTTGTTTAACTTTTTTCTTTTGCCCTGGTTTGATTTACATACTTTATTTTTTTAAAATATATTTTATTGATTTTTTACAGAGAGGAAGGGAGAGGGATAGAGAGTTAGAAACATCGATCAGCTGCCTCCTGCACACCTCCCACTGGGGATGTGCATGCAACCAAGGTACATGCCCTTGACTGGAATCGAACCTGGGACCCTTGAGTCCGC
>NW_006289398.1:4371661-4397072 GCF_000327345.1 Myotis davidii
GGATCAAGATTTTAAAACTTAAGAAGAAAAACCTCATCTTCCCTACCTCCCTTTCACACCATAACTCTTCTACCATCAGCCCAGATCCCTTTAGACCAGTGGTTCTCAACCTTGGCTGCACATTAGAATCACCTGGGAATCTTTTTAAAATCCTGATTTCTGGGCCTCATTCTCCAGAAATTCTGTTTCTTTGTTATGGGGTGGGGCCACAACATTAGCAACAAAGAAACAGAATTTCTGGAGGATGAGGCCCAGAAATTAGAATTTTAAAAAAAGATTCCCAGGTGATTCTAATGTGCAGCCAAGGTTGAGAACCACTGCTCTACAGTCTCTCAGTTTACTACATTTGTAACTTTTTGAGATAGTTGCCAAATTTATTTATTCTCAATTTGTCTTTTCTTTTAATTAATGGATATGAAATTATACATTTCCATCCAAATATTGATTTAGGACCACCAGTTGGGACATAATGTGCCTTTTTGGTTTATTAGTTTTAAGCATTATTAAATCGTCATTGTTACTTAGCAATGTGATATTTTATTTCCAAAATTACTGTGTTTTTGTTTCTTTTTTATTGAATTGATTGGGGTGACACTGGTTAACAAAATTGTACAGATATCTGCCATCTTGACCTTGAAGTCTATCTAATTGATTCTTAAATAGAAAATGTGATTAATTGGCATTTCCATCCAATTTCTTGAATTGCAAATGCAATTCTTTCTTTTGGAATCAATTTTCCTGAGCAATTGAGTGAGTAGCCTCATTGCTCGCATGTGAAATTTGCCCAAAAGATTTCTATAAAAGTTGCTAATGATGACTGTGTTGTTTCACTGGGATGCAGAGCTGCCCTCCACCCGCCCTGGCCCCAGCGGTCTGCTCATGTGCTTCTGCAGGAGGCCTTGTCAGATGCTTAGTGCTGTGAGAAATGGCACCTGGGCGGGTGCCCAAGCCTACATTAAGAAGGGAATGGTATTATTGTGCCTTTACAAAAGCATCTTTTATAGCCAAGCAGGAAGAAAAATCACTTACTCTCATAATTTGCTCTATGTATGGCTATTATTGTTAATTATAGTATCCAAATAAAGTGTTTGTTTCGGAGGTCTGTTTAGTTTACGTTTTCTCAATTAGTAAAATTTATTACCCTCTCTCCGTACAATTTGTTTCTTCCTATTAAAATTTTATATAACTTGATTGGATAAAGGATATGGATGGCTGACCAAAATAACTAGTGGGAGAGAGGCTGGTTAAGGTAATGCCTTGTTTCCTTTGTCATTCTATTGAGATGTTAAAATTCAAGCTCTTTTTTCTTTCTAAAATGAAAAAGGCTTAAGGAGTTCTAAATCTTGTTTAGCTAGACGTATCACCTTATATCGCTAAGAATTTTGAATGTGTTTTGACAGATTTTCTTTCTTTGCCATCTAGATTATAATATAGGGTTTCATTTTACAGCACTTAAATATTATAGTCATTTTCAGGAAGAGAAAAAGTTACCATCACCTAGCCCCCTTTATACTGTCATGCATGAATCATCTAGAAAATTTTCGGAATCCATCCAACTGCATTTCTCATTTTTAAAAAATTCCCATATCTGCATACTGTGCCAAGAATTCTATCTGTGTAGTTTAGAAAATTGAGATAACTAAGTAAAGCAAAACAAAAGAAATTAAATAAAGCAGGTTTTACAGTACCATCGAATAAAGCAAACTTTATTCAAATGCATTTTCTTACATAACATTTCCCAGCATTTTACATAATATACTATGAATAAAATATAAAGTAAATCTTCACATATAAGCCCAAAAAAATCTATATTCTATTGTCAAATGGTCTATATTCTATTGTCTATAGAATTTATTCTATGGGATTCTATTCTATAGAATCTATATTCTATTGTCTGGCTGCAGATGATAACAAATGTTTCCTTTTCTCATCAAGACTAGAATTGTTATCCCAAATATAACTGCAGTTGATTTTTAAAGAGGAAAAATAAATAGTTTATTTATGGTTACATTATATAGTTATTTAAACAGCATAGCTTGTGTTTATTGCATTTTCAAATCAGATTTACACGCATTTAAAAATGTGTTGTGTGATTCAGTGACTAGATCATTTGAGACAGAAAAGTCTGTTCTCTAGCATGTGTTTCTTCTGACACTTGACCTGGAAATCAGTCTAATTTTCTATGGCAAAACAATGTTATTAATTGATATCACCATTAAGTTACTTGATGATGGTATTATTGGTCTACATGTGTTTTCTAATTGTTTTTTATTTTAATATTTTGTCATGGCTTGATTATCTTAATTTATTCTCTTGCGAATATTGTTACCTTTTAAGTGTTGTGTGATTCAGTGACCAGATCATTTGGGACAGAAAAGTCTGTTCTCTCGCATGTTTCTTCTGACACTTGACCTTGAAATCAGTCTAATTTTCTATAGCAAAACAATGTTATTAATTGATATCACCATTAAGTTACCTGATGAAGGTATTATTGGTCTACATGTGTTTTCTAATTGTTTTTTATTTTTAATATTTTGTCATGGCTTGATTATCTTAATTTATTCTCTTGCGAATATTGTTACCTTTTAGGTTTTCAAATTTAAATGGCAGGTACTTAGTCATTAAGTTCTTTTTAAATTTTCTAATATAGCTTTAGTTTATGTACCTGTTTCATTTTCAGAGTAGAGCAGTTCACTTGTGGTACATCCGAAGTGTGGACTTCCTCCCAGGTGAGTATAATTTCTGACTGCATTACCTTTTTTTTTTTCAGTAATAATTTTTCATAACAATGCATTCATAATTGTTTGAAAATATCATGGTGTTACTCCAAATGGTTTTCTCTTGACATCTGTGAGGACAAGGACACACGAGGCCCCCTCGTAACAGAGCATAATTGTCCTGTGGGTCATGAGACTCAAAGTGAGACTGGGTCAGGGCTGACGAGGAAAAAACAAGCACATAGATTTGTGGAAACGGAGTTCCCGGAACAGTCCTGAAAGTCTGACCATATCCACATTTTTTTGCTCAGTGGAAAAATTACTCAAGGAAAATGCCTGGGGGATAAAGGAGGGAGAAAAGAGAAGAGGAAGAAGGGGAACACAGAAGGGAATTGGTGATTCCACATAAAATCTTGAAATTGTATCACAGAACTTCTTGCAGTTGCTCAGTCTCCCTCTTAGAACGCATGTCATCATAACTTCCACAAAATGATAGCTTTGTAATTCACAAGGGAAAGAATCATACTTCACCTATTCCAGGTTGTCGTCAATGGTAAGAATAAAGACTGTGGGCCCAGCGGCATTGACCTATGAACCAGGAGGTCAAGGTTCAATGACTCATCGGGGCACCTGCCCGAGATACGGGCTCCATCTCCAGTGGGGTGTGCAGGAGGCAGCCGATCAATGATGCCCTCTCATCATGGATGTTTCTCTCTCTCGCTCCTTCTCCCTTCCTCTTTCTGAAATATATAAAAATATATTTTAAATAAATAAATAAAATAAAAGAACACAGCCTGTGGCAAATGTGGAGGCCAGTGTGCACCTCTGACTTTGAGTTGGCCCTATCTTTTTTGTGGACAGAGAGCGGCTGGCTGGCATTGTGAGCACATACATACCATCCGTGCTTGAATGCCAGTGAGGGCGCCTTTGAATTGGAGACAGAGTGACCCTGACATTGTGACGACTCCTCATTTCCTGCTTTTGTAACTACTCTCAAGTAGTAGTGAGCATTGGAAACACTTCGCCATCTCAACGTATTGGTAAGTACTCAGCATATTTTAAAGCAGCTGGGCATTGCCAGTGACTTAGACTTGAGGCGTTAGCACAGATGACTTGGCCATCGAAGTCGCCTGTGCTGTCTTCGAAAGCAGTGCCTAGGGTGGTTGTTTACAAACATAAGCCTTCTTTACTTCCCCGCTTACACCCTCCAATGGTTTCCCAAGGCCGCATTCCCGAGCAAAACCGTAATAAAGCCCCACACCAGCCTGCGACCAGCTCCCAGTCCTCTCAGAGTCCCACACCCCAGGCCGCCCCTTCGCGTTGCCTGCGTTTTGCTGAACTGTGTCCGCCGCCCCCCAGCTCAGGCCTCCAGGCTGGATGGACGCTCATCGAGGTCCCGGTGTTGGGTTTCCTACCATTTGTCACAGCCTGACATTGAGTGAGGATGAATTAATAACCACTGTTACGGACAACACTTGTCAATTGTCCTCACCATGTTATCCGCACCACCTAGCATTGTGCCTGGGATCCGGTAGGTGCTCAAGAGATATTTTTGGCTGAGCTGAATGGATACACGGCACGGCAGTGACAGCTTTCTTTATGCCGAGGAACAACACATTACAATCCGAAGAGGACACTCGCAATGCGTAACGCACACGGGTGATCACACCTGAGTCCTATTACACTCACAAGGAACGGAAGGTTAAATCTCCTGAACACGGCGGGAGAATGTGCTCTTCTCCACCGTCCCTGGAATTTTTAAGTTAAATTAGAAAAAAAAAAAGCCATTGGGCTGCACCTACCTTCATTTTCTCCCAATTAACCTCACACTCTCCCCTGGCCACTATTGCATGTCTAGGACCTTTGCCGTTGCAAACAAACTCATGTCTAGGACCCTCATCTGCTCTCGGGACCCGTGTATGAAGTCACGTGTAATAAATAAGCAGGGCTCCACCCGCTCTGAAAGTTTGATTTTAACACTTCAGTTCTTTAGGAAAGTCATAAAAAAAAAAATCTGTATACTTGACATACATCTTATTATTAACCTTTTTCTTTGACTTTCCAAGTAAAGGTAAGCACGGGAAACCTGTTTTATCCAAGCCACAGCGGATCGCCCCTGGGGAACGGGCAGCTGAGGACAGGGTTCAAGTCACCCAGGCGGGAGTCCTTCCCTCGCCAAGACGTTCACCGTGGGCGACGCGGTGGGGACCGCCAGTGAGCCTGAGTGTCACTAGAAGAAACAGAACAACCGGCCACCATCTGTTTCACTGAACGAAACCGTTCTAGAGACACCAGCGGCCACATGAGAAACAACCTCAGGTTTAAGAAATCCCAGGATTTCTCTTTCTCTCCACGGCAGGGGCCACCTGCAGTCTGATTTTACACTTTATCCACCTTTACCTTTAACAGCTGCTGCCTAGCGGACCAGCTGCCCCCTTCCCAGGTGTAAGGGGGCGGGTTGTTGGCCTCACGCTGGGGCTCCCACTGGAGCTCGCACCCAGATTCTTTAGCTCTGCCCTTGAATCCCAAGTGCAACCAGACTGCATGCACCCCGTCTCACCCAGCGGCTCTGCAAGCCCAGCCCCGCGTCCTGCGCCGACCGGGCTGCAGGTCCAAAAAGGACGGAACAGAAATCAGCATCTGCCCTGTTTCTGGGGAGACTGACAGCCCTCAGCAGGCGGGTTACTGCCCAGCATGTCCCAGGCCCAAGTCCGCGCAGACGTTACCGTGGTCTTTCTCACCGTTTTGCTTGATGGCGAGCAGGCGGAAAGTGCAGGTGGGTGCATTTAATTTATATTTTTGCACTAAAAAGTTGGGTTTTATGACAAGGTAGTGCTAGGAACCTTAACCTCACATGTATTTTCTAAATTTTTCTTAAAAATGTTTTGGTTTGGGGGGGGGGATTTGAAACTTACAAATAGTTTATAACAGACATGAATTTACTGCAAGTTGTAGAATGCTGGCTCAATCTCCCTAAAGTTTTATTATAATATTAGATATTAAGAAAACTTGAGAAATAATAATATATTAAGGCATTGCTTCACAAATATTGGCTGGTGCTACACTTGAAAATAAACAATACAGTAATAAAATACATGATCTGAAGAGTTTGCTAAACACTAAACGTATTATTTATGTAAAGAATAATGCCCAGAAATGTAAATTTTATGCTACTTGCTTTAATTAGTAATACAGTAGAGTAGGAAAATATGTAACAAATATTAATATTTATAAGTCTAGAAATGAAGAAGTTTCCTTAGTAAGCCAAGTTCCCACAAAAGCTTTTATTACTCTTATTGAGAAAAAAATGATGATAAACTTTCACAAATGTAATCACTTAGGCTCGATCTACTTGATCTACTTGACTACCTTCGTTCTGCTGGCAGAATAATTTTA
This sequence comes from Myotis davidii, assembly GCF_000327345.1. Lineage (NCBI taxonomy): Eukaryota > Metazoa > Chordata > Mammalia > Chiroptera > Vespertilionidae > Myotis > Myotis davidii. The sequence goes on from NW_006289398.1 coordinate 4,377,775, forward strand.
TTATCATGGTTACTTTGTTTGCACATTATCGGTGAAGTGTGGAATCAGCTAAAAATCACAAACAACTGTGATTTCTTCCAGGATTGTAGAGCTCGGGTTTATGAGTGCCATTAATCTCAATGCCAAACATCCACAACATGCCCGTTTCTTTGTGAGTTTTCTAGTTCAGTGTTCCTGTTTACACCCTAAATATCTGTCATGCTGCGACATGGTCTTCTTTTATAAAGAGAATATTATTTTAATTTTATTACTTTTTTAGAGAGAAAGAGGAAGGGGGAGGGGGGGAGGGAGAAACCTCCATTGGTTGTTCCACTTATTGACGCGTTCATTGGTTGATTCTTGTACGTGCCCTGACCAGGGCTGGGACCTGCAGCCTTAGCATATCGGGACACGCTCTAACCAGCCAGCTACCCAGCCAGGGCTCCTTGGTCTTAATAATTAGAAATTATTGATATCAGAGAGGAAGGGAGAGGGAGAGAAAGGTCAATGATGAGAATCATTGATTGGCTGCCTCTTGCACTCCCCCTTCTGGCGATCAAGCCCGCAACCCAGGCATATGTCCTTGACCAGAATCGAACCCAGGGCCCTTCAGTCTGCAGGCCTACACTCTATCCACTGAGCCACACCAGCTAGGGCTGGGCAATATTTCATTGTATGAATTTGTTTAGCCATTCTTGTTATTTGGGTAATTTTCAGTTGTGGGAGATTAAGAGTAAAACTGTTACCAGCATTCTCATTGAGTCTTTTTGTGGACATAGGTTTTCATTTTACGTAGGAGCGGAATTGCTGGGCCAGAGGGTAGATGCATGATTCACTTTATTGGGAATGGCTCAACCATTTTCCAAAGTGACTGTATCATTTCTGTTACAACCAGCAATACGTGAGCATTCCAGCAGCTCCACATCCTGGTCAGCACTATCACGCCTTCCAGGCACGGCAGGACCATGGGGCCGGGAGACCACACAGCTTCGTGCCTGGGAGAGGGCAGGTGTCTGAGCTCAGAGCACAGTGAGGAGAGACTTCTACACCGTGAGATCTCAAGGTAAGCAATCTGTCCTTTTCCAGGCCTGACCCACGGCTCGGTTACTCGGTAAAATGTGTGGCTGGAGGAAAGAGGCTTCCTCAGACTCAAAGCCCTCACCTCAGCTCAAAGGTCCAACAGAGGCTGGCAGGTTCCTCTTACTTAGAGCACAGAGCGCCCTTGTTCCGAGGTTTGCTCCTCCCCGACCGCGTCCCCAGCTCAGCAAGTGCACAGGGTAACGGTGTTCATCTCTCTGGGAAGTCTGTCTCGGGGTAGGTTCGTTCTTTTACATGGACTTGGACCTGTGAAGCAGGGCTGTCTGAAAATGATGGTTTTAAACAAAAGTGTGAATTTCTGGTTTATTGGGTAACTTATGAGTCAAGGGGAGTGGAAACCTGTCGTGGTCTTTTACATCCTAATCGTAAGCAGACTCTTCCCCCAAAATGGTTTGGTCCAGCCGGCGTGGCTCAGTGGCTGAGCGTCGACCTATGAATCATGAGGTCACGGTTCGATTGTCGGTCAGGGCACGTGCCCAGGTTGTGGGCTCTATCCCCAGTAGGGGGTGTGCAGGAGGCAGCCGATCCATGAATCTCTCCCATCATTGCTGTTTCTATCTCGCCCTCTCCCTTCAATACAAGATATATTTTAAAAACTGTTTTGGCTAGTTTGAGTGATTTCCTAAAGATGTACTTCCCAGAAGAACATTATTAAATCAAGAATAATGAATGCTTTATGATAATTGCCAAGCAGAATGATAACATGATAATGGCATTATTTGTCAAAAGAAATGCTATGCTCCTTTCTTCACATAGAGTATTACTCTACCGATTTGAAACGGGCTCACTGGATTTTATTGTGTTCGTTGTGCTAAAATATTTGTGTGTTGTTTTCAAATTTGTTTGTGTTAGATACTCTCCCCTCTTCCACTGCTCACTGGTACCGGCTTCTTTCTGGAGCGATTGGAATTCTCTAACATTCATTGTGGTGATGGTTGCACAGTCTGACTATAATGAAAGTCATTGAATTGCACACTTGAAATAGGTGAATAGTGTGAATGTTACCACAATAAAGTCGTTATTCCTACAATGAAGCAGGGGAAGGACCTATGAATGTCAATGAAGCTTCTATGATATGTCTCCAGCAATTAACTTCTCACCCAACTGAAAACCAAAACCAATTCTATGGGGCAACTTCCAAGCACAGAGACAAAGGAGGTGAGTGATCTGGTCCCCAGAGCCTGAGCACAATGAATACAAGAGCGCCCTGGGTTTTTGTTGTTTGTTATCAGGCACTGAGCTAAACATTTTATTTATTTATTTTCTTAAAAATATTTTTATTGATTTCAGAGAGGAAGGGAGCGTGGGAGGGAGAGAGAGATAGAAACATCAATGATGAGAGAGAATCATTGATCAGCTGCCTCCTGTGGGCCCCACACTGGGGACGGAGCCCACAACCCGGGCATGTGCTCTTGACTGGACTCAAACCCAGGACCCTTCAGTCCGCAGGCCGACGCTCTATCCACGGAGTCAAACCGGCCAGGGCGGTACTGCTTCTGTATCCATTCGTCTGTTGATGGACACTTAGGTTGCTGCTATATCTTGGTTATTGTAAGTAATGCTGCGATGAACCTGTGGATGTCTATGTCTTTTCAACTTAGTGTTTTGAGTTTCTGCAGATAAACACCCACAGTGGGGCTGCTGGGGCCTGGCTGTTTCTGCCATATGTAGCCTTTGTCTGTTTTGGTCTGTTTTGTCTGGTACAAAAGGTTCTCTTCTGCCTCCTGCCCCCGCTGCCCGGGCCATGCCCCTCCCTCCAGAGCACAGTCTGTGGCGTTGGCCGCTTTGTAGCCTCCCTGAGCAGAGCTGAGCCCACCGGTCAGTTCCGTGTGCATTCATCCTCCCACCCGACGCCGAGGCCCTTTCAGAACCGGCGTTTCTCAGCGGCTGTGTTTTCTTCGCCTTGTGACTCGGAGGTTTTGAACGCGGGGCTTCCGCCTTGTGCTCTGACTTCCCCTCCGGAGCGTCTCCAAAACCCGCCCGGCACCATCTCCCGGAACCGAACCGCGCTCTGAGCCCGCACTGCGCTGGGACTCTCTGGGGGCTTTGGGGAGTGTCGCTTGGGCCCAATTAAAGCAAGTCTCTGGGGTAGGACCCAGGTGTGAGCTTATTTTTAAACGTCAGGAGCGAGAATGGCTACTGGAGATCATACTTTATCTCAAAAAGGTCCCTTCTCCTGTCCCCGAAACAAGGCAAAATCAACCAAACAAACCAAACAAAAAAATCATAATAACCCTTCAGCTCAGGGTTAGCCAGAGGGAGCCCTAGAAAGTTCTGGGGCCTGGAAGCTGGGGCTCCTGAGAGCCAAGTGTGGAAATCACAACATTAAAGGACACACATTCAGCCAACGGTATGTACTTAGCAACTAGACACTGCACTTGTCCCCATTTCAGCCACCCCCCGAGTCTGCGAGGAGTCCCTCTTGCTCACATCGGTGTTTCAGCCGATGGAAGCTCAGGACTGTTGCCCTGGTCTGCGCCGAGGGGTGGGGAGAGGAGCAGAGGCCCCTATCTTCTGTGTAGCTTCTTCTTACTCCTACGAGGCCCCTCAACTCTCCAGGGCGAGGGTGCTCTTTCAGATTTACTAATGTGGGGCGGTCTAGAAGTTCCAGCTAAACCCCTGTCACGGGGGCTCCATGGGGCATAGGAGGAGCATCTTGGGGTAGCGGGGCCCACAACTGGAGGCTGGGCATCCGAATAGGGCTCTTCATTTTGAGCACATCACCAACCAAGCCGTGCCTCAGCTTCCTCACAGCCTAGAAAGTGTAGGACCAAGTGCCGCACAGGCCTCAAAGGATTTTGTAAGATGGCACAGTCATACAGCTGAGTGCTCGACAGCCTACAATACACGTCAAACAAACAAAAGGGCTGTCATTGTGATTATTTATGAGCAATGAATTGGCCCATGTTCTATGTTCCCAACTTTGGGGACAGAATGGAGTTTGGTGCCGGGGTCCAGCCCTGGGGGTCCAGGGGTTCCCAAAGGTGTGGACGGAGTTAGCGAAGAATGTTTTACACGGAGACAGTGTTCAGAACTCTCTAGCTCTCTCTAGTCTCTGTGGATCTGCCTGTGCCTGGCTGAGGCCACAGAGAGAGATCCCGCGGCAATCTGAGCCTTTATTTTATAGTCAGAGGTAAACAAGGCAGTGGTTACCAAAGTTACACTGTTCTTGTGAGTTTCACTTGTTTTTGTTCTTCTTGCACTTCCCTCAGCCCATTAGCTTCCGGTGAAGATCTAGGGAGCATCATAAGGTCAAGCCTAATTATGCTAAGAGGACTGTGCCCTCTAAGCTGGGACTTGTTTATGACTTTGCCAACAGGTCAGTCCGAGGTTTAACCCTATAGCGGCTCCCCACAGTTTGAAAAATGAAAATGAAAAAAAAGTTTCATAGTAGATTTAAAGATATGAGCTCAATGCAAACAAAGAAAATAATTTTTTAAAAAAAGACAACCTGGGTATTTGTGATGACAGTGAGAATTTGGGGGAAGAGGGAGGAAGTGTTTTCTACTGTGCTTTATTTTTTAAAATATGTATTTGTATTGATTTCAGAGAGGAAGGGAGAGGGGAGATAGAAACGTCAGTGATAAGAGAGAACCATTGATTGGCTGCCTCCTGCAACCTGGGCATATGCCCTTGACTGGAATCAAACCCAGGACCCTTCAGTCTGCAGGCTGATGCTCTAACCATTGAACGAACTGGCTAGGGCTCTACTGTGCTTTATTTATGAGGTCCTCTTGCTGAAACAGGCTCACTCTCCCTTTAGCAGCCCGGCATAATAGGACAGAAACAGCCGACTTTTAATTTAAGTTGAATCCTCAACACTCCAGGAGGAACGTATGTCACTTCCTAAGCCAAAACGCAGACGCCGTCTTTATCCTCATCCCGTTCTGCGGAGACATTCGGCTCCTCGCTCCGTGCAGCCCCAGGACACGCTGCTGAAAGGCTGTTCCCTGTGGGAAAAGATCTCCAAGTTCCCCGAGATGTCGCCGTAACTTCTCACTTCAGCTGCTTATCCACAGAGCGTCTTCTCAGGGTCACTTTCCAGAGACATCTTGTCCAGCGAGATCATTAATATTCACATTCACATCAGAAATTACTTCCTGGTGAAGAGGGTAAGCCCATAACAAGCTAGGGAGATTGCAGAACATTTGCTGAATCCTGAAGGCTTTGGTCACAAACAAGAAAATGAAAGGAAGCAAGGGAAGTGTGTTCCAAAGCCATCGGAAGCGCTGTGTTCCGCTCCGTTCCTGCCGTGGCCACGCCTCTGTTCTGCTTATTTCTCAGCATTTGTGACACTTTACGGTGTTTGTCATTTTATTTTCATGATTAACTTTGGATGAGTTCTTACAGGTGAATCGCACGTTATTCCGCATGCAGTTAGCAGTGAATCAATACTTAAAATTACCAGCTAATTTGAATCACATGAAATTCTCACTTTCCCGCGTCGAATGCAATTCACTATCAGCAATCTGATCCACCTGGTTTTATACAGACTCACTCTTGTCAGTTACTTTTTCAAATATCAAGTTGTACTTAATTTGTGAATATCTAAAAATGTTTTCCCAGGTATATCAAAAAAGTTTAGCTAAAATTCTCCTCTCTGCCCTAACCGGTTTGGCTCAGTGGACAGAGCGTTGGCCGGTGGACTGAGGAGTCCCAGGTTCGATTCTGGTCAAGGGCATGTACCTTGGTTGTGGCACATCCCCAGTAGGGAGTGTGCAGGAGGCAGCTGATCGATGTTTCTCTCTCACTGATGTTTCTAAATCTCTATCCCTCTCCCATCCTCTGTGTAAAAAATCAATAAAATACATTAAAAAATAAAAATAAAATAAAATTCTCCTCTCTAATACTGTAGATGTTTGCACTTTATGGCAATTAAATAATTTTGACACCATTTTCAAATTGTGCTTTCCCAAACTTAAAAAGGCACGTTCCCTAAGTTCCCACCACACTGGTGCTCAGACAGTTCTTCTGAGCATTTCAGCCAGTCCCTTCTGCCCTTTTCCTTACCTCTGCTCCGTAGAAAATCAACGTTTTAAAACGTTTGTTTCACAATAAGAAATGTGGGTTTCCTTTCAGTTACTACTGGAAATCACAGATGTTAGTGGTGTCTAACAAAGATACACATAGGTGATTGCACATCTTTCATCGCTGATTTAACTCAACTTCCCTGATTTTATTCTTATCACCAAACCAATAGAACCTCCACAAATATTAAATAACAAAACATTATAAAGGCTACACAATATCCCCCCTCTTATCTATGGGGTAGACATTCCAGGACCCCTCTCCATGCGCCCCCAGCCCCGTGGATGCCTGAAACCACAGATTACTGAACCTTGTATATACCATGTTTTTCCTATACGTACATAACCATGATCATTTTTATTTACAGATTAGGCACAGTAAGAAACTAACAGCAACGCTAATAACAAAATAGAACGATGATAGCAATGTGCTGAAATAGAAGTGATGTGAATGTGATCTCTCAAATATCTCATTGTGCCAACCTCACTTTTCTTCTTGTGCTGACGGAGATGATTCGAGGCCTACGTGACGAGAGGACGGGATGTGAATGACGTGGGCGTGGTGACATGGCGTTGGGCTCCTTGGCCACAAGCACTGGGACACTTGCCAGTCCATCGGATAACCCCCTACGTAGTGACGAGCAGGCGGGCAGCATATACAGTGTGGCTACGCTGGACGGAGGGGTGCTTTCAGCACACAGCTCAGAACCCTGTGCCACTTAACACCTGCCAGTTGTTTATTCTGGAATTTTCCATTCATGGTTTTGGCCCGCAGGTAACTGAGGGTCTGGAAAGTGAAGCCGCAGACAAGGGGGCTTACCGTAAACTCCAAGTTGTTACTGTTTTCCTCTGCTCCTTTCCCATTTTCTTTTCATCCCTGAGTTCACATTTCGGGATCATTTGTCTACCAAACCTACACGGAGTTATGCTTTCAAAGCGGGGAGATCCCACAGAGCCCTCATCTCTCAGGGTAATTCCAGCTTTTCCCTTTACCTGTAACGAGATTCTTTGTCAATATAACGGGCCCCCTCTTTGTCACCCCAATCTGAGTGTGGGCGCATTGGAGGTGGTTTTGCTTGTTCTCTCTACCCTTCTCTGGGCACGCGTTTTGCCTCTTCCCCTGGAGTGGGGAGCTGGCTGTATGTTTACCGTATAGGAACCCCTCCCATGCGACACTGCGTTGTTCCCGTTCCAACGCCAGCACCCCCACACGGGTGCTCCCCGACAAATCCATCCTCTTCCTCACTAGTAGAATCACCACCGATATTTCTCTACATGTATTTATTCCTCAGTCCGTCCTCTCCCCGTGGGAGGGGGAGGGAGAAGATGAAGTGGGAATGTAGCTTGGTCAGGGGAGAGGGGGAGATGGAGGCTCGGAGAGGGGAGAGCAGGCCAAAGCTGGGAATTCACGGCCTCTTCTGGGCCTGCTCCCCACTGGGCGTGCCCCCTCTTCACAGGTTTCTTAAGACTAAGGAAAGGGAAGACGGCAGCCTGAAGTATCGGTGCTGGTGTGATGAGGGGCTGCGCAGAGGTGATGGAGGGGCGGGGGGACATGCTATTGGGGTCCTTCACCTTCTCCAGGGCTCCCCGTCCTCCACTCGGACCCGTGGCCCAGCTCCCACTCCGGAACAGCCTGGCTGCGTTGCATGTCTCATTGGTGTTAGACTTTGTGCCCAGGCTTTTCATTTTCCCTCTTCCTTAGATGGAAACTCAAAACCAGAACTCCAAGAGTCTTACGCTGCATTTTCCTAGCCGATAGCTCATGTCTTCGAAGCACAATTTGGAGTCACAGCCTCCTAAACTCACAGCGCTTTTCTGTTAGATTGTTCAGTACAGTTAGTTATCAATGGGTACAGCTATTTCTGGAAGCTGTAACAGAAAGGGGGTGGGGACACACTGGCTCTGCGTTTGGAAAGTCTGTTGGGGACCAAGTCCTGGAAATCAGCTTGGATCGAAAAGGAAGAGGCCGCCCTGCCGGGCAGCAGGCGGGGAGGACAGACCGGAGGAAGCCTCCTGCGGAGGTAACAGGAGGCTTTGTTCTTTGAGGTCATGAGCAACTATAAAGTGTCCTGGGACCCCCTCTGCTTGGGTGACCGCTGCTCTGTTAACAATGGCACCTCCAGACCTAGTTGCTGTTCCCACCCACCTACTCCTGGGGCAGCAGGTGCGAACCTGCCCTCGCTCACGGGAGTCCCCGCCCTCCTCTTCCTCCTGCTGCAGAACAGGCCCCAGCCTACAGCGCGTCCCCTCAGAGCTTCCAGCACCTTCTTCAGGAACCCCGACCCCACCAAAGACCGCATGCCCCCCCCCCGCCCCCGAGAGGCCCATCCTGGCTCCTGTGGAGGGAGCCCCTTGCTGGCAAGTGATCAATATGTGGCCGAACGGCAGGCTGGAGTCTGGTTGACTTTGCTGGGTTGAACGTTAAAGGTTGAAGTTGGCGAGTTTGAATGGTTTTCTTAGACACTGGGAGTTTTAAAATAAGTTTGGTTGTTTTGGATGATCTATACATGATAAGAAATTTAAAAGAGCACAGTCCTTCGACACATAATGAAAGAAGTATCTGAGCCTTCATAGCTTCATCCAAAGCTGACGATTTTCAGTAATAAAAACTTCTTTCCATCCTGTTGCTTCCCATAACTTTTTAAAAGACATGATTGTCTGGCTAAGAGTAAATACATGCCCCTTTGCTGTTTCATTTTGGGGCGAGTTGAATGAACTCTGGGGTTCCTCTTCTCTACCGAGCGCGGTCTCCTTGGCTAGTCTGTGACGGGATCCTGCGTTTGTCTTCCCTGCGAGCAGGCCCCACGCTGTGTGTGTTCAGGGTTCTTTTATGCTGATGGATGCTCCAGGCATGGTCTAGCCCCGCGGTCGGCAAACTGTGGCTCGCGAGCCACGTGCGGCTCTTTGGCCCCTTGGGTGTGGCTCTTCCTAAGCCTTAGGAGTCCCCTGATTAAGTTAATAACAGTGCACCTACCTATATAGTTTAAGTTTAAAAAATTTGGCTCTCAAAAGAAATTTCAGTCGTGCTGTTGGTATTTGGCTCTGTTGCTGATGAGTTTGCCGACCACTGGTCTAGCCTGACATATCTGGACTGCATTGTAGTTTGTTTCTAGACACTTCTATTCCAGCTTTATGCATTGCAGCTTCAAAATGCACCTTATATCTGACAGGAAGAGTCCACTCCCCCCCCCCCACCATTGTCCTCTTCTTTTTTCAAAATGGTCTAAATTATTTAGACTGTTTACCTTTCCAAGGGCATTTTGTTAAAACTTGGTTCACTTCCAAAATAAAGTTACATTAAAAATGGTCCTCACTGCAACTTTATAAAAAAGGACATTAAACTTGTAAATTAATTCTGAAATAATTGAATGTACTCTCTCAGAACTTAGTATGCTCCCCCCCCAATATTATTTTGTTTCGCTGTACAGTTTCTTTTAAAAAGAGATGGACCTAATATTCTCACTGTATTAAATACAACTTGAATTATTTTTCTTTAATAAAAATAATACTCATAATAGAAAAATTTGGAAAGTGCCAAAAATATGTATACCATCACACTCCTAATAGGTCATAGTATTGATAATTTCCTATTTATTAATTCACATATATTTTCACATTTATTTATTTATTATTTAAAAAATCTTTATTGTTGAGATTATTACAGATGTCCTTCTTTTTTCCCTCCATGGTCCCCCTCCACCCGGTTCCACTCTGCCTCAGGCCTTCACCTGTGGGCCTTACCCTATTGTCTGTGTCCCTAGGTAATGCACACATGCATAAAGATCTTTGTTTAATCTCTTCCTGCCCCTCTACCTCCCTTCCCTCTGAGAATTGACAGTTCGTTCCATTTCCATGCTTCTGACTCTATTTTATTCACTAGTTTATTCTGTTCATTAGATTTCTTATTAGTTTATTTTGATTTTTAGATTCAATTGTTGATAGATATGTGTGTATTGCCATTTTGTTGTTCATATTTTTGATTTTTTTCTTCCTCTTCATAAAGAAGACCCTTCAACATTTCATGTAATACTGATTTGGTGGTGATGAACTTGTTTAGCTTTTTCTTGTCTGTGAAGCTCTTTATCTGACCTTCAATTCTGAATGATAGCTTTGCTGGATAAAGTAATCTTGGGTATCTTGGTGTGGTCCTCTTTGAGTTCCTCTTATTTGGGACTCTCTGTGCTTCTTGGACTTGTAAGTCTATTTTTTTCACCAGGTAGGGGAAGTTTTCTGTCATTATTTCTTCAAATAGGTTTTCAATATCTTGCTCTCTCTCTTCTTCTGGCACCCTCATAATGTGAATGTTGGTATGTTTAAAGTTGTCCCAGAGGATCCTCACACTAGCTTCATATTTTTGGATTATTATTTCTTTTTGCTCTTTTGGTTGGGTGTTTTTTGCTTTCTTGTATTTCAAATCATTGATTTGATTCTTGGAATCCTCTACTCTACTGTTGAATCTCTGTGTATTAGTCTTTTTTTCAGTCAGTGTATGCTCAAAAATGGTCCTTTTCATTTTTTTGGCATTCTCACTAAGATCATTGAAAGTCTCACCAAGTCCCTTGGAGGTTTCTAGAAGATTCTTGAATAACCTTACAACCGTGGTTTTGAAGTCTATATCCAGTAGTTTGCTTTCTTCCATTTCTTTCATTTGTGACATGTTTCTTTATCTCCACATTTTAGCTGTTCCCTTGTGTTTGTTTCTATGTATTGGGTGGAGCTGCTATGTCTTTTTGAGTTGGTAGAGTGGCCTTGTGTAGTAGGTGTCCTATAGGACCCAGTGGCTCAACCTCCCCAGTCACCTGAGCTGGGACTCTAGGTGCATCCCTTTGTGGGCTGTGAGCACAGTCTTGTTGTAGTTGAGACTTGATTTCTGTTGGTATCCCTGGGAGGAATTGACCTGCAGGCCAATTGGCTGTGAGGACCAGCTTGGAATACAGTGGGAGAGCTGCTGTGCAGGAGACACCCCTATGGAGCAAGACTTGCTTCAGCGGGGCTTTGGTGCTCACTGAGTCTGCCCCTTGAATGTGTCACTTATGTGTAGAGTTGTAATCTGGTATGGCCTGACACTGACCACTGGTACACCAGCTCTTGGGTCTCCAGGGAGGAGTAAAGGCAGCCACTGCCTGGGGCCACCTAGCAGGAGTTGGAGAGAGAGCTGCAGATTCCTCCTCTTTGTATCGGGTTTGGAAGTGCCCAACTGAGGTCCAGCTGTGAAGCAAGGCAGGCTGGTGCTGTTGCTGGGTCTTGGGCCTTTTGTTGATAGGTTTGGGCTCCCTGACCCACCTGCAGCTTGTTTGAGAGGTTTTAGCCTGAGCAAGGACAGGCCATTCATATGCAAAAGCTTCTGCATGCAGCTTGGGTGGGGTTATAAATTGGATGAGGTGGGGTCTCAGGGAATCACTGGGGTGGAGCAAACAGAAATGGCTGCCAGTCAGCCCTGCAACCGGGGAGGTCCCAGCATAGAAACAATGATCCCTGCGAGAACCTTTGTCTGGGAGAAAGCTACTGCTGAGTTCCTGCCCCGATGCCAGACAATCCAGTTCCTCCTCGTATGTGTCTGCATTCCCCAGAGCCTTGCCCTGGTGCTGAAGCTCAGAGGAAGTGGGACCTTGTAAGTTCAGTTCATGGTGCTGGCCTTTTACAAGGAAACGGCTGGGTCTCCAGCAGCCTCCATGTCACTGAGGCCCAATCCTCACTGGTTTTTACAGCCTGCAGTTCTTACTGCCTGTAGAGACTTCTTTTGTCAGCTCTGGGAGCCTGGGCTGGGGGTCTGGTGTGGGGCTGGGACCCCTTGCTCCTCCGTGTAGCCTCTGCAGGGATGATCTCCCTCTCGATCAGAAAAGCGGCCCACTTGGGTGCACAACCAGCCCGTTCCTGGCCCCTGCACCTCCTACCGGTCTCAGTGTGCTTTCTTCTTTACTCCTCTAATTGTAGGACTTCCATTCAGCCAGCTTTCCCGCGGTTCTGGATGATAGTTTTTCTGTATTTTAGTTGTACTTTTGATGTGGTAGTGGGAGGCGGTGAGTACAGGCATTTACCTACGCTGCCATCTTCTATTTTCACATTTTTATTGTTAATTTTGACAACTTGACTCAATTATTCATTTCATTACTATTTTCAAATTTCCTTATATTTTCTAAGTGATCGCCTTATTATTTAGAAATGTTAATAATTATATTTCTGCTTCTTAAAAAGTTTTACCTTATATTCCATGTTGTGATGGGCAGAATAATGATCCCCAAAGATGAACAAGTCCTACCGTCTGAAAATGATCAATATGTTATGTTATGTGATGAAAGGAAACTAAGGTTACAAATGGAATTCAGGTTGCTAATCAGCTGATTTTAAAATAAGAAAACTATCCAGACTGCCCCAAGCTAATCTCGAATCCTTAAAGGCTGAGAAGCTTTCTGAGTCTCAGTCTGAGAAAGGTGTGTGATCAAGGAGGTCAGAGAGGTGAGATGTTAGAAGGACGGGACTAAGCATCACTGGCCTTGAAAATGGAGGGGCGCGGGGAGCTAGGAGCCGAGGAGTGTGAGTGACCTCCAGGGCCAGGAGAGCCACCAGGGGGGATGCCGCCTGCCAATGCCTCGGCTTTAGTCCAGTAGGATCCCCGTCAGACTTCTGATCTGCAGAACGATAACACACAGATGTGTTCTGGGCCATTAAGTTTGTGGTCATTTGTTACTGCCTTGGTAGAAAGCTAACACACATGTGGCCCTCGCCTGTTTGGCTCAGTGGATACAGCATCAGCCTGTGAACCGAAGGGTCCTGGTTTTGATTCTAGTCAAGGGCATGTACTTCAGTTGCAGGCTCCTCCCTGGTCCAGCTCTTGCAGGAGGTAACCAATCAACCTGCTCCTCTGACATCCATATCTCTCTCTGTCTTTCCCCCTCTTTTCCACTCACTCTAAAAATTAATGGAAAAATATTCTTGGGTGAGGATTAAAAATAACAGAAAACTAACACACGTGTTCTTATCTTTACTTAGAAATGTTAAATAATATTGTCACATTTCGGATGGACAATAGGTTGACAAACCCAGGGAAGGTCTGCCATTTCTCAGCCACAAATGACAGGGATTCTTCTTTGCTTCATTAAATTTAATTAAATGTCTAGTTTTATTGATCTGATTTCTAATGATACATTTTAATGGCTTCCTACTGCATTTGTCTAGTTGCTTCATTTATTTTTATTTAATTTCTGGAAGTACCATTTGTAAGGTTCTTATCGACGTATTGGTCCCTGCTGGTACGTTTGCTCTCATGTCTACACTTGCTGTGACAAGCCTCAGGTCTGATGTACACACTCCTATTTTCATCTTCTAACTCTTCTCACATTTAAGCTACATTTTGAAGGACAGAGCCTATAAGCAGTAAACATAGCTAATGGCTTTGCCCCGGGCTCCTCAATTTCTCCGCAGTCATGGGTGTGTGTGTGTGTGTGTGTGTGTGTGTGTGTGTGTTGGGGGGTGTTGGGATGGGGGGAGAGGGGTGCGTGTGTGTGTGTGTGTGTGTGTGTGTGTGTGTGTGTGTGAATGTCTTCCCAGGAGCTCTTCTTGTTCTCCTTGTTGTAACAGCACACGGCTCTTAGACTAAGTCATAGCAGCCCGGCCCTTCCTAACCGGCAGGCGGTAAACTAAGATGCTTTCTCTCCTGGGAACTGAATCTCGAACTGAATGCTATGGCGCTCTTGAAGTTGAGTTTTTAGCTAGCAGTATCTTCCTTTTAAAGATCAGTGTTTACCTAACTGAACCAGGGCCAATTTCTAATGTTTCCAACCAACAGCCGTGGACCGATACACAGGAGACAGTGGTCAAGGTGATATGTAATACCCTCACCCAACAGGGTTTCCTTGTATACTAGTTCAGTTCATGACTTTTTTGTTTTTAGGGTAAGACTGGGTATAATAAGAAAGAAAAACATGTCCAATAATTATGAAGAGGCATTAGACAAAGAATAAATTCTAGCAGGATCTCCCCAGTGACTCCAGTGTTGCCCCGTGTCCCTCCCAATCAATTCCTGTTTTCTCCTGGAGTAAGAGGCTGGACAATGGAGGTGAGGTGAATGAAGTGGGGAAACTTCTGGTTCTAGTTTTGCCGGAAGGATGTCAGCAAACCTCCGTCCCAAGTCAATCCTATGTGACTCCCAAACCAAGTAAAAGGTCCAGCAGCCACACATCCCTGGGGACTCACTCTCCTGTCCAATGGTGACCTATAAATGAGAGTGACTCCCATGATGTGGTTTAGTTGCCGATGTGGCAAACAAGGGCAAGACGTCCAATGCAAGTCAGTGAGTGACCATGAGGACACTGACCATGAGTCCTTGGGGAAAAGCCAGCACGACATATTGGCACCAGATAGGCGAAATGATAGAACTAGGAAATAGGTAAGATTTGGCAGTGGGTCTGTTCATTTGAGCTCTTTTGGACAAGAACCTTTCTCTGAGCCTTTAGCGCACCCGCTAGCTGCTGGGGTCCAGCCCCAACGGGTCCAGGGGTCCCCAAAGGTGCGGACGGAGTCGGCGAAGAAGGAATGACACAGAGACAGCGTTCAGTTGATCAGCAGCCTTGCCAGGATCTCTAGCCACAATCTCCAGCCAAGTTCTGTTCTGGATCTCCAGCGAAGTTCTGCCGTTTATTGTCTTGTTGCATCTATATTTATACCAGTTGATTCTAATCCTATCAATCTCTATTCCAAAGGTTAGGGAGTTTCTTATCTCCATTCCAGGGAGTAAAGATTATGTAGCTTAAGCATGATTGTTTGTAGTTAAAGTGATTAATTACCCGCCTGGCAGTTAAGAGGTTTTATTCCCTCCCTAACTTCAGGGGAAAATCCCTACCTGGGGAAACAACCTTTCTCGGAGAGGTGACCTTGGTTAAAACACAGCGCCAAGAAGGTGAGCAAACATATTAAGAACAGTATGCCATATATGCCAGGTCCCTTGAAACAGCAAGGATGGACCGGCTCCCGGCAGCTAGCGTGACCTGCTTCCAGAGTAAACGTTTACAAATTGGAGCTGACCTATACTTTCACTGAAATGAATCTGTAGGAAAAAGTTTCGGAGCCAAGACGCCCATGTGTATACAACTCTATGGAACCCACAGGGAGACGGACGGGGTTTCCTGAGAAGTTACTGAGGCAGCTCTGTAGCTAAAGAGGAGTCGGAACGCCTGGCCACAGGAATGTCTGAAACCAGGGTGGCTCACAGACGCCAAGCAACTGGCGGTCATGTACTTCCTCCTGCAGTTCTACCAGGAATTTGCTTAATTCACAAAACCAGGGAGTGAATGATGTGAGAAATGGATGAGAAAGGTTATGGACAACAATCGCTAGTAATATGTTGGGTGGCTAGAATGAATGCTTCCTCAGGTGAAACACTTTCTAGTTTCCGTGGGGTGCTTCTTTCCTTCCTTAATTCCTCGACCCCCCACCCTCATGTGACATTTGTGAGAGAACCAGGGAAACTATATTAAGGAATAATTATTAATTTTTATGTGTGCTGATGGCATCGTGGTTGTATTTTTGAAAGTCTATCTGTGAGATATGCACACGGAAGTATTCCCTGGTAAAATGTAATGATGAGTGGAGTTGGATTGAAAATATTCCAACACCACTTGTCAAAACCTGTGTGTGTGGGGAGCGGTGGGGCAACAGCGGACAAGACTGACAGAAAGTTGACAATTGCTGGACACTGGGTGATGGGTCCAAGGGGATTGATTAGGCTCTCTCTCTACCCGTGTGAATGTTTGAAAATTTCCATAGTAAATGTGGTGAGTTTATAGGTGATTTATCTTATCTTTTCTATTTATTTATTTACTTATTTTGTTGTTAATCCTCACCCAAGGATATTTTTCCATTGATCTTTTAGAGAGAGTGGAAGACAGAGAGAAATATTGATGTGAGAGAAACACATCGATTGGTTGCCTCTTGCACACAGCCTGACCTGGGCTCTGGCCAGGGAGGAGCCTGCAACTGAGGTACGTGCCCTTGACCAGAATCAAACCCAGGACCCTTTGGTCCGCAGGCCAACACTCTATTCACTGAGCCAAACCGGGTAGGGCTATCTTTGCTTTTCAGTAGTTGATAAGCTTTTACTATGATGAATAAGCACTAGTTTTTCAACATTTTGAAGGTATGCCCTGTATTTCAAACACTTTCCCATTTCTAATGGCATTCGTTCAACCTTACGTGCCTCTGCCTGCCTCCCAGGTTTTGACAAATGAATGTTGACGTTGTCAGGAAAGGTGCGGCCTTCCATCACAAGGCAGTTTTGAAGTTCGGTTGAGATCACATTTCTGAAAATAGCCACCACAGCATCATCCAAAGGCACTGCTGTGTGTTATTGACTTGCTTCTGGATCTTCTTTTCTTTCTGTCTTTTTGCTGTTATAATCCAGATGTTAATACAGATATACAAATAAATGAACTTTGGCCTTGTACCCTACCATGCTGATCACTGGGATTGGGCTTTTCCCTGAGAGGCAACTAAAAATCTCCTTTGAGTAACTGCTGCAGGCAGAGAAATGATCCCCAAATAACTCTCTTTCTCTTAAGAGTATGCCCATTAGGAAACCTCCTATGCTCCTCGTTCTAATAGATAAATGTAAAATACCTCCTCCGTGCATGGAAAATACTGAGGTGGTGAAAATAATAATAATCATAATTATAATTATAATAATTTCCTTTTCCCTGAGCTGTGACAGCAGCTGATGCGGGAGGCTCACTTCGAAAATGGAAGCAAACGAGCCCAGATCCTCCTCTGCGGACGCCTAGGTCACCTGGGCAGCACGTCGGTGTCTCCAGGCCTTTCCCACACTCATCTCTTTCCTCCCTCTCAGGGACCCCATTCTGCCAGCACATCATTTCCCCACAAATTGGTTAGGTCTTTTCTTCCAAACATGGAGCAATTTTGTGTGTGTGTGTGTGTGTGTGTGTGTGTGTGTGTGTGTGTGTTTTGTTGTTGTTTGAGTGTTTTTCTTTTTCTTTTCTCTTTTTCTGACAACATAAGTCAAACCAGCCTCTTCCATCATCTCCTCCTGCCCAGTCAGCATTGGTCGTGCTCCTTCTCCCCGAACTCCCCCACACCCTGTGGTCTCCACCCCCTGGCACACCCGCTGCCTCGCGCTGTGCAGGGCGTTGGTCAGAAAGAAATGAAAGTCTGTGGGTCCCACGACAGGTCCACATGCCACCCTCCTGCTGCAGCCCAGTCCTCTAGGATGCTGTTCCCCCGGAAGTAACTGACCAGCTGCTGTGGACATGGTGGCCTTCATCTCGCCCAGCAGGGAGAGCCCCAAGGACAGCGGGGACGTCACAGAGAAGTGGTTGGGCATTAAGCCAGTTGTTCAAAACACACCAGGGGTTGGTGACAAGTGCTGAACTAGGCAGCCTGAGCCTGTGGCTGAGGGGCAGGGTTCCTGGCTCACCGCAGGCGCCCCTGATAGCAGGTTAGCAGGGGACAGCACTTTCTCTGGCACGCTGTGGCCGTGGGGCACACTGTGGCCGTCGGGGTGCACTATGGCCATCGGGGCGCACTGTGATTGATGGGGCGCACTGTGGCTGTCGTCGGGGTGCACTGTGATTGACAGGGCGCACTGTGGCCGCTGGAGCGTACTGTGGGTGACTGGGCGCACTGTGGCCATGGGGTGCACTGTGGGCAACAGGTGCAGTTCCCGTGTCTGGCCGCCTGGGTTTGTTTGTGTGCTCACTGTGCTTGGGCAGCAGGCGGGGGCGCAGTTTCAAGTGGCTGCATGAATGAAGTTGTTCCCCTTGGCGCCCACTTCTCCCTCCCTCTGTCGGCGGGGGCCTGATCATGGCTTTCTCGCGCCTTTATCTTGACAGGGGGTGTTTTAGCCATTATCCAAATGAAGTATTGATTCTCACTTATGAGCCTCTAACCCTTCCCCAGCGGAATTCCGCTTACTTGATACAATAGCTAAACCCGTAGGATTAAAAATGCTTTTCCGAGGCGTTTAAAAGTTGCTTACAAAACGACGGTTCATTTGCGGAAAACAAGCTGAGTCTGGAAGCGATGGCCATCGGCTTTCTCTACTGTGGGCCCAGCTCCTTCCCCCTGGGACACACATGGGAAACCTTCTCTTAAAGTCCCTTACCATCCGGTGGGAAATACACCCAAATCACTGACCGCGTGCTGGACTCATGAGCCATAGTCTCCGACTATGTGTAAATTCTTTTGCAATATAGTCGTTGGCCTTCAGGCTTCCATGATATTGTATTTAACTAACCCCCAGCTAAGGACATGACCTGTGATTTCTGTTATTTATTATTCTTTTATTTCATGAAAACTCAGCTTCTCTTATACAGAATGCTATTCGCCATCTACAAATGCCATTCCCTGTAGCAGGAGCATCAGGGAATCGCCCCCAGGCATGGGCAGGGGGGAGGGCCGCTGGCTGGAGGGCCGGCGCAGGCTGCAGCGGGCACTGTCCCAGGAGCTTGTCAGGAGGCGAGATCCAGGCTAGTTTGTCTTCGCCTGGGAGATACTGGCTTGTTGTCTCTGCTTGCGGCCCTTGTCGTTCCCGGTGGCCGGAGGACTTACTGTTCCACTCGGTTGTACTCAGAGTGTTGACTGCAGAACAAGCAGATCGCTGCCTCTGGCCGAAGCCTCTGTCTGAAGCTGCCGGTAGATGACAGGGCTCATGCCCGGATTTGCTCTGTCGCCCTCTCTAGCTTCTCCTGCCATCAGTCCATCTTGCTGGTGCTCTCTGGAGGTCATCAGAGGTCAATGTAATATCAGTAAAAGTGTTGTTTTCCTTTAATTTTCATTGATTGATTTTAGAAAGAAGAAGGGAGATGTCTTTAAGATGTCGCCAACCAAAGGGGTCAGGATAGTCCCTTCCTCACTCACTTATCTCTCAGCCTTCATTTATGCTCTTCTGCCATTTCCCTCTCAGTTACTCACTTAAACTCTATCCAGTCTTAGTACAGACCACAAGCTTGACCTCCTCCATGGGCAGGATGGCCTCAGGTTCAGTAGCCTTCGGGCATGTTTATAACCAAGAAGCCACCCCTGCCACCCCCCTTGAATGTACAAGGGGAACTAATGGCATATTAGGGGGACACTCTAACCGACTTGTGTATATCAGTCAGGTGTTAACTGAAGGATGGCCCCAGGTTCAGTGGCCTTCGGGCATGTTTATAACCGAGAAGCCCCCCCCCCACTTGAATGTACAAGAGT
>NW_006289398.1:4397119-4412742 GCF_000327345.1 Myotis davidii
GCTCCTGTTTTGATACATCAGCCTTTGGTTCCCGTAAGCCCACCTCCCGCACGCCGGGGAGTCAAACACTCTGGATCATTTACGGGGCTTTGTGAACGCCATCTCATTGCCCGTCTTCCTGTTCCTGCTCACTGTCTCCCCGGAATGCCCATGTGTGTCTACTTCGTTTCCCACCGCATCCCTCCATCGTCCGTGCGCTCTGCAGAGGCTCATCAGAGCTGATCTCGGTGGCCTGTCCACCAATGAGCCTTCCTGGCACCCGCGCCAGAGTGACCTTTTCCCGGCTGCATTGCCAGTTGTCAGACAGTAGTGCCCGCTCCAGCCGCTATGGAGGGGCCGACGGGGAGATGGAACTTCAAAAAGTCTGCTCTTTGGAGGCAGGTCTTGGGGAACGGGCCTGGCTGGCGGTGATGTGCGGTCTAGACAGTGTCTTCAGAATTTGAAAACGGCAAGAAGCAAACGCCAGTGTGAGCCCAGGCGAGCTGTCAGCTCAGGGCCTAGAATCAGGCACTTCAACACGGGACGAATCCACGTGGGGAATTGTACTGGGAGGTAGGAGGGGAGACAGGCTGCCTGCAGTGCCGAGCTGCGGGTTGAGGGAAAGTGGCCGAGGGTAGCCAGGCTAACACGTGGCCTGGTACTGAGTCCCCAGATCACTGCTCGGGGCACAACATAAACAAGAACATGGATTGGGTCAGGCGTGGAAGCCAGCGTGAAAGGACAGTAAATCCCGGAAAAATGAGCTGGGAAAAGAAGGCCTTCTATGAGGAACATTTGTTGGTTCAGGGTGAATTCCAGGTCTTTTGTTAGCAAGGCTGGAGCGAAAATATTCTTTTCCACTGAACGTGACCAGTGAAGCATAAAACCCCAAAAACCAGCTGCAGGTTCTACTGCCGGCTGGCGCGTGTGGGCACGAAAGGGGCTGAGACACAAAAGCAGAGAGGAAAGTAGAAGCGGGGAAAGGGAGGAAGTCAGACTTCAGAGAAGTGGCTTCAATGAGAAACCAGGACGAGCTGTTTTGTTTTTGTTTTTGTAACAAACAGTGTTATGAAGACTGTTGACTCTACATTCGCCCGTTTCTGAGGAGAAAGGCCGTGTTCTCACGGTCACCATATTCACAAAGCCCAGGACATATCTCCAGATGGTCGCTTGGCAAACGTCCGAAATGAAGTCCTTTCACTCAGGAGTTAGCGACGTGCAGGGAAGACCCAAGGCTCTATGTGTAGGGCGAGCTGCCCAGAGCGGCCCTTCTCTGTTCCCTCACGCGGAGTGGAAGGCGCGGTGGCTTCCCTGTTGCCCTCAGCGCTGGGATGTGACATCAGGGGGATGGAGGCAATGCCAGGTGTCACTTCTGCTCTTGCACTTCGTCTTGTGGTCACGCTTCCGCCCCCGTCACACGCATGCGTCTGCCAGTGTTTGCTTAACAATGTGCTCGGAGAGCCGTCTTGCTTTTGTGTTTTACTTTGACTCATCTTATTTGCATAGATGGAACAAGCAATGTTTAATATAGAATTAGCTCCTTGTACGTTTTTTAATGGAACAACGTGATACTAAGACTCAATAGTGTACGTCTGTCTATAGGTTGGTAAAACCTTAATAGTTTTAATTTATTCTTTTTTTTCTTTTTAAAAATTTTTTTTATTGATTAAGTTATTACATATGTGTCCTTATCCCCACATTACCCTCTATCCCCCCACTCATTCCCTCACCCTGCTGTTGTGTGTGTCCATTGGTTAGGCCTATATGCCTGCATACAAGTCCTTTGGTTGATCTCTCCCCTTTACCCCCACCTCCCCTACCTTCCCTCTGAGGTTTGATGGTCTGATCAATGCTTCTCTGTCTCTAGATCTGTTTTTGTTCATCAGTTTATGTTGTTCATTAAGTTCCACAAATGAGTGAGACCGCTGTTGCAAATGGTAAAAAACCCCTTTTTTTTACCGCGGCATAGTATTCCATTGTGTAGATGTACCACAGTTTTCTTATCCACTCATCTGCTGATGGGCACTTAGGCTGTTTCCAGATCTTAGCTATGGTGAATTGTGCTGCTATGAACATAGGGGTGCATATATCCTTTCTGATGGGTATTTCTAGTTTCTTGGGAGTTTTAATTTATTCTTATGTATTTCCTAGTAGAGAGCAGAGTCAGTCATCCAATTCACCCCTACCTGATCTCGTCCCGGCACTTATACCTCCAAGGGCGTCCTTTTTCCAAAAGACACCCACATTTCTCAGATTCCCTGCCCTGCCAAGAAGTGACATTTCCCCACCTCCAGGGCCAAGATTATAAGGACCCGATGAGGCGCCTGCAGGCAAAGCACAGGACTTGTCTCTATGACTGGGTGTGTGTTGTCTAAGTAAATGAAGTTGGTAGCATGGGCATGTTAAGATTTGGATTTTTTCAATCCTATTCAGGTAGGAAAGAGGACAGATTCTTGTTGAGCCAAAACAAATAACTACATTGTCGTGAATAGTAAAGGTCTTTATTAAAAGTAATTTTGTATAACGTTTAACCATTATAACATAATTTAACCATTATAATTTTGTGAGTCTTTTAATAGACAAAGCCAAATATTACATGTCATATTTTTTTTACAAGCTCATTATTTGTATGATTTTCTTGCCAACTTAATAGTTTTGATTCTACACTAAGAATTTTTTTAAGGAATCTTTTTTCCTCAATGCTGAGGACTCAGGCTCAGAGTGCTCCGTTTAGTTTTTATACATTTAATCTCTTAAGTTGAGGGTTTAAGACAGATTCAGGAGAAAGAAAGGGGGTTTCTCTCATGTTCACTAAAGAGAAAATTAAATTAATCCCGATGAAGTGACTTTATGAAGTCTCTTTCGCCCTATGCAAGGACTTCTTGTTTTGCTGGTGTTGTGCGGTCTGCCTTCATGAAATCACCTGCTTCTACATCACAAGAGTCTTGGAAATCCTGACTCATTGGCTTGGTAGAGTTAGAAGATCGTCTGTGGGGACAAGGCCAGCTCATTCGTGGGGGCCGACATCCGTGCGTCAATTTCCTGTGGTATCAAGAGTATCAAGTGTCTGATGCATCTCTTTTTGAAGTTCTTTTGATATTTCTTTCAGATGACTCAACCTCTGGTCTGCACTTTGTAGAAAGGACTTCAGGTATATCTAAAGGGAAAGGAGTGTTGCAGATAACAAGACTGGAAAGTCTGGTTTATTTTTTGTCATAGCAAACAGCATCACAGTGGAGGTATAATGCACATTCATTCAATAAAGCTTTTATGAGTGAATAAAAGAAAGCCCTGCCCGGCTGGTGTTGCTCAGTGGTTGAGCATCGACCTATGATTCAGGAGGTCACGCTTCGATTCCCGGTCAGGGCCCATGCCTGGGTTGCCGGCTTGATCCCCAGTAGGGGGTGTGCAGGAGGCAGCTGATCAATGATTCTCTCTCATCATTGATGTTTCTATCACTCTCTCCCTCTCAGTTCCTCTCTGAAATCACTAAAAACTGTTTTTAAAAAAAGATCATATGAAAGACAATAAGAGCATTCTGAGGGACCTCTAGGGCCTTTAATTTATCTATAAAGTGTGTATTATTATTGCCATCAATGGATGAGGTTTTGTTGTTTTTTTTAAAAAAATCAATGGCTGATAGTTATCATACTAGTCTTCATGCATGAATATAAACATGTCTCAGTCCAACCCGAACAGCACACATGTTGCGGCATAGCCATACACAATTATTGCATTTAATTCATCTAGGACACTTTTCACTTGTTAGTTTTTCTTCTCTTTACAGCTATAAAATGTAGTGAGTAAAGCTTAATTCCCTCAGCTATTCTACAATTCTTACACACCCAGAAATTTGTATTCTGGAGTTTAATTTTATAGTCTGGCACAGCCAAAACCATTTTATTTTTAGAAAAAGTTACTTCCTTTTTGCCCCGATACTCAAACACACTTTAGTTATCTGACGTGCACTTTCCCCACATTCACACCGACTTCGATAGACACGCGCCCTGAAGGTGCTGAGGGGACGCGTGCGTTCCGCCCATTCCCTGACAGCCACTGTCATGTATGAAAAGAAGGCACACGGATATGCTAAAGGTTTTGCTTGAATATCCAGAGATTATTTATTAATTATTTCAGTGCCATATGAGCCCATGATCTTAAAGGTAACTAGTAGATTAAATTCAGCTTAGGCTGCTGTGTTATAGAGAAACAAAGATTTATGTTAAAATTCTGTCGGATATGGAATTTAAAAAGTTTTCCCCAAGTAGAGTAAGGGGGATTTTACCTAGGCAGTGTAATGATTGGCAACCCCATCACAAGCTACTGGAACCAAACTTTTAAAGAGATATTAGTTATTGTAATTCAATTTAGTTGAACTATAAAAGCAGTGTTGAACATTTAGAGAGTGCTGATTAATTGGGGTGTTTTATAAGCTGGAAAAATATGCTAACATGAATTCTAACTTTGTGATAAAATCGGGAGGAAAACACATAACTTATTTAAACCAATCTCTCAAACCATACGCATTTGGCCAAGAATTTCCCACGCGTAGGAATATTAGTGAGCTCCATTTTAATTACGGTTAATTAAATTTGAAGGAAAACCCTTCAAATTGTGCTTTAAAGTACCAAGGCCTTTAGCATTATGTGATTCCTCATACTCACCTGTCTTCCTCTCCATCTTGTCCTACGTAGAACTAAGTCCATTAATTCAACTTAAACGTAAACCTCTCTATTTTTTTCTCTAAGCTACAGTTTAGCAAGTCATCTGTATTTAGACAGATAAGCCCAGGAAGCCAGGAGCTTCCTGAAATTTAAGAGGTTGTTTAACCTAATCCATGAATTTTCTCCTGAGATAGTAAGATATATAAGAAGTTGATCAGAAGATATTGACATCGCATGGCAGGGGGTCACTATCAGCTCCTGGGCTAGCCGCGCCTCTCTCCCTGGGCTCTGACGGGCTTCTCTGTGCTGGTTATTTATAGTCCTCAGCCAGTCCGCTTGCGGGCCAAGAAGCTAAGGGCATAATTGTTGAAGTTCTGTAATAGCTCGTTGTTGGCATACAGAACATTCCTCACATCGTATTTTTAATTCTTTTTATATTTCTGTGAGGTTTTTTTGGTCTTCTTTTGAGAGAATGGAGAAACTTACGCATTTGAAGCCCTTTGCAGTGGTTCTCAACCTTCCTGATGCCGCGACCCTTTAGTACAGCTCCTCAGTTGGTGGTGACCCAACCATAACATTATTTTCGTTGCTACTCCATCACTGTAATTTTGCTACTGTTATGAATCGTCATGCAAATATCTGATATGCAGGATGTAATTTCATTGTTACAAATTGAACACAATTAAAGCATAGTGATTAATCACAAAAACAATATGTAATTATATATGTGTTTTCCGATGGTCTTAGGCGACCCCTGTGAAAGGGTTGTTCGACCCCCAAAGGGTCGTGACCCACAGGTTGAGAACCGCTGCTTTAGAGTTTACAGAAGGGCCTGCAACTCCTGACAAGTCCAAAGAACAGTCCCTACTGCGAGGTGTATTGAGGCTCCCAGGAGCTCGGGGCGGGCAAACCAAGTGAAATTCTCCCAGGTCAGCACCCTCCCCTGCATAAGCCATGCAAACTGTCTGTCATCGCGACCGCAGTGACTCAACTTCCTGTGCACAGAGTCACCCAGGCCCTCACTCGGCAGCCGGTGGATTCGGTAGGTAAGGTCTGAGAGTTTGCATTTCTGTCCAGTTCCCAGGTCATGCTGAGAGACAGTGGTTCTCAACCTTCTGGCCCTTTAAATACAGTTCCTCATGTTGTGACCCAACCATAACATTATTTTCGTGGCTACTTCATAACTGTCATGTTGCTACTGTGATGAATCGTCATGTAAATATCTGATAGGCAGGATGGTCTTAGGCAACCCCTGTGAAAGGGTCGTTTGACCACCAAAGGGGTCACGACCCACAGGTTAACTGCTGGTCTAGAATGTTCACAAAAGGACCAATTATTGTCCTCAATTCATCTGCCAATTTCCTGAGAGAGAGGAAAAATGAAGAGTAGTAGCACTTAAGAACAGACCACTGTAAAGGTGAATTAACCTGAGTGGATAAGACTAGGGAGAATGTTTTATAGCATTTCACACCCTCCTGACACTTTAGAATTTCATTTGCATGTGAGAAGGGAGCATAGAACATGAAATGCCACTGAACCAGATCTCGAAGGGAGGCTGTCCATTCCATCGAGCACAAACACTTTGAGCTTAACTCGTTGTGCCAAAAAAAAAAAATCAGCACAGAAGCTGCCAGAAGGCATCAAAATCTTCAATACAAATAGACACACAAAAAAGTATAAAAGACTATCTGCTCGATTCCCCAGAATGTCCACCCAAGAGAGAAGGGCTCCCTGACATTACGTAACAAAATCAGGGCTGTGGCCGCCAGCAAACCTCCAACAAGTGGACACAGAGGCTCAGGAGCAGCACATCTGGACGGGCAGGCTTCCCCGGGGGTGACCTGCCGCCCAGCCCGCGTGCTCCTGTCCACCCCAGCGTCTTCCATGTTTTATTTTGTTTTCTCTGTATTATTCAAAGATTCTTAAAACCTGGGCCTTCTTTTATTTCTCCTAAGAAGGTATAAATACATTAGTACAGTAAAATTTTAATTCCCGCTTCCTTGACATTTTATGAAGAATTCCAGAGTAAAAGAATTCGTGCTCTTTCCAACGTTTTTTGTCCCCAGTGGAGACAGAAAAAAAGATGTTCATGAGTTCTTCATTGCCTCAACTCAGGCTGCGTGACATGGTCACCATGCTTTGTTAATAATTTTTGAGGAATGTACATTTAAATTTTTACCCTTTATAAAAATCTGCAATAAACTTATAAACATAACTTGACTTTGCCACTTCAACTCAAATTGATTTTCCTACTTATACAGTATAAGCATTTCCACAGGTTCATAAGCAAAAGTGAAAACTATCCCTTACACAACCGCATAATTTTTGCATATAGGTATAAATAACATGTAGGATGTCCCAAAAATATATACACACATTTTAAATAATTATAAAGGCATTGTTTATGAAAATATATTTCATTTTCAAAATTGAGCTATCAGCTGTTAATGTGTGTCTACATTGTTGGGGGACACCCTGTATATATGTGTGTAAATATACACACATATATGTAGATATAACTAAATTCTACAAGTTATCTAACTGTTCTCCTATTGATGGAGGTCCATCACGGCCCCATATATTTTGCTACTAAAAACAGAGCAATAATAAACATTCTAACGTTCTGGAATATGTATTCCTTCACACTAGTGCTTTCATTTCCATCGGCTCTTGTCCAAAAAGTGGAACTGCAGGCCAAAAGGTTTTTTGTCTTAAAAACAACAACCCAAAAAACTATTGACATTACAAAAATGTTCCAGTTCACATTTCCACCAACAATGTGTCATGTTGATGTCCCTGAATCCTCACTGTACTGGAGATGACATCCCGTATTATTCCTGGTCGTTGGTAGTTTTTTTCTATCTTTTCATCTCCCTTGTGTATTACTATATTGGATTTTTGGGGGCCTTTTTTGCTTTAAAGATTAGCAAAGATTAGGATGATTGGCTATAGAGAAGATGGAGATAAAGAAACTCATATACTATGCAGTACAATATGTTGAAGGACAATTAGACACACTATTTTGAAATTTAAATTGTTGTGTATCTTTGATCCAGAAATTCTCTCTGGTAATTTTCCTACATAAATAAATATCTTTATAAAATTATGTTATAATGTTTTTAATACATTGTTTGTAATTGGAAAATTACGAGCAACCTAAATGCTCATGCAGTAAAAATTTTATGCAAAATTGTATCATGTATATTGTACGTTGCTGTTTAAAAGAATAGATTCATTTATACTGTCAAGTGAAGACATTCATTGCATATACTAGTCCATACAATTAGAAAAGCACAGGTTATTCAACACTAACATGCTCGGTATGTTCTTTTTTGTGAAAACGAGTATTATCCATAGGAAACATGTTTGGATAGTTAATGTCGACATGTTAACAGTCGTCATCTCTGGGATGTAGGACTGCAGGTAATTTCCCCTCCCCCTTTTTCATTTAGACATTTTTGTACCTTTTTCAATGAAAAGCATATATTGCTTTTATAATTAGAAATAGTGAAGTCAATTCCGTTTTGCAAAATTAATTCCAATCATGTATCATTGCATCTGCTCCCACAGAGCCTTCTTATTCGCGGTGCTGGTGAAACCGGTGTGCGGGGGCTGCCCTGTGGCGAGGGGGGCGGAGAGGGCACTGCTGCCCACGTCAGGGCTGGGAATCTGTATTTGGTGCATAAGAAGCATCCGTCCGCTTTAAGGGGAATTTTCCGGCCTCCTTGGCCCGTGTTCTCTACTTTTTATCACATTGTTTATTAGCACCAGGACGCTGGCCATGTGTGCCTGGAAGAATGAGAAGGAGAAAGATCAAGGAAAGTGCAAAGTAATGAAACGAGGCTCCATTAATACTCTGCTTGTCCACAGCCTTCATGAAAGATTTGTCTGGTAAAGAAGTTGAACCCATTAGCTTAAACAGGGATTAACTCGCTAGCTGGAACAGAGCGTGGGCAATTAAGAGTTTATTGGGAATTAATTGAAAATAATGCAGTGTTGTGAGAGGGGAGGAAGATGGTTTAAAGGAGAGTATGCTAGATGCTTTGCAATGGCCGAGGATAAACAAATGCAAACTACCATTTGATAATGGAAGGTTATTGTAAACTAGAGGCCCGGTGCATGAATTCGTGCATGGGTAGGGTCCCTAAGCCTGGCCAGTGATCAGGGCTGGCTGGGGCCTTCCTTCATTTTGTGGTGCCCCCTGGTGGCCAGCACACGTGATAGCGAGTAGTTGAACTCCCGGTTGGTCAAACTCCTGGTCGGTTGGACTCCCAAAGGGACAATGTGCATATTGGCCTTTTATTATATAGGATGATAAAATGCCGCAAAGTATAAGAATAGAAGGTTGGGGAAAATGAATTTACAGAGACAAGTAGCAAAGATATAAAAAGACTGGAAAGAGGAATAGTGAGTGAGTGGGTGGGTGAGCGGATGATCTGGATTCACGGTGGACACCTACTCATCGACGCAGACATTTCAGTCCTCACAGCGTGACCGTCTCACCTGCAGGAAAGTCAGGAACCTACTGCTAAGTTCATGTTCTCGTTTTGTTTGTGGTGTTTTTGCTTCATTTGGTTTGGTTCGGGTTTGGGTGCTGATGTTCTCACGTTATAATATTGTTTGCCTATCTAGTGTAAAGAGGGGGCCCCTGCCCAGTGAAGGCGGTGGGCAGTTAGGCGTCTTTTGTTTTGCCAGCAAAATATGTTAAGATATTTCAAATGTGAATCATTGGGGTCTTCAAGTTGACTCATCCTGCTCCTGTCCTGCATCCCATCTCACTCAAGAGCCTAGAGAGAAAGGAGGTGCAAGCACAACAGGAGGTGACACGCATCCTAGCAACACTAGTGATGCTGCGGCTCTCTGTGCCAGGAATCGCGTTCACCGCTTCAGCAGATGCTACTCCCTGATACGATCACAGCACCCCAAGAAGGAGCACAATGGTTCGGGCCGGCTTAGACGTTGTAGAAACTGAAACTTAGACAAGCAAAGCCTCTGCCCACATTGGCGAAGCTCGTAGCTGGAGGCGCTGGGGTTTCTGTGGGACTTCCCAGCTGCACCGCCAGGCCTGTGTCCTCGGGGTATTCTGCTGTTCCATCTACCGGGATTCTTGGCGGCTGGACACCTGACATTTATCATAGTCGGCGTCAGTATTTGCATGCTGAAGGGATAATGCTGATGCCTGATCTGATTAATGATCAGAGAATGTCAGATTCAAGTAGCAGAAACTGTGGTGTTTTTTGTTTTTTTTAATACATCAGATTATATTTTAAAATTCAGTGCTGAGTGAAGCTTTAAATAATGCAATCATGTTTACTATTCAGGAGGGTGTCAGTCTTGAACATGTCCATATGGTGTTGGTAGGAGTACACAATGGGGCCATGTTTGGGGAGCATATTTGGTCACAGCAACAAACACTGTGAAATTCGCATACTCTGCAGCAATTTCTTGATAGGAATTTATCACACCAATAATCTTGCAAAAGCATATAAACCAAGATATGTTATTAATGCTATTGGTAGCAGATTGTTTCGATAAAGTATGACATAGTCATACAATGCAGTATTAAAAGTAAGAATATCTTGAAGATAAAACATTAAACAAAAACACAAAGTCTAAGCAATCATTTCACTATGTGTGTCTATCAGGTCATGACATCACACCCCCTGAAGTTACATGATGTTATTTGCTAATTATGTCTCAATAAAGATGGAAGGGGGGACACACAACTCATAGGTTCTGAATATCCTTTCATTAATTCTAAAAGATAAAGTTATGTTTCCTGTAACTTGTTTAAGAGCTATATTTTCTACAGGGGGTTCTATATTAAATCACTAGCGGCTCGGTAAACAACATTTGTGCATTGCGGGTGTGTGTGTCCCTCAGCCCAGCCTGTGCCCTCTTGCAGTTCAGGATCCCTTGGGGGATGCCCACCTGCAGGCTTAGGCCCCTGCAGGGAGTAGGCCTAAGCCTGCAGATGGATATCCCCTGAGGGGTCCTTAGCACTGCCGTGGAGGCAGGGGAGGCTCCCGCCACCACTGCTACGCTCACCAGGCATGAGTCCAACTTCTGGCTGAGCGGTGCTCCCCCTGTGGGAGCGCACTGACCACCAGGGGGCAGCTCCTGCATTGTCCTCCCCCTGGTGGTCAGGGTGCATCATAATGACCAGTTTCTTCCGCTGTTCAGTCGATTTGCATATTAGGGTTTTATTATATAGGATTGTTAGAAAGATAACCAAGAAACTGTCAACAGTGATTGCCTTCAGGGGAAATTCTAGATGTCTGGTGGTGGAAGACTGGAGGAGGAGAATTTTATATTTTATTTTTACTTCCATTTAATTCCTGGATTTTTATAACATGTGAATGGAATCTATTTTTGTCAGCATGAATAATCAGGTAAATGGAATGATAAGACACTTCTGTTTTCTCCCATGTATTTTTGTGTATAAATAAAGAAAAATAAGGCTTGTCTTGTTAAACTTTTATAATTCTGAGTCTGTGGTTTTTAGGAAAATCCTCTGCTGTCTACCTATTTCCTTTCACAAAGACTGTTCATGATGTAAAATAATGATTCTCCCAAGGCACATGTCTTATCAGGTAGACACAAAACTGGCTCCATCTTTCAGGTCAGACTAATTCCATGTGACGAACAAAACTGTGCAATGTGATTTTTGAGACCTTTCTCTGATCTATCAATCTAGCCAGTTAAGTAGCCAAAATCACTTCCAAAACAAATCCTTCTGTAGACAGCAAAACGAAGCAATTACATGAATAAGTTTTTCCACTCGGCCTATTTTTCTGCCCCTGGTTATTAATCAGCCTCACCGACTACATTTGCCATTTTCCATCCACTTTCAGGCACTCTTCCAGGCGGCCAAGCATATCCCATTGCGTAAATAAAAGAAAACAAACCCCGTGCTGTTGAGCAAATGGCCGTGCTGCATATCTAACTCCTCCAGCTCCTCCCCAATCACTCAGAAAACACAGTGGTTTCCATACTATTGTTATGAATCGTAATGTAAATATCTGATGTCCCTTCTGTCTGGCCAACTGGAATTTACTGAAGTCAAATTGTACCCCCGCTAAGCCTCACATAATAACTGAATGACTTGGAGTCGACACCCTGTTACCTACCGGCTCTTTGAGACTTTGGCTTGATTGTTGTTGTCTTTGCCTTGTTGGTTCTGAATTCAAAGTCTGGCGAGCGTTCCCTCTGAGCCGTCTGTTTCCACGTAACGATTCTTTTGCACGCCGGTTCTTAGCCCTGACTGCACTCAGCAGCCACTGTTTCTTTAAACTTGTATCTGGACACAGTCAAATAGACATTGGTGGGTAATTGGGATAAAGTGGGGCCAGGGCATTTTTTTTTTAAGTTTCAAGCATGATTCCATTGTGGCCATAGATCCTCGCCTTTGGGCAGGACCACACATTACTCTATGTTAATGATGCTTCTTTTAAATTTAATCCAAGTTCTGATAACCAATGCATTCCTATAGACTGGTCTGTTGTGAGTGAGAATGTGGCTGTAACAGATCTATGCACAACATCTGTGTTCTTTTTAGAACCTGCAATATTGCAAGGCGAACGGTTCTTAGGTCTGAGAGCTTTAGAAATAAATCCTGATGCTTGCCCTCCTCCCAAAGGCAACAGCGCGACATGGCATTGGGATGTCCTATTTTATTTTATTTTAACATGTTTTTAATTACAGTTGGCATACAATATGATAGTAGTGATTGATATTTATAGGACTTATGAAGTGGTCACCCCAGTAAGTCTAGTACCCATCTGACAGCACGCACAGTTATTACAATATTATTGACTGTATTCCCTGTGCTGTTCTTTCCATCGGCTTGAAATAGTTTAAAATGTTTCCTAGTGACACTAGTGAGGGGCCAAGATTCTTAAGAAAATCCAGGTCCTGCCCTATCAAATACAATGTCCTTTTCCCCACGGGTCACAGGGCACCAGAGCACGGGAGAATGACAGGCAGAGGAGGTAGGCACAGCCACTGTAAGTGCTGTTCTTCTGTGTGTGTTTGAAAAGATCCACGTTGGTTTGAAAAGATCCATGTTAGAGTTCATTTCTAGAACTCTGTCTCTAGAAGAGAGGTTTTCACTCAGCAACACGGGGCGAGTCCTGGGGAAAATGAGGTTAGGAAATGTTTTCCTTGGCCTCCTCTCACCTTCTTTTATCAACTTCCCTGTCTGCTCTCCCCCGGAAACAGTCTATGCCACAGCCTCGGAAGGTTCACTCTCCGCCACTTAGCTAGACGCTAGCTTTCAGAAGTGCAGGCATTTTCTCACAGGATGTGGGTGGTCTCTGTACTCATTCGGGCAGGTATGGAAATTCAGTCCTCTTCCCAGGGGTACGTCACCTCCTCACCTACTCTGTTCACCAGAGTAGTCAGGTCTCTAGACCGAGACAGAAATTCACAGTTAAAGACAAAGTCACTATGTGACTTTTCTCCAGTCTCGGTGTGTCCAGTGCTGTCTTAATTTTAGCAACAAAAGTTCCACACCCAGACAACTCCTCACCCTGGGCAAACTGGGAGACTGGGCACCCTCTTTCTACCCGAGTCTCACTCCACCATGATTGGCTGCTATGGACTGAATGTTTGTATCCCCTAGTGGATAGAGTGTCGGCCTGTGGACCGAAGGTCCGATTCTGGTCAAGGGCAAATGGCTGGGTTGCGGGCTCGGTCCAACGTGCAGGAGGCAGCCAATCAGTGATTCCCCCTCATCATTGATGTTTTTATCTCTCTCTTCCTCTCCCTTCCTCTCTGAAATAAATAATATATATATATATATATATACAGGTGGGGCATTGGGAGGGGATTAGGTCATAAGTGTGGATCCCTCAGAAATGGGATCAGGGTCCTTAGGAAAAACCCCCCCAGAGCGTATCCAGCAAAAAGACAGCAATGATAAAACCAGGAAGTGAGCTCTCACCAGACACCCCATCTACAGGCACCTTGATCTCGGGCTTCCCAGCCTCCAGACTGTGGGAAATGAACTTCTGTTTCTTATGAGCCACCCAGTTTGTGGCAATTTGTCAATAGCCTGAACGGTGTGAGACAATGGAGAAGGTCGCAGTTTTTAATTTTCAGTGTAAAAGAAGAATCCTTTAGAAATTATCCAACAATTGTTGTCTGGTCATTTAAAATCCAACTGCTACCAAGTAAAAAATCAGAGATTCACTCCAGTGCACCAGCTGTCCTTCTAGACAGAATTGGACCAACAGAGAGCTCAATTCCATCTCAGCTTTCGTCTTACCGACTCCATGCAGATTAACCCGCTTCTGTTAAGACCTCATTTCTTCAGGGAGAATAAATGTGGTTATTAACATATACTGGTAAGCTTTTTGCATTAAACTACAATCCAGTTATGCTTCCCGAAGTTGGTAACAGCTGCATTTTAAGAGATCAGAGAAGAGTAATTTCTAAAGGACTCTTCTTTTACAATTTGCGTCATCCTTTGTATATCCAATCCTTATAATGTAACGATAAATTGATGGATAATAGTGAAGAATATTCACATTCTGTCTCGCCCAAAGTTCATGTGTATTTCCATATTTATGCATTTGAATACTGTATGTAAAAGTATATAAAACAATTATGGGGTTGTACTGTACATACAAATTTGTACACTGCTATTTTGAAAAGTACTTAAGTACTGAAAATATATGAAATAATATTTATAAAAATATCTGAGATATGCACATTAATAATAGTACAATAATATTTTCAACCCCAAGTTTATTTTTTTAAAAATATATTTTATTGATTTTTTACAGAGAGGAAGGGAGAGGGATAGAAAGTTAGAAACATCGATGAGATAGAAACATCAATTCAGCTGCCTCTTGCATGCCCCCTACTGGGGATGTGCCCACAACCCAGGTACATGCCCTTGACTGGAATCGAACCTGGGACCCTTCAGTCCGCAGGCTGACAGTCTATCTGCTGAGCCAAACCGGTTAGGGCATCAACCCCAAGTTTAAAACTAGGATGTTTAAATACCTGTGGAGCCCACCTGCTCCGACCAACCAGGCCCTGGCTTCCCTGCTGTACTCATTTATTGGCTCCTAAACTACTTTTGTTCTCAGACCCCTTCTTGTCTCCGCTCTTGTCCTATTGGCTGTTTCAGGAAGGTATATTCCCAAGCATCTCTGGCCTTCAATTTCCCTCAAGGCTAGCTGTGGGAGGCACTGGGAGAAGCTAGGATACTTCGCCCTTTCTCCTCTGGTGTCTCCAGCAATCCTGTTTCTTTTCTGAGGGCCCAGTTCCTGAGAGATGCCCCTCCTTCCATGAAGCCAGCTCCACTAGACAATGTTGACCTTGGTTCCAGCACCTGCCTGCTCTCTGGCCTCTGGACTCTAATAACAACACCTCCTACCACTGACCTTCTAGCCCTGGGGCATCACCGGTCTCTGCTCTGATGCAGCTGACTCACCATTCCTGGTTTGGTTTCCTGCTCTGATGCAGCGGACTCACCATTCCTGGTTTGGTTTCCATCACCTGTGTCATCCATCACCTCTATTAAATCTCCTCCGCTTGAAAGACCAAGAGTGTCTGATTTATAAATGGGCACTAAAAGCTCTTCTATCTCTAGTTTGCTAAAAAGATTTACCGAGCTTAATTATTTAATTTTATTGAATGCTTTTCCTCCTTGAACTTGTTAGTGTGATGAATCACATTTATAGATTTTTTTCTATTGTTAAAAAATTCTTGTGTTCAGGGACTAAACCTAGTTTGCATACTATATTTTTTTATTTCAATAATTGCTAGACTTCGTTTGCTAATTTCTAATTTAGAATTTTTGCCTTAGGTTCATGAGGGAGATTGGTTATAATTTTCCTTTATTATACATTTCTTTTTTACGGTAGATGGAAGTTTAACTTCTGAAATGTTATTTTTCAATTCCAGTTTGAATTCAATATTATTTTATTTTATTTTTTTATTATTATTTTTAAAAAATATGTTTTATTG
>NW_006289398.1:4412765-4439869 GCF_000327345.1 Myotis davidii
TATTTTGTATTGGTTTCAGGTGTAAGCAGAGTGGTTAGACACACAGGCACTTTACAAAGTGGTCCTCCTGATGTTCCCAGTACCCACCGGCCACCATGCATAGTTTTTACAATATTACTGACTGTGTTCCCTGTGCTGCACTATCACTCCCATGACTATCTTGTATATACCAACCTGTGCTTCTCGATCCCTTCACCTTTTACACCCAGCACCCAACTCCCCTCCCCGCTGGCAGACATCAGTTTCTTCTTTGCATTTATGAGTCAGTTTCTGTGTTGCTTGTTCATGTAGTTTGTTCTTTAGATTTCACATGTAAGTGAAAGCCTATGGTATTTGTCTTTTCTCTGTCTGACACATTTCACTAAGCATAACACCCTCCAGGTCCATGGATGCTGTTGCAAATGCTAAGATTTCGTTCTTGTCTGTGGCCTAGTAATATTCCATTGTCTGTATGTGCTGTTGGCACCAGAAAAGATGTGACCGGACGGCCCCCAGAGTTGGAGGAAAAGGGCTGTCCCCTCCTCAGTTTTTGTCAGTCTCATAAGAAAGATTTCAAACAAGTGACAGATAGCAAGCAGCATTGTGGCAAAGCAGGCAAATTTATTAAGGAAGCAAGACAAGCAAATTTATTAAAAATACATTTGGCAGATAGCACAAGTGGGCCACCCAGGTATTCTGAGCACCCCTCCCTGTGGAGTTCAAGGGGTTTTATACCCTTCTCACTATAGCTTTCAAAGCTTTCCTGCCGGATGTCTTGGGCACAAACTAGATTTCAAGGTCTGTCACTTTGTTGTGGCTTTTCCCAGAATTTATGAGAATGTCTGGTGATTTTATGTTGGCAAGTCCTAATAAGACTGCTGATTTATTTGTTCAGAGGTGAGATAAAAAAACAAACACCCAAACTCTTTTTCCTTCTTCCTTCCCCTCTTCCTGACTTAGCATCCCCCAAGTGACATTTATCCTTGGGTGTAGCTCGGGTCTTTGTTTTTTATACTCTCCCAGGCCAGATGATGTAAGTTTGTATTCTCTGGTTAGAGAGGAAAGGTATTAAGTATTTGCTCTCAAGTGTCCTTGATTGGGGAAGATAAGGTCTAGATACAAACTGGCTGCAAGCTGTCTAAACTGTTTGTCCTTATTTAATTTCCTTGTTGCAGTTTCTCTATTTGCCCAGGAATTTCCCTCGCTTCTTGCTATCCTGCCACGTATGCACCACAGCTATTGTTATCCACTTGTTAATTGATGGGCACTTGGGCTGCTTCATATCTTGGCTATTGTAAATAATGCTGTCATGAAGACAGAGTTACACATATCTTTTCAAAGTAGTGTATTGAGTGTCTTCAGATATGTCGCCAGAAGTGGGATCACTGGGCCATAAGGCAGTTCCGTCTTTAATTTTTGGGGCCTCCATACTGTTTTCCATGGCGCTGCACCATCTGCATTCCCACCGACAGCCCGTGAGAGCGGGCTTTCTCCACGTCCTCGCCAGCACGTGTCTGTCTGTTGATGGCAGCCATTCTGACAGGTGTGCGGTGGCAACTCGCTGTGGTTTTAATTTGCATTTCTCTGGTGATTAGTGATATTGAACATCTTTTCATATGTCTATAGGCCTTCCGTATGTCCTCTTTAAAGAAGGGTTCATTCAGCTCCTCAGCCTATTTTTTAATT
This sequence comes from Myotis davidii, assembly GCF_000327345.1. Classification (NCBI taxonomy): domain Eukaryota; kingdom Metazoa; phylum Chordata; class Mammalia; order Chiroptera; family Vespertilionidae; genus Myotis; species Myotis davidii. The sequence continues at coordinate 4,414,431 of NW_006289398.1, forward strand.
GGATTGTTTGTTTCATAGAGATATTAATTCAATACATATGAGTTATGAACAGTTTTTCATACGTAATGTCACCATGAGGAGATATTTCTTATACATGTAAATTTCATAAGAATTTCTTTAAATAGCTTTATTTGTTTATTTACTATTGGTTTTAAGAATTGCAGGTAAACCTCTTTCTTCCATTTCCTACTGTTTCTGGTCTGTTGCTCTCCCTCTCTCTCTCTTTTTTTTTTTTCAGGAGATAAATGACAATTTTAGTCCTGGATTCTTGGATATATTACTTCTTACTCCCAGCTTCCCACAACGCTTTAAAGATTGGAATTGACCTTTTCTGCCATTCTTATCTCACATTACCTGGGAAATCTCATCAAGGGTTTAACAGTCCATACCCTGCTACATACTCTTTATTTCCATTTGATCTTCCTTATTCTCATTCAATTCCATTTTTTTTAGTAGTGTAGTTTCTTCAATCTTTTTAGTCTCTAATGCATTTCTCTACATAGCGACTGTAATCCGTACCTGCCTTCATTCAGCAAAATAAATAAATAAATAAATAAATAAATAAATAAATAAATAAAAGAAACAAAACGCTCTAAGCTCCTTGGAAGCAAATTCTTATACCATTTGAGAACGGGGAAACTGATGTACTGATACATACATGAGGACCTTCAGGTCACGTCTGTCTCAAGGGGAGCTTAGCTGTGGATTCCTGGAACCGTCCTGAGTTTGATCTCAACAGGCTATCCATCTCCCTTTTTAAAAAATGCAGCTTTCCTCATTTCTCTAACATCGGTTTACATTGTCCATGTCCACCCGTGTTTAACCTGTAATTCTCTAGCCTCGCCGCTCATAGGGGGTCTCGGGACCAGGAACGCCTGCTTCACTCGGGCTTGTTAGGAAGGCAGGATTCAGGCCCTCCCCAGAGCCAGGAGCCGGCTCTGCGGCTCATCAGAACCCCCGAGGACCCGCAGGCAGCTCTGTTCGCAAGCACGGCCCTGGGAGAAGGAGACTCCTCTACCGCCGCCGTAAGTTGCAGGTGACATCATTAGTTAATCAAGTCGAACGATCACATTTCTTAATTAGAAGGAGCAGGCGCCGGCTATATTTTCAGTGGCAGGCAGGTGATGGCATCCCAATTAAAAGCAGAGGTGGCAGCGGCCGAGAGCAAGAATTTCCATGTAAGACCCGCCGGTGGTGCGATCGCGTCTGCTGGAGGAGGCTGCTGAGACAACTGGAGGCAGGGCTGCTTTTTTTTTTCTTGGTTTTGAGGCAAAGGGAAGAAACAAGGGGCTCACAGAGCTCCAGGCACTAGAAACCAGGGAGAGAACCATGCTGTCCCCTCCTCCGTGTCTCCGTGTTGCTTTCTCGAAAACATTGTGTGCAGCCAGTTAGCATTCAGAGCCAACTGTCCTCCTGCGGGAGCTGCAGACGCTGCAATCCCGTTTCAGCTTTGTACTGTCGGCAGTGCTTTTCTTCTTCTTCCTGGGACTGATTAGTGATACCCAAAATTTCCACTTCAGTATCATTCAGGAGCCTCTCTTCTGACCGGCGTTATCTTTTTTTTCCTATTGACTTAAGAAAATGATCTTCTGGAAGATATGTTTGAACTTTGTGATCCTGAGATTTTATATTTTCAAACGGGAGATACTAACCTTCCTGTGCCCCAAAAAGTACCTAAGATGGTTTAGATGATGTTTAAATGTTCATGGCTGGAGCGCTTAGTGAATGGAGCCAGTTACTGTACAAACCGGTGTTGTTCCGTCCCAGATTAAATAAAGTGGAAGAAGATGACGATTCCATCCAGTGTGCCTGTTTCAGTATGGCACAAATTCGGAACACACACGTTCTATTATATTTACAAGTTCTAGAGCTCCCCTTTCTGCTTAGAAATAAAATAATTGATAAGTAAATAAATGGTGTGTGTGTATGTGTGTGTGTGTGTATGTGTGTGCGCGGGCAATAACACAAGGATAGAGCCAGAAACCCAAATTGCCTGAATAGCTAGCTGAGTGCTTTAAGCAATAAGCACTTTTATTTCAACAATTTTGTGTTGAACGTCAGCGATACAGAAGCAGAGGAGGCAGAGCATGGTGAGTGCCTGAGGAGCCAGCCTGTCACTGTACAGAGCAGTACGCTGTGTCTTAGAGGTAAAGGTGACACTTCTGGGACCGTGGGGTATATGGGAGGTGCTGGAGCAGCTGGAGAGAACACAGCAGTAGAGTTAGTCTGTCCCCTGCCTGGACCCCCTCTACACTGAGAGGGTTCCCTTCGCTGTTGAGCCACGTCCACTTGTGTTTGGACGGGCCCGTCCTCCTGGGCTTGGAGGACTCTCCCTTTCTGTCCGGCCCACGGCGCTGAATACAAATCTATACGTGGGTTTGATATTTGCTAATCCCACCCTTTCCTATTTCTTCAACTTTTAATTGTATTTATTATTTCTTGTTTGTTTTTTCTATTTTGCAGTAACGCATATGCCAGGAAGTAGAGTAAAAGGTGGAAAAAATGCCAAGGCGCTGTGTTTAACTTTGTTCTTCTCACAAACCAAACAACATAACACAGAAATTTTTTTTTTAGGAATGTGTGCATGTTGAGTGACCTTCAGTGCAATTACAAAGGTTATTCCAAAGTTTGCAGGAATTAATATCTTTTGAAGATTCACTAGGTCTAAGATGGTTAATGTCACGCATCAGCTTGACTGAGCCGAGTGCCCAAAGACGTGGTCACACACTGCTCCGCTGTTTCTGTGAGAGGGTTTGGGGCGAGGGTGACATGAACATCAGTAGACTAAGGGAAGCAGATTGCTCTCCCTCATGCGAGTGGGCCACACCTCATCAGTTGAAGGCCCGAGTGGAACTTAAGCTGAATCCCCGGAGTCAGGGAGGGTGCTTTGTGCCTGCCTGCTTTGGAACGGGGCCGTCGGTGTTTCTCTGACCTCAGATTTGATCTGAAACATTAGTTCTTCCTGGCTCTCGAGACTGCAGGCCTTCAAACTACAACTAAATCTTGAGGCTCACCCTGCGGCTCTTGGGACTTGCCGGCTTCCGTACTCCATCATCACGTGAGCTGATTCCCTCCTGGTTTCATTTCTCTGAAGAACCTTGACCAAAGTCCTCCCATCACTTCGTGATTGTGACTGGGAGGTATATTTCTTCTGTGTTCCTTAACCTCCTAGTCTTTCCTCTACCTGTGTGTGGCTATTGTCATAGGATCAGAGGTTATTGGAGATGTTTGTCATGACCTTTTAACTTTTTCTTACATACTTGATTTCTGGACTGTGTATGGTTTCCTTTTGCTAGTCTCTGTGATATTTGGGGACAAGTAACATATTAGCTCATGGCGGCTATAGTATGGATGAGTTTATCTTCAACCAGCCAATTGTTAGAAAAGACACTAGTGGAATTATTTCAGGTGATAGCATAGAGTCATGAAATGGTTATAGAGCCAGAGAACAGAGGAGACCCTCTCCCGTCCTCAGATGGTTATAAACAATCTCGTATCCACAAAAAATATAATGGAGGCAGAATCTCTTGCTGTTTATCCAACAGCTATTTCCTGTTCTTCCTTCATAACAGATCTCTTATCGTTTAAGACTCTGGCCTCCACTGATGAATCATGACGAAGTCCGAGTCAATAATGTAGCATCATCCCCCTCTGCGTGTGACTGGTTCTGAGGCAGGTGCGATCTCTTCTGACCTCTGAGATAAGAAGAAATGTGGGGGGGACTTCTGGGAAAGATTTCACCCTGAGTGAGAAAGGAAAAGGCCCTTTGCCCCGTTCATCAGCTGCCTACTTTGGAAACTTCCAAAAAGTCTGAGTTGTCTGGAGAGGAAGCAGCTATTTATAACTGGGGAGTGATGAGCCGGATGATGAAATTCAAACCCTAAAGAAGACAGAGTGAAAGGGTGGAAAGAAACTAGATTTTTAAGATGACACTGAGCCACCAAATCAACCCTGGATCCAACTACCTTATGACTTCTTGTTAAGTAAAAGTCAAATATTGCTATGTGAATAAGGTTTTGTATTGCTTATAAGTGAGCACAACCAACTGTGATAATCGGAGATAAATAATTACCAATTGTAATATATAAATTGGCTTTTATTTTTCCGTAGTTCATTCTTGTTATGTTAGCTTCATTCTGAGTAGCCTGTCTTTTCTTCCTTAGTCATTGCACTATGTTAATTTTTATTATGAGTTTTTCTGTTGACACTCCCATGACTTAATGTCCTATAGTGGCCTTTGCTTACATCATGTACTCTTCTAACATACTTTATTATAAATATAAATAAAGTATTTTCTTTACACTAATGATCTAGGGCAGTGGTTGGCAAACTCATTAGTCAACAGAGCCAAATATCAACAGGACAACGATTGAAATTTCTTTTGAGAGCCAATTTTTTTAAACTTAAACTATAGAGGTGGGTACATTGTTATTAAGTTAATTAGGGGGCTCCTAAGGCTTAGGAAGAGCCACACTCAAGGGGCCAAAGAACTGCACGTGGCTCGCGAGCCGCAGTTTGCTGACCACGGGTCTAGGGTACCCCTCCAAAGTTCACATAATTTAGAGCAAATGCTTCTTTTTTGGTAAGGTGGCTTTTTATTTTATTTTATTTTTTTAGAAAGAACTGTTGATTTGAGTCTGGGCCATTGTAGAGAATGGAGTCCCATCAATGGCACAACCATGCCAACATGAACTGCTTATGACGAAGTAAGTGCCACTCAGGTAACTAGTCTACTCCGTCCACAGGTAGAAATGATAGATCTATGGACTTGAGTCAAAACGGATCCTGAAGACCCAGGAGGCTGCAGGGGCGCACTCCGCACTGCTGCGCCTCCCCAGTCCTCACCTATGTCCTCACGGTAAGCTCCCTGCCGCCAGACGATCAAAGACAAGCACTGAGCCTGATTTACAGAAGTCGGTGCACAGCCTGTCAGCACCATCCAGAAGGAGGTTGCCTGGGCATTGCAACCACTCGAGTGAGCGCAGCCGTAAAGATTTTTAGGCTACATTCTTGGCTGTGCACTCTTCCTGCAAGGAGGACTATCATTGATTTATGGGAGGTGACTCATGATTTGGCTAAATGATTAGGGGCTTGGAAGGCACAAGATTGGAGGATTGAGAACAGTGAATTTGGGGGAAGAAATATGTGGATGGAGCCCTGAGAATGGGCCAGAGGATGAGAATGTCTGTGCTTAATGTGAGTGCTCAGCAAACTCCTGTCGAGAAGATCATCAATCACGTGGGCAGGTGGGAGACAACCTAGAGAACAAGCAACCTTGGTGGTGGCAGTAGAGCGCACCCATAGGCTCAACCGCATGCCGCCTCCCTCTCCAAAGCCAGTTCATCTGCAGGACTATTTGCTGCCCAACACGCAGGCAGCAGGGCCCAAGACTGAGCACCCCGTCGTATATTTCGGGTGAAGAAGTGCTCACCTGTGGGCAGGCGTGTTGGTCACACTGGAGCCTCTCTCTGTGGCATCAGGGGGTTAATAATGGGAATAGATGTTATTCGGGGATTGTACTGTCTCTCTCGGCACCATGCTTCTCTGAGCACTGCCCTAGGGGGCATAGTGAACGCCTTCTGTGTTGCCATAGTATCAGATTCTACATTGTTTGTATGCAAGGAATTCACTTTATAACAAAAGAGTCAATATCACTGGACTTGCCTGTCTTATCATGTACTCGATCACCCCAAAATAACCTATTACAGAATGGCAACTCTTCTATTAGAGCAGTGCTTCTCAACCTTCTGGCCCTTTAAATACCGCCCCTCATGTTGTGACCCAACCATAAAATTATTTTCGTTGCTACTTCATCACTGTCATGTTGCTACTGTTATGAATCGTCATGTAAATATCTGATAAGAAGGATGGTCTTAGGCGACCCCTGTGGAAGGGTCGTTCGACTGCCAAAGGGGTCGTGACCCACAGGTTGAGAACCGCTGTATCAGCGTCTGGGCTCAGTGCCAGCTTAGAGCCAATGGCCTGCAAGGTTGGGCTGATGCTAGAGGGGGTGGTGTGCGTTCTGAATGAGTGACCAAGGGTGCGCCTGTATGTGTCCCCCACGGAGCACACACGGGAATCTTTGGCTGGAGTTATGGATGCCAGAGGGACACCTTTCACCGTGACCACTACTGGTCCTTTTCAAAGGTTCGTCTCTTGCCTCTGAGCCACAGGCCCTGCTGACTGCGCATCCAAGGGGAGAGCCACAGCAATATTCCACGGAACGTGGCCTTTTCAGGCTTCTCGTGTCCTGAGAAACAATAAAAAAATTAAGAATGGCCAAAACCGGTTTGGCTCAGTGGATAGAGCGTCGGCCTGCGGACTGAAGGGTCCCGGGTTCGATTCCGGTCAAGGGCATGTGCCTGAGTTGCGGGCACATCTCCAGTGGGAGATGTGCGGGAGGTGGCTGATCGATGTTTCTCTCCCATCGATGTTTCTAACTCTCTATCTCTCTCCCTTCCTCTCTGTAAAAAATCAATAAAATATATTTTAAAAAAATTAAGAGTGGGTGGGCCCTTTGGTGGCTCAGTTACTAAGCCTTGACTCTAGTGGGGACTTGCAATTTCTGAGAAAAGTGGGAAGAACCCAGGGGATTTCCTTGAGTGGCTACTAATTCTGCCAAGTCTTATGGTAAAAATTAATGACGGCTAATTAACAAAACTTGGAAGCAACCAGGATACCTTTCGGTAGGTGGATGGGTAAACAAGAGTGATACATCCACACAATGGGACGTTATTCAGTGATTTAAAAGAAGAGAGCTATGAAGCCACGAAGGACTTGGAGGCGTTTTACAACATGACAGAAGCCAGCCTGGAAACGCTGGTCCTGTAATATTTCACCGACATGACGTTCTGGGAACTACGGAGACAGCGACACATCAGTGGCTGCCAGGACCTGAGTGGGAGAGAAAGGAATAGGCCAGGGACAGGGGGATTTCAGGCCAGTGAAGCTGTTTTTTCTCATGACTCTGCAACGGTAGGGTCAGGGCAGTGCATTTGGCCAAGTCCCTGGATCTGTCCGTCACCAAGAGCGAGCCCCGATGTAAACGACAGACTTCAGTTAATAACGAGGCAGTTTTAGGTCCTCAGTTTTATCAGGTGTCCCACACCGAAGCACGGTGCTTAAAACAGGGGAGCCTGAGCGGGGGGCGGAGGGGGGACTGAGACGTTCACAGAGCAGGAAACAGCTTCTCTGCTCCTGGGGGAGGCAGGGCAGCAGCTGCTGGTGTCTGCGGTGCGGGCGGTGGCTGTGCAGCTGGCCGGGGCGGAGCAGCAGGTAGCGCTGTGGCTGCAGCGGGGGGAGCAGGGGGGCAGGTGGTTTCCCCTGCAGACTCCACCGCTTTGTTTGGGGCGTGTTCCTGGCACATAACTTTGAGTCTGAGGGGCCCGCCCATCTCGTCAACAATTCCTCCAGCTCCCCGGTGTTTCTGTGATAGGTTTCTTCACCGTGAGAGTCAGACATGTGAGGTTTCTGTGCTTTTATTTAAAAAAATCCAGACAGACGAAGGGAACTGGCTCAGCAAACATTGTCTTTTTAAGTGAAGATATGATCAGTGTCACACCAGGTAGAATGAACAAAATCCAACGAGTGGCCACGTGTATCTTAAGCCTGGTTGTTCTTAAAAATATAACTAGATAGATCCTATGTTTTTGATGCAACAGAAAACACTTTTAGATTTTTTAAAAAAAGTAATAAACTAGCGTTCTAGAGACTGGGGTGTTGGGTCCCAATGTCCTGACTGACAATGCTGATTCTGATCTCGTGGGAAAAGTGGAACATAAAACTATACCGAAAATCTGGAACAGTATTTTTGAATTCCAGGAAGTGGCTTTTTTACAGGTTTTCAATAGAAAACCAGGTTACATGAAACAAGGAACATAGAGTTTATGAATATGAAAACTGTGGGTATAAAAGTTTTTACTTCTTGAAGTGTTTAATATTTTCTGTGCTTTGCAAATCTCTAAAAGTATAAAACATTAACCTCAGTATTTTCCAAACGCATTTACACAGGGGCTGTGTCACTTACCAAGAAGTCAGCACACAGGAATTCCCCTAAACACTGGCAAATACCAGTACAGATTACTTAGGATACAACATTTGACACTAACATATCCCCACAATGTGGGCTGCAAGCAACACAAAAGCTTAACTCAGCCTGGCTCCTGTCTGAGGGGACTTTAGATGGCAGTGAAGACCCCAGGTGGTTTCATGCAGAGGCCTCGCGACGACACAATTCAAATGCTCTGTCCTCTCAGAATGTCCGCTCTGCCCAGCCGGTCTCCGTTTTGTTCCGGGCCGTTTCGCGCTCAGTCATGAATGAAACAGCTGTGCTTTCTTCGTCTTTGATTAGCACAGTGGTTCTCAACCTGTGGGTCGCGACCCTTTGGGGGTCGAACGACCCTTTCACAGGGGTCGCCTAAGACCATCGGGAAACACATATATAATTACATATTGTTTTTGTGATTCATCACTATGCTTTCATTATGTTCAATTTGTCACAATGAAAACACATCCTGCATATCAGATATTTACATGACGATTCATCACAGTAGCAGAATTACAGTGATGAAGTAGCAACGACAATAATCTTATGGTTGGGGGTCACCACAACATGAGGAACCATCTTAGGAACTGCGTTAGGAAGGCTGAGAACCACTGGGTTAGCGTGTTTGATTAGCTCCCTCCTGCACCAATGACCATAACCAAGACCTGGCTCGAGGGCCTCCCACTCCAACCTGTGGTGGCCAAGGCCATTGCCCTGTTAGGAGCATGTGTGAGTGGGAGCTGCTCCATGCGCTTCCAGTGTCCCCACATGCATTTCCGCCCTGGTTTCCTCTGCCACTGAGTTTCCTGAACAAAAATCAGGGGGGCAGAGCCTGGAGGCCCCAAGTTCTACTGGCCTGACACAATGAGGTTGCCTTTGCCTCGCACATGTGCCTGTGTGTCCCAGTCCGAATTTATCCTGAACCATTTTCAGACCCATATGTTTAGGAAGTTTCATTTGTCTGTGCATACATGCATGTAGTGCGTATTTTATATGATATATGTTATATATAAATAACACATGCAGATACACATAACAAATATACACATATGCACGCACAGATACACACACATATATACACATGCATGTACATACATACAGATATATACATATACACAAATACACACATATAAACACCCACATACACACATGTACACAAACATATATGCACACACATGCCTACATGAGTGCATGCACATGTACACAAACACATGTATACACACATATACATAAATACACACATACATACACACCATCACATATTGTTTGGAGACCTTCAAGCTAAACTATTTCCCTTAGAGACTGAAGGAACAATGGATGCAGGAGTGAAAAGAAAACCTCTTACTCTATTTCCATCTGTAGTATGTGCAGCTAACTATTTTACATTATGGAGCTATTATATTTTCATAATTTAAACTCTACTTTAAAACGAGAGGATGGTTTCCCTTTAATCCCTTTGGCTCTCAGCTAGGAGATATCAGAGTATATTCCAGATGATTCTCAGCTCCCATGTAGACATGTCAGAGGCCTCCATTCCAGGATGGCCTGGCACGCGGGCCCTGGTCTCCAGCACCAGCCAGATGGGATGGGAGACATGGGTGCTGCAGAGACGTCCCTCCCGTGGGCACCAGCTCCCACGGATTTGCTCTGCGCAGGACCGTCTCATGTGATCGCCAGTTAGCTGCCGAGCTAATGTTCTGAGACCTACATACAGCGTCTTGTGTGAACCTGTCAGTAATGAAAGATGCATTAGCTCCCCGGAGGGCCAGTGTGATGGTCCCCCCACCCTGCCTGAGCAAGCCGCGACCCCAGGGACCTCATCCTGCAGTTCCTCCAAGAAGCCTCACCCGGGGGCGAAGTCACATCACCCGGCGATGAGTGGGGCTCCTCACAGCATGCGTCCGGGGCTGTGTAGCATCCCGGTTACAGAATGAAAGGCAGAGCAATGCGCAAGAACAATGGCCGGGCTCGAGGAGTGAACGGCCACACCAACCGTGGGAGTGTCTTTGCGCGACAGCCTCTATGTGGGGGTTTTTGCAGGGTTTATATTTTTAATGCATCTCCTATTCACCTTCATGGAGTTTCTCTCTAGGACAAAACAAACCGGAGATTCATGTTTTGTTTTGTTTTTTAATTTTTATTTTTATTTTTTAAAATATATTTTATTACATCAATGAGAGAAACATCGATCGGCTGCCTCCTGCACATCTCCTACTGGGGATGTGCCCGCAACCCAGGTACATGCCCTTGACCGGAATCGAACCCAGGACCTTTCAGTCCACAGGCTGACGCTCTATCCACTGAGCCAAACCGGTTTTGGCTGGAGATTCATGTTTGATTATGAGCCAAAAAGCAAACAGCCAAAGAGCAGGGCCGGACTTTGAAGAAAGCGGATTACCAGGGCCAGCCGTTCTAAGAGGAAAAGGTCTGATCAGGTGGGAAGAGCCAGACGGAGTGCAAAAACCCTCCGAAACGCGCCGGGAAAAAAAGAGCAATTATTTTTAAGAGGAAGCGTTTAACCTGCCAGAAAGAAGATAAGCAATCTGAGGCCTGAAACTGCTAACCCCGGCAGGAAAAGAACCAAATAAAATACCAAAGGATTACTGAGAGTCTAGACTGGGCAGCTGCAAATGTTCTCAAAAAGAACGGGTGCTGATGGCACAGGTTGGCTAACAGCTGTGGCAGATGAGGGTCCTGTAGTCCAATCCCAACACAGTAACTGCTAACCCTTTAAGGTGTACTGTATTGATGTTTAATGTCTATCCCAAGTACTTAAAATGTGTGCCAGTGTTTATTTAATTATTAATTTTATTATAAAAACAATGCACTCCACTGCATTCAATTTGAATAACTCATTGGGCTTAAAATGGAAAAAAAAAAAGTATCTTCTTTTCCCCTACCTATCGTCTTATTACCCAGAGAAAGGCGCTGTTAACAATTTCATGTTCACCTTTTGATGTGTTACATTAGAGGCCCGATGCATGAAATTCGTGCAAAAGTGGGCCTTTCTTCCTCCGGCTGCTGGCACCGGCCTTCTTTGGCACCCTTGACGTGGGCAACCCTGGCTTTGTCAGGAAGGTCTTCCGGAAGGATGTCTGCTCTATTTAGCATATTACACTTTTATTATTATAGACTCCCTTTTTTAAAAAGCAGTGTAGGTGGAGGGTGAAAAGGGCATAGAGGGGATAAATGATGATGGGAAAATCTTAAATTGAAAAGAAATATAGCAGTGTACCATGCTAGTATATGTACTGTTGTTATTTTCATGACCCTCGATTTTATCACTTACTAATGTGTCTTAAAACTCTTTTCATAACAGCAATGTCTCTATCCCATGCTTTTAGTTCCTGCCCAGCGCATCGCACAAATGTACCATTGTTTACCCGCCCAGTCCCGTTCCTGGGCATCTACCTTGTTTCCAGTTCGGTCTGGCAAACAGTAAGCAACACTGCGGTGAACATCCCTACACATTATTTTTTACAAACATCTCATGGGGTTTTCCCTGTCAAAGAGAATAGACACTGCTGATTTTCATAGAGGCCAGTAAACTGTGCACCAAAAGATTTAATTCCTGTACATGTTCCTTAAGAGTGCTCGAGCAAAGCCCTGTTCTCAAGCTGCCAACAGCGCTAGGTTTTACAAATGTCAGTTTTGCCATTATATCAGTTGAAAAATGGCTGTCCAACGCTATTTGGCTTCGAACACCTTGAGCCATCAGTGAGATGGAGCACCTTTTCACATATTCACTGTTCATGCGTTTCTCCTCTGTGTTTCCCTTTTCTATGGAGTGCTGTCCGTATCATCTACCCTTTTTCTATTGGGCTCGTCACTGTTTTCTTGATAATTTGTAAGTTTAAGAATCACCTCTCTATCTGCTGCATATGAATCTAATAATTTTTTCTCAATCTGTATATCTGTTGACAATGATTGTAGAACTTCCTGCTATTTAGAAAGAGTTTTAAAAAATTGTACGGCATTTCCCAGACCTCCTTCCTTGTAGACCACCAATGGGAAATTTTCTTCAGAGATAAACTGCTGTCTCCCCATTTGATTTTTGAGCAAAGACTAACATTGGCAATGCAAAGCACCGGGGAAATTTAATCAATGCCCAATCCGTTTTAATCGCATACCAGTCCTGTGAGATAAGGACTATTTATCATTTCTATTTTAAGGATGAGGAAACTGGGGTTCGAAGAGCTGAAGTAATTTTCCCAGAGTCCCGAAAGAAGCCAGTGGCGAGGCCAGAATTGAATCTCGGTGACTTGAGCCTGAGCCTGAGAACATTGCCTCTACAAATAGCTCTTTCCTGGGAGATTTATATCACAGTGTCTGCAACCTTTACAGCACATAGATTCTCCCGTCTCCCTCCAAGCAGCCTGCTGTAGGGCAGGGAACGTATTACTCTCTGCGTTCCCTAGAGCATAGCATAGGCCGGAAATGAGAAAGCGATGGAAAATATTTTCTGAAAGATTTATGTTTCTGGGATAGTTATAAACATCCACCTAATTGTGTATGGATACCAAGATTATAAAGGGTCAAAAGAAGTAGGACTTACAGACCTTTCCTCTGGGAACCTGGAGTTTACTTGGGAAGTTAGACTAGAGGCATACTTAGGAAAGACCGAGGGATATTGAGAAAAGAATTGTCCACTTAACCCCCAAGAGGCGGTATTTGTATGGAAGCAAATCATGTTTGTTCATACACAACTGATGGACAGAATGAATGAATGGGTTTCACTTTGCCTTGCCAGTTAATTTTTTCAACATTTATACCCGTGTCTTGCCCATTTTTTAAATGTTTCAAATTGACTTTCTAACCAGACACGATTAAAGATATTACCTGCTGAATATGGAGAGATTTAACTCACAGATGTCCCTGCAAATGTGATTGTTGGGATGTGGTAGATGGGCACCGTACAAGCTTTCTGGGAATTAGTTCCAAGCTCTTCAAAGCTCAGGCCACGCGGCCTCACTGAGCACACGGATCTTTGCACTTGATGTTGGAAGGGCCTTTGCTGCAAAGAAATTGCTGCGGCATCACCACCCCAAGGGCGGGAACCTCTCCTCTGGTACTAATCTTGCTCCTCCTGCGTCAGCATCTACATATATGCACGTACAGGTGCTTCTCTTTCAGTCATTTCATTCCAGAAACCGTCTCTTTCAAAGTCCATGATATCCACACCAGCCATGTAGAGCTGGGCTAAGGCACCCTGGTTAACTGTTATTTGGTTAACATTTCTTTTTTTAAAATATATATTTTTTATTGATTTCAGAGAGGAAGGGAGAAGGAGAGTGAGAGGGAGAGAGAATCATTGATGGGCTGCCTCCTGCACACCCCACACTGGGGATGGAGCCCACAACCCGGGCATGTGCCCTGACCAGGAATTGAACCGTGACCTCCTGGTTCTTAGGAATGGCTGGGCTAGCACATTTCTTTATAAAATATTTTATGCTTCAATGGAGAACTCTGGATAAGTTCAGCTCAGGAAACATTTTCCTTGGCAGTTTCTTGACACTTAGAGTCTTTCCTGTTAACTTCTTCATCAAACAAACAAGCCCAAATAAAAGTATGCATAAATAGGATTATTTCGATCATTCTTTCAGATGGTACATGAGGTAGCCCATGACAGGCAAATAATATTCAGGAAAAACCCCCACACTATTATTTCTTTAAAAGTGGTGCTGAGAAAGAGATGTGTGGGTGGAAAGAGGTATGCTAGGTAAGCGTGAGCCTACACTAATATCCTACATTAAAATCCACGCTAACAGCCGAAACCAGTTTGGCTCGGTGGATAGAGCGTCGGCCTGCGGACTGAAAGGTCCCAGGTTCGATTTCGGTCAAGGGCATGTACCTTGGTTGCGGGCATATCCCCAGTGGGAGATGTGCAGGAGGCAGCTGATCGATGTTTCTCTCTCATCGATGTTTCTAACTATCTTTCTCCCTTCCTCTCTGTAGAAAATCAATAAAATATATTTTAAAAAAAATTCACGCTAACAATCCCAATTGGATGACGGGAGGACATCGGAAGATACTCTTCCTCAAAGTGCTTGACTCCATTGCAATACATCACTAAGTCACAGCAGAAGTTGCCTGATGTAAAAAGACAGAACACGCCTGGCTGGTTTGCTCAGTGGTTGAGCGTCGACCTGTGAACCAGGAGGTCACAGTTTGATTCTGGTCAGGGGACGTGCCTGGGTAGGGGCCTCAGATCCCCAGTGGGGGGATGCAGGAGGCAGTGGATGGATGATTCTCTCTTATCAGTGATGTTTCCGTATCTTTTCCCCTCTTTCTTTCCTCTCTGAAATCAATAATAATAATCACAAAAAGACAGAACAAGTCAAAGCAACTGGGCATGGAGATGGAGGCTGAGCCGTGTGACTCTGAGAGCGATAGGGAAGGGGGAGTCTTGGGGCTGCGAGTCCCTTGTGGGGTCTCCTCAGGACATTGCATGTTGGGTAGACAGTGCAGAAAGGCTCTCAGAGAGACACGGGAAGCAGAGGGGCTCCTTCATCAGAGGAGGGCCCGAGAGGCCGCTGGAGAGCAGGTGGGGGGGGCAGGTGCTCTGTGGAGTGTGCGGAGTGTGTTGCCTCCCTGTTCCCACCATAGCCCATTCCAGCTGCCTCCTGGCCCCTCAGCTGAGGAAGCAGCAGCCTGGGGCAGGGAAGGTAGGCCTTTTGGCAAGAAGGAAGCGAAATGCTGTCTGTTAAAACCTAGTACAGAACTCACCCCTCCCCTTCTCCCTACCACTCGTTTATTTCCTTTTCTGACTCTTCCCACCCAACCCTTTCAGGAGCTGTTTAGACCACTGGGGGCCTGCTGCTGCTGCTCGGGGATGTGAACATGCCAAGTAGGGAGCGATGTGTTTCTGGCTTTGGTGGCCAAGGTCCTGAGCCTCAGGGAGACAGCCAGGGTGCCCTCTAGACCTAACAAGGCAGTTTGAGGCGGAGCAGAACCCCCGGCCCCACTTTCTTATTAAAATCAAAATCAAAACCCAATCCCAAATACTTGCGTTCAGATGAAAAGAGAGAAGGGAAGATAAGGAAAATGGAAGGAAGTGTAAGACAGACAGAGAGGGAGAGAGGGAGAGGAAGAAGGAGAGAGAGAGGGAGAGAGAGAGAGAAACATGAGTAATGAGAGAGAATCATTAATCAGCGGCCTCCTGCATGCCCCACACTGGGAATTGAGCCCTCAAGCAGCCGTCACTTGTGTAAGCAGACTCTTGCCTAACCACTAACCACTAACCATGGGGCGATGCTCACTGAACTTCCCCCCTGTGACCCATGCACTCTCCACCTCCCTGCATTGTGCTGGAGATCATGACCCTGTCAGTGCCCAGAGGGGAGGTAATGCCATCCCTGAGGTGCCAGCAGGTGAAAGGGCCTGGGGTGGAGGTGGGAGGTTGACAGGGAAGAGGAAGTCCTGGGAAGACAGAGCCTATTACAGGGCCTCCCGCAGACACCCCGGGAACAATATGAAATGTCCCCCTAGAAACAGGGTCTTACAGAAGCTCATTTAACAGTCTGATAGAGTTGAGAAAGACAGCAGAAGTAAAATAAATGCCATACTTATCGAAGGGCAGCAATGTTAGCTTTTCCCTCCTTAGTGCTCTTCTGAAATTCCCACGGGAAACAGATGACCACTTCAGAATCTGTCATTTGAAAAATCAGGCTAAATTTGTTCTTCTAAAAATAAACTGAACTGTTTTTTAAATTATGCCAATAATCCATATTATTATTGAAAATTTAAAGTAAAGAGAAAGAAATGAAAATGTCCATAAGACCACCCCGGCCCAGAGATAAACACTCTCAACACTTTGGTGTGGATTCCAGGCACACTACCTCACATAACCGTTCAGGGGTAAATAATTCAACTTTAGAACACGTTTAATTTCAGGATGTGTGTCCAGCTTAGAAGCGGGGGGCTGAGCCTGACAAACTGGGAGCCACCATGAAGGTGTGAAGGGGTCTTTGTAGGAATAAAGCTGGTGGTGGTTGTACAGGTTTTCTTGTCAAGAAGCTCATAGTTCTCTAGTTTGTACCAGCAATGGCCTGGTGAGCCATGTGCATCGTTTTTATTGATTTCTATTGTCTTTACTGTTTGTATCAGTCACCAATGACCATGGTAGTGCTGAGTAACAAATTGCCTCCAGACTCCATGGCTTACACCAACACTCTTTTATTCTGACTCAGGTGTCCGCGCCTGATCTAGGCTGGGCTACACTGGGCTTGGCTCCTAGCTGCAAGTTGAATCAGGGTCTGCCCTACCTGTCTCTCATCCTCCTGAGCCAGCAGATTACCCAGGTTATTTCTTCTCACGGTGATGGTACAAGTGCGTGAGACCAAGTCCAAGCACACTAGTGCATTTCAGGCTTCTGCTCGACCGTGCCTACGAGCAACCGATTGGCCAAAACAAGTCATGGGCAAGTCCAAAGGCAGGGGCCGCAGTGGGTACTCCACTTGACAAGAGGCCAAAGTCACACATCCAAGGGGAATAAGGAGTGGACTCCGCCCACACAGGCTGGCAGCAGGAGGATTTTGCAAGGCAAACCCTGAGCATTATGAGTTTGCTCTGTTAATTCTTGAAGTCATTGCCTACTGTTCATGTCAATGGTGCTTACACTTTGATTTATCAGACTTTGCCCTCTGACAACCTTTTCATGGGTGATTCACTTTCAGAAGATGGGAGATGAAGAAGACGATTGTATTGAGTTTACCCGCACTAAGTTGTTCTGTAACCAACCCCTTGTCCACGGCAGTAACATGTGACAGCGATATTAATTCCATTTCCATTTCCTGGCTCTGTTGTACATTTTATTCTCAAACTATACTAAGCTGAAACAGGTAGAGTGATCGTTTCCAACACAAAGCGTCCCCTGCACTGGGCGGTGGGAAGGCTAGCCCCCGCCCCAAGAGAAGAGAGACTCAGGCTCCGGGAACTCAGTCTGGAGCTGCTTCGAGGGGTCAGAACTCAGGAAAGGAAGATGGTCTTTGCCTGCTGTGCTGTCCAGAACCTGGCGAGAGCCTGGCCACTGAGCACCTTCATGCTTCACAGAAGCAAAACCCTGAGTGGAAAACGACAAAGTGGCTTTGGAAGCCGCACTTGATGCAGCTCATCCTTTCAGCCAAATCTGTCATCCCAACAATGCTGGAAGGAACACTCCTTTCTTCCTCCCCTTTTTCCTCCCTTCCTCCTTCTTCCTCCTCCCCCATCTCTCCCTCTCTCTCTCTCTCTCTCTCTCTCTCGGTCTTTCTCCTATCTAATAAAAGAGCAATAGGCAAATTGACCATCACTCCAACACACAAGATGGTCACCCCTATGTGGACACAAGATGGCTGTAGGGGAGGGCAGTTGTGGGTGATCAGGCCAGCAGGGGAGGGCTGTTAGGGTGACCAGGCCTGCAGGAGAGGGCCATTGCGGGGGACCAGGCCTGCAGGGCAGGGCAGTTGGGGCAATTGGCTGGCAAAGGAGGGCAGTTAGAGGTGACCAGGTCAGCAGGAGAGGCAGTTGGGGGAGACCAGGCCTGCAAGGGAGGACGGTTAGGGGCGACCAGGCTGGCAGGGGAAGGCAGTTCTAGTGTATATATATACATGTATATATATATATTCAGAAGAAAAGTGAAAACCCACTTAGTTCCTACCTCTGCTATTAGACAGGACCACACCTCAAGTAACCTAGACAGAAGAGAGAAGATATGGCTGGAGTGGGCAAGCTTATGGGAAGCCTGCTAACGTCACCATGTCCGTGGGCTGGCGGGCCGGGGGGCGGGAGGAGGTGGGCTTGTATTACAGGGGTAGATGAGCGATGGCATGGATTCAGGGTGGTGCTGCCACGTGGCCACTCCTGGTCCTGACGGAACGGAGCTCAGGTTGGGCCTGGCCGAGTTCTGGGCCAAGCTGTGGCTGAGACTGATTTGCTAGGACAGGCAGTAACTTCTAGAACGGCAAGCACTTATGCAGGGTGACTGTTGTCACCTTCTGCCAAGCTCGTCATGCAGAGCGACTGTTGAGCACCAGCAGGTAATGAGCCAGCCGTGTCCTGGGCTTTCTCTTTCCGAATCTCCCAGGGACTAAGCCGATCACTCAGCCTCTCGGCCCTGCAGCTCAGCCTCTGAGGAAAGACAGACAGGCAGACAGACAGTGTGTGTGTGTGTGTGTGTGTGTGTGTATGTGTGTTGTATGTGTGTGCGTCTGTGTGTATGTGTGTGCATCTCTCTGTGTGTATGTGTGTGTATGTGTATGTGTCTCCATGCGTGTATCTCTGTGTGCGTATGTGTATGTGTGTGTATGCGTGTGCATGTATGTGTGCGCATGTGTGTGTGTATGTGTGTGTATGTGTGCGGGTGTGTATGTGTGTGTATGTGTGCGCGCGCGTGTATGTGTGCGCGTGCGTGTATGTGTGTATGTGTACGTGTGTACATGTGTGTGCGTGTGTGCATGTGCGTGCGTGTGCATATGTGTGTATTTTTGCATGTGTGCATGTGTGTATGCGTGTATGTGTGCATGTATGTGTGCGCACATGTGTATGTGTGTGCGCGTGTGTGTATGTGTGTGCATGTGCGCGCGCGTGTGTGTGTGTGTGTGTGTGGTGTGCTGTTGCTGGGCTGAGCCCAGAGGAGGGGCTAGGACAGGCAAGCCAGCCCGTCACTGTAGCTATTCTGTTGCTGGGCTGAGCCCAGAGGAGGGCTTGGACAGGCAAGCCAGCCCGTCACTGTAGCTATTCCACCGTGAAATGGAAACGAGAAGGAATGTGAACGGTGAGGAGTAAAACAATCCCTTTCTTGGTATCATTCGCCCCCTCAGAAGATGCGTGCGTATCCCAGGTGCATTGTAGAGAACGCAGTGAGCTGGGGTTGTACATGGCTTTCAACCGGACCCGTAGGAGACCAGCTAGAGACTTTCCTTCCTCCTCCCCACCAGCCGCCCCGAACATGGAGTGGGAACTCGACCTGGGCCGAGCAGGTCACAGCACTTCACCTACTCAGCAGCCCACCCGGTAGAGCCTGGCCCCAAGGAGGGCTGCTGTCATGGTGTCTTTAGCCCGGGATTAGCGCCGAGTTGCTGGGAAAAGTAGCTACCCTCAAGTCAGATCCGCACAGCTTCCTGCGGGGCACCCAACCAGGGAGCTTGCAAGTACAACAGGAAGTCCCTGTGCAGAGCCTTACAACTTACTTGTGACATAGGAATCCAGATGGCCAGATAGAAGACTACTGATTAATTAGGGAAATAAAGGTAGAATCCGTCAATTGTATATAGAGGTGGCTCCTCAATAATTAATTCTTACTAAGCAAGTCCTATATTTCTCTTTGCATGTTCATCTCAGTTAACCCTTTTCTTCAGCCACTAAAGGGATGGGGGCCATTGTTCTCCCCACTCTTCAGCTGAGAAAACAGATCTCATGTATTAACAATGTACCTTGCTCAAGTGTAGGTTTCTACTATGTTGGAGAGTCAGAATTTGATCCTATCTTACTTGAAAGCCCAGTCATCACAGACCCTTCTTGGGATGAGTATTAAAATTGTTTCATAATTAATATTAAAAAGAAGAAAAATAATATCTCTTGGAAGTTTTTACCCAAATTAAAAAATACATATAATTGAAATTACACAGAACACAATTCACTGGCAAAAAAATAAAAAAATCAGTCAATAAACAAAAACCCCAAATGTTCAGTCATATGGAACTTTCTGGAAATGCCACATGTCCTTCTTAGGCATAGTACAGGTTGAAATTAATGAGAGAGAAACCTATTTAACTTGATTTAATCTGCTTCTCCCCAAAATGACTTAAAACTGGAAACTTTTGGGGGAAATCTTATCATTTAATTTTATCCCATGGAACACTTTTGGGGACATACTTCTCTTTTGTGAATAAAATGTATGAGGTCATCGCAAAATGAAATCCATTGATCAATGCGTCTTTACTGAGTACCCCCAGGATACTCGTCACTGTGTCAACAGCTGTTTAAGGCCAGTGGAAACAAAGAGTAAGTAGCAGGCAACCTAAATGTCGGGGAATTTAAAACAACAGCAGTAGAGGCCCTAAGACTTTACGTCAGTCCCATAACTATCCACTTAGCTTCTGTGCGTTCTAGTAAAATAGTGTCTACTGTAAGCTCCGTGATGGTTACCAAGATGAGTAATACCAGTTCCTGCCTTCAAGGAACTTACAGTCTAGAAATGAGAAGTTCATGGTAGAGGGGATATTAGTAAGAAAGAAAACCAGGAAGGGTTGTTTGAAGAGGGCAGTATTTGGTCTCAAGGAGTTAACTTAACATTTTTTGTTTTCATTATTTTTAATAACTAAAAATCTTAAACTTCTATGTAACTAAAAAGTACCTATAATGGAAAATGGACTGCTCTCCAGAATATATAAAGATCTTTTCTGAATATGTCATAGAAAGCCAGAAAAACCCAATAGGAAAATAGAGAGAGGATATGGCAGGCAATTATATTCGTACTTGAATACTCAAAAGACTATACAAATTGCCAATAAACACTTGAAAAAAATGCCCAACTTCAGTAATAATCAGGGAAAGAAATAAGATGAATTTTTTTTGTATCCAACTTATTACCCAAATATGTAAAGGCTGGTGGTCGCTGTTAGGAATGTTGCAGAGAATTGGGTTCTCAAAAAACGCTTGGCAGAGTAGAAAATGATCAGGTCACTTTGAGAGCAGTTCGCTTATACCCATCACATTTTTGAATTGCCAGCCCCTGGAGACCCAGTAACACCGCCCCTTAACCGTCTACCCCAGAGAAACTGCTGAAACTGTGCAGAAAGATGTGTGTTTGTTGCAAATTGCTTGAATCACAAAGCATTTGAAAAACCCATTATGACTATAGAGATATGCTTAAAATATGTGATGGTTTATCTATTCAATCAAATTCCCTGCAGTGGCTAAAGGTCTGAGCTAGATGTCTTTGCATTGCCATAGAAAGTTCTCCAAGACAATGGAAAAATCAAGTTGCAAAACAACACGTATTCTGTGGTTCCTTTTGAACTGTGTGTGTGTATAAATCTATGAACATATAGGGTGTCTCAAAAAATGTATACACACGTTGGCAGCTGATGGCTCAATTTAAAAAATGAAATATATTTTAAAAAACACTGCCTTTATAATTATTCAAACTGTGTGCATACATTTTTGGGACACCCAATAAGTACATTTGTGTGAATATGTGAATTCAAGAATGAGAGAATTCTCTCCTAACTATAAATGCTAGTTACCTTTGGGGTGAGGAGTGGATTAGGGGTTAGGGTAGCTGGACATTTTACTGTCTGTACTCATGTATGTTTTAAACAGTTTTCCCAGAGAATATATTCTTGCAGTATTTATGCACTTTTAAAAATAAAGGAAACCAGAGCTGTTGAAAACCAAGTAGAATTACCAGGAGAACAAACCGAGAGGGATGTGTGTTTGCATGGGAAGGTAGGCATCTGCTCTAACTGGGGCTGAGGAGGAATGGGATTAACATGTAAGGAGAGACCCTGGGACTGAATGAAAGGGCCTGGCCAGGAGACAGAGCCGTTCAGGTTTCCCGCTGTGGCTTTCGTATGAGTGAAGCTCAGTGAGGCTAGGAAAGGCCATAAAATCTCACAACGGCCACTGTGCTGCCCCGTTTGGTCTTAGGTTAGGACCTGTGCCGTGTCAGCACAGCCAAGGGTTCGGTGAGCCTGAGGAGGGGCGGTGAAGGATTAAGGAAAAGACAGACAAAGAGAATATAGCTGGGGCTCTGTGCGTCTCCTGTGCCTGGATGAGGCCACAGAGAAGGATCCAGCCAGCAAGGGGAGGCTTTATTTTATAGTCAGAGGAAAACAAGGTAGTGGTCACCATAGTTACACTGTTCTTGTGAGTTTCACTTGTTTTGGCAGCACTTGCTGCACCTCCCACAGCCCATTTGCTACCCAGGAAGGATCTAGGGGGTGGCCATATGGTCAAGATTAATTATGCTAAGAGGGCTCTGCCCTCTAAGCTGGGACTTCTTTGTGGCTCTGCCACAGGTCAATCCGAGGCTTAACTCTAGAGCCGCTCCCTACAAGGACCAAGTTGGAACACATTTCACATCAAACCACCTAAAATTCTCCTCCGTTTTGCCAAGGTTATTCGGGTTGACTCTGGTTGCTCACACTGGTTGCTGGACCCACCCGAGGAGCTCAGGACACCCTGCAGGATTCGTTTCTCCGGAAGCAGAAGTACCAGCAGCTCAATAACGAGAGGGTTGCTCAAGTTCACGTTGTTTACAGAAGCCGCTGGGCTTGGCAGGCGTTCTGAGTTGTGTGGGTGCCTTTCTGTTAGAGAACCATCGCAAGAAGTTCTCTTCACCTGATGATTGAAAAGAACTCTGCGGGCCCCTCCTCCACAATGGCTTCCCGTCTCTCTCACTAAAATCCCACTTCCTCACCCTGGGCGATCTCTTCCCATGCCAGCCGCCCTCTCCCTTTTCACTCGGAAGCTGTCAGAAAGGCCAGCTGTCATGTGATGTCTCCACAGCCCACGGAGGCTGCTGGGCCCTCCCATGGGCTTTTGCTACTGATCACCCCCCCGCCCCCCCAGCGTCTGGGAAAGGGGGCTGTCCCCTTTGCTAGCCCTGCTTCCTGCTTCCCATCCCTTTTCTTCATCCCCGGGGACTTGTTTGGGAAAGCAGTTCAGCCCAGGAAAGGGGAGTCATGCCTGCCGCTAGGAGAGGCCAGGAGAGGGCATGGGTGGGCCCTGGGGACCTTTCTCCTTCTTCCTGCCTTCGCTCGGGGCCTGCCGTGTTGGCCGGCCACTCTCCTCCCCACTGAGACTTCGGAACATTGACTTTCCTTCCTGTCCCGTTCAGCTGCTGAAGGGTTTGGAGAGGAAAAACCTGGGATGAGCTCATGAGTCCCTCTGTGCCTCAGTTCCCTCTTTTGTACCATGTGAAGAATCAGAGCAGCTTGCATACAGGGCGACCGAACGTGTGGAATGAGTGGCTATCGGTAGAGCTTTCGGGGCAGGAGCGGTCAGCTCTCCTGGGTGCTGGAGAAGGGTGGGTCAGTCCCCACCCCACCTTCAGGAGCAGACAGCTCTCCTGGGTGCTGGAGAAGGGTGGGTCAGTCCCCACCCCACCTTCAGGCCACATTTCCAATACCTTTCCTTCTGCAGAGGGTCTGCCAGCGCAGGTGAGGAACTCACAGTTTTCCTCTAACACAGTGGTTCTCAACCTTGGTCACACATTAGAATCACCTGGGAATCTTTTTAAAATCCTGATTTCTGGGCCTCCTCCTCCGGAAATTCTGTTTCTTTGTGATGGGGCGGGGCAACAACATGAGTCACAAAGAAACAGAATTTCCGGAGGATGAGGCCCAGAAGTCAGGATTTTAAAAAGATTCCCAGGTGATTCTAATGTGCAGCCACGGTTGCGAACCACTGGGCTAACAGGTTCTACCAGCTGGCTTGGGACCCCGATCTCTAAACTGGTGGGTCTTTTGACCGGGCTCAGCTGTCCTGCGTACAGATGGTCTCCAGGGCACTCGGCATCCGACAGAGCTCTCTCGTGAGTGATGGGCTTTATTCCTTCAACAAACTTATCCAGGGCCTAACACCTGCTGCCTGTGTCCGTGTCCGTGTGTGTGTGTGTGTGTGTGTGTGTGTGTGTGTGGTGTGCGCACACACGCGCAGGCACACCCATGACTACTGAGGCAAGGATGTAGCCTCCTCATCTCAAAGGTGCTTATAGTTTTTAACAAGAGCACAAATAACCTAAATGTCTAACCAAGAGCCTGAGAAGAGACGAGTCAATGGGACCCTGGGTCTGGGCCGAATTTGAGAGAATCAAGCCGTAAGGACGCAGCATGGAACACTAGTACCTGTGTAGTTTTTATTGGAGAGACTTATCTTGCAGAAATGTGTACTAGAGGGAAAGTGGTTTTCATTTTTTTTAAAAAAAATCTTATCCCTTAACATTGAAAAGTACTTAAATATATCACACCTTAAGGGCACAGACAGAGGGAGGCTGGCTGTGTTGAACAAAAACAGGACGGTCTGTGAAGCTGGGGGAAAAATCAAAGGCGCAACCAATCACAAGGAGGCCTACTTTATGGCGGCGACCGGACAACAGCAGACAACCTGGCCGCTTTAAAACGAGCCCGGATGTAGAGGTTCTGGTTTGAGGACGCAGGCTTTGTGGAGAGGCAGCGGGAAGATAAACCCTCGTGACGGGATAGGTTTAGAGCTTTTTGGAGAAGTTAGAGCGCAGGATGGAAGGAGGAAGTCGGTCCACGTGTGGAAGGGGAGAAAGTAGCCCAGCAGCACCCCAGGGGGGCCTTGACCCTGCCCTGCCCCGGCCGGAAGCTCTGCAGGAGAGGCTGAGAGAGCTACTGCGCTGTCCCTGTGGCTGTGGCAGGTCAGAGCCCGCAGGCCCAGGTGCTGCGGGGGGAGGCGGGGGCTCCTGCAGTGCAATCCCCACTCAGTGCGCTGCCGATAATGCCATGTTTTCCTCTCTGCGAGATGGAGGACCTGGAGCTCGTCGTCTCGCATGGCTTGTCTCTCTGGAATCTTACCAATCTGTCAGGGATGACAGTTGTTCCTAATTCCCCTGCACATCGTGTTGCCACAGTCAGCACCTGGGCCGGACCCAGGAAGGGCCGGAACCTGCTTGACAGCTCAGGTGCTCGTGCCCATAAGGAAGCTGATGGACACGGGGCTCCTATAAAGATGAGAGGCTGCAAGGCACAGCCATCCGTGCAACCAGCCAGCATTCAGGTTCCCTCCCTTGTTCCAGACACTGCCCCAGGCCCTGGGAACGCAGGACAGGAGCAGACAGGGGCTGCCCAAAGGAGCCAGGGGTCCAAGGGGAGGTGCCCCTGGGCCTGTGCTGGGCCTCTGGCCACACGTGTGGAGGCAGGGCCCGCACCAGCTCCGGGGGCTCAGAGCTGCGTCTTTCTGAGCCGGACAAGGCGTGGAGGAGCCGTCCCCTGACGGATGGGCACAGGGCGGCCTTTAAAACAAGCCAAGCAGAGGCCCTCCTTTTAGGGAGCCCCTGGCCCATCCGGCTGAGTCAGCCACGTCCTTCTGAACAGAAATGCTCAGGAGGGAGGAAATGGTGAGGCTCCGGGCTGGGAGGGAGTCCCTCAGCGGGGCCTTCCTCTCCGAGGGGCACCCCAATGTTTCCATTTGGGAGGAAAAGACTCAGGCAGTAAGGGCCTAGGACGACGCGCGTCTGGAGTGATCTCAGGCTTTTTCCATCACGCCTGATGGGGCACAAGGAGAGATTTGTTCCTTTTATTTATTTATTTCCCATTTTAAAGGATTTTCCTTTCTCCCTCCCACCCCGTCTCCCGGCCACTCCGATTTGGGTTTTCCATCTGACTCATAATTCCTTCTGGAAGTCGAGTGGAATTCATAAAAGTGGGGGTGGGGGGGCGGGGAGCCC
>NW_006289398.1:4440828-4441452 GCF_000327345.1 Myotis davidii
CGCTTTTGGCTTTCGCAGCCGGGAGATTGGCGAGGGCGCTTCCGGCTGCCCTGACCCGGCGATTCCCAATTTGCGCTGTTGCCATGGCACCGGCACTTGTTGCGGGGGGGGGGGGGGGGGCTTCCCCGGCTGAGGAATCTCCATACTGTTTTCCATAATGATGGCGACTTTATTTTTAATATATTTTTTATTGATTTTAGAGAGTGAGGAAGGAGAGGAAGAGAGAGGTAGAAACATCCCTGATGAGCGAGAATCATGGATGCCCTTCAAAAAAACACCCCTACCCCCACCCCGCGGGGCAGCTCCTAACAGGACTTTCTCGGTCAGATTTCAGGTACTCGGACTCCACCTTTACCTTCACGTACGTCGGCGGCCCCAAAAGGTATGTGTCTCCAGTTGCTTCATTTCCTGTTCACATGCCTGCGCTTCCTTTGTTCTCACTGTTCCGTGTCTGGGAGTTTTTTTCTTTCTTTTTTTGCTCTTGTTGTCCTCTAACCACATCCCAAGTCCGAGGTCCTGGCTCTAAGTGGCAAAGGGGAAGCGGACGTGTGATGCCCGCGCTGGGAGCGCAGGCCGCAGCGGAGCAGAACCCGCCGCCGTCACGGTCCAGCGGCTGTGGCAGCG
>NW_006289398.1:4441500-4443113 GCF_000327345.1 Myotis davidii
GAGGCTCGCTCCCGGGGTGTCTGGGGGTTGATGCAGCCAACCGGGCGCAGCACTGGCATCCTGGGTGGGAAGTGAAGTGGGTCCGAGACCCGGGGTGGCACGCACTAGTGGGGTCCCAGGCCGTGGTTTTCCTGGCGAGCTGCTTGCTGCTCCAGGTTCCCGTGTTGACTACGGTGGATATCGGCACGCAGCCTGCCAGTTCTCCATACTCTCCTCTGTGTGTGTGTGTGTGTGTGTGTGCGCGTGTGCGTGTGGCTGGGCTTGGAGGAGTGGTGCTCTGGTGTGTGTGTGTGCGTGTGCGCGTGTGCGTGTGGCTGGGCTTGGAGGAGTGGTGCTCTGGTGTGTGTGTGTGCGTGTGCGCGTGTGCGTGTGGCTGGGCTTGGAGGAGTGGTGCTCTGGTGTGTGTGTGTGCGTGTGCGCGTGTGCGTGTGGCTGGGCTTGGAGGAGTGGTGCTCTGGTGTGTGTGTGTGCGTGTGCGCGTGTGCGTGTGGCTGGGCTTGGAGGAGTGGTGCTCTGGTGTGTGTGTGTGCGTGTGCGCGTGTGCGTGTGGCTGGGCTTGGAGGAGTGGTGCTCTGGTGTGTGTGTGTGCGTGTGCGCGTGTGCGTGTGGCTGGGCTTGGAGGAGTGGTGCTCTGGTGTGTGTGTGTGGGTGTGTGTGTGTGTGTGGCTGGGCTGTGCGGAGTGCTGCTCTGGTTTCCACACTTGGCTGGAGGAAAGCGTTTGGCAGGCGCATGTGGCTGGAGCGTATTGTCACTTCTTCCTTGAGGGGCAGGATGGCACATGCATGTATGAACCTGAATTGTTCGCAGCGCGAAAGCCGGCAAAATCCAACTGTGTATTTCGGAGGTGGAGTTAGCATGAGAGGTCGCCGTGGGGTTGGGCCTGGCGGTCTTCGCTTGTTAAGTTGGGGTCTTCTCCCCGTGGCCCCTGGGGGACAGACACGGTGGCTTCACAGAGCAGCGGTCGCCTAGGGAAGCTGTCAGATGCCGCCCGGCTCTAGGACTTGACGTTCAGTAGCACCTGATCACGTTCCAAAATGCCTCTTAGCTGATGGAAACGTATGAACGCATTCACTGCAGAAGAGGCTTTCTTCTGTACATGGAGCTTTTAAAAGCTGGGAATTAATGTGGATCTTGAAGATGCTTGGGACCTGGGCTGCAGTCTCCGTCTCCAGAAAGCTGTAGTGAAACCATGGTCAGGCCTCCCACAGCCTCAGGATTGTGTTTTGTCTTTTCATTTTATTTTTTTGGTCTCCCCCCACCCCCATTTTTAAATTGAATTTATTGAGGTGACATTGGTTAATGAAACCATACAGATTCCAGGTGTACAGTTCTATAATACACCATCTGCATATTGTATTGTGTTCAGCATCTCCAGTGTGACTTGATTTACTAGTTGAAGATATAACATATAATATTGGGAGAGAATAAAATCACAGTGCTTCTTAATTTACCATCATCTTTGTAATTGTGAATAAAAAGAATAAATTAGAGAAGATTCAACTAAATTAACACTGCTCCTACACTTACTAGCCAGGGATACGTTGGTGTATGACTAATATCTTCCTGGATATTTTTAAAGACATACTTTTATTGATTTCAGAGAGGAAGGGAG
>NW_006289398.1:4443194-4475396 GCF_000327345.1 Myotis davidii
GGGGATCTAGCCCAAAACCTGGACTTGTGTCCTTGACTGGAATCGAACCCGGGACCCCTCAGTCCGCAGGCCGACGCTCTCTCCACTGAGCCAAACTGGCTAGGGCTTCCTGGATTGCTTTAACAGTTAAAATACAGGCATACCTCTGAGATATTGTGGGTTTGGCTCCAAATCGCCAAAAATAAAGCGAATATCGCAATAAAGCGAATAACAGGAATATTTTGGTTTTCCAGTGCCTATAAAAGTTACGTTTACATTCTACTGTAGTCTGTTAAGTGAGCAATAGCATTATGTTAAAAACACCATGTATTTACCTTAATTAAAAAGCCACTCTATTGATAAGATATGTTAACCAACTGACATCTGAGCTGTCAGCCAGCCCTGAGGGTCTTCCCTTCAGTGTCTGTGAAGTGCAGTGGCCTGAGGGTGCCTGTGTGCCCTGCATTGAAAACACCCCCCCGCCCCCCCCCAGCAGTCAGCACCTGCTCCAGCGGTCTGTTGGGTAAAGCCCTGGGTAAGGTTTTCAACGCACTAGCTTTATTATTATTATTAATAATATTTTTTATTGTTGACAGTATTAGCTTTATTATTTTCAATTAGATGCCTCAGTTTACTCATCTGTACAATGAGAGGAGATGTACTGTCCACCTAGTCTCTCTAAGATCTGGGAGTAGGTGCCGCAGAAAGAGTCTTTATCAGTAAATTGCAGAACCGGTGTTCAGGAAACGGAGATGGCTGGCTGGGTGAATAATTAACTACTGGAGATGCCATCCGTTCTCACTTGTAGGAGCCAGGGCCATCCTTGCTGTGGAAGGAAGAGTGGTTCCTTTCGGTATAATCCCACCGAGGGGCAGTGTTTGCTTATGCCCCTGAGCGTGTTTCTTAGACTCTCCGAGCCTCGGTTTGCACATCCCAAGGTGAGAAGAGGAACACCGTGAGCCTTCCGATTAGAGAACAGGCCATGAACGCGGTCGTCCAGCTGACCTGCAGTCAGAGAAACACGCTTGTGGGCTAGGGTGCCAGGCCTGGTGACCTGATTGCTTGGTCTGCTCATAGCTCCTTCTGCACAGCAGTCCTATGTCCCAGGAGGTTCTGCTGGTGTTGCGGGAGCCCCTTTCATGCCAGTCCCTCTAGGGGTTTGTGGCTAGGAGCAGAGAAGACCTCACCCCCCGAAAATAAAAGTATAAAAAAATACGTTGTTTTAACTACATTAGAACCTGATACTTATCATGTATTTCTCATTGCGACCTGTCAGTGGAGCATTTAAAATTAAAATGACCTTGCTCTCTTTTGGTTTAATGTGCTTATCAACCAAAAATATTCAATTAATAGAGTCATTTTGGGTAAATTAGACTTACTTCACCATTAAAGGAATTTTATGGAGAGAGAGGACATGGTTATCTTTAATTATATGTAACCATCATTTCATCTAAAACATTGTGGACGTATTTCAAGAATAACTTCCAATTCAAGTTACATGTAGATAAAACTTAAAATACCATTTCCTTTCGGACACCCTCCCAGGAAGAGTTCCAGTTTGTTCTAAAGGAGAGGGTTGATCTTCCATGTTCCCACTCAAAAAAAAGTAACATTGAGCATTTTTTTAACATGTGCTTTTGTTTTGCATGTTTCTGTGGGTTAAGAGAAAATGCCAGGAGGCGACTGTCAGGCCTGGCTGGTGGCCGGGCGCGTTGGCCTTGCGTTTGGAGGGCAGCAGAGGGACACAGGGCCTGCTAATGTTTGTTACTCTGACTGTCGGTGAGATGTGGGCGGGGGCAGACGGTCAGCTGGAAGACGGAGTTCATGGCCTTTTCTCTAATCGGAAGGCTCATGGTATTCCTATTCTCACCTTGGGATGTGCAAACCGAGGCTTGGAGAGTTTAAGAAACACGCTCAGGTGGACTCCGTTACCTGACAGAGTGCCTCGTACCCCTGCTCTGTCCCGCCCGAGACCCGTGCTCCTTTCTGTACACGCGTGTTCTCAGGCTCTGAGCATGGAGCACTGGAACATCCAAAAATTAGGCCGAGGCCTACCTGAGAAAGAAGTGGTTTTGGTGTCTTTGACGGAGAAGCAATGAGAAAGGAAGTGTTAAATGTGATGAACTTGGTTGGTAATACCTTCTACATATGCCCGAGAACTTGCATCTGCTCGGCAAGACGAATCCATTTTAGCGATGGCCTGTGTAGCCCCTCTGATTCCTGGTCTCTCTTTGGGGTAACTCCACAGCCGCCCGGGGTCGGGGCCTGCCACCGGCTCCCACCGGGGTGGCCTCCCGATTTCAGGGCTGTGCCAAGGCCGCAAACCAGGGGCCTCAGCGGCACATGACTTGTGAGCTTATTGCAAGAGTTGCTCCTTCCCTGGACTCAGTCCTGCTGGGATCCCTGACTCGTTCTTGGTCCCTTGTCGTTGGCATGAAGACCGCAACGTTAGGGCTTCTGGCCCTTCTTGTCACTGTCGGTCAGACGCGCAGTAAGCAATGGAGGAAACCAGAGGGATCCAGCGGGCGGTGACAGGGATTCAGCTGCTGAGGGGATGAGACATCTGGACATCTGGCTGGGCCCCGGGGCCAGTGCCTCACACAGACAGGAGAGCAAGGGGACCCCGGGGCCTGGCCCCGCCCCTGAGGAGGTTTTGTAAACACACAAACAGTAGTTGTTATTGTACAAAGATTTAGAAAAACAGGGAAACCAAAGGATGATTTCTCCATCTCCTGTTAATATATTAGGGTTTATTCTTTCAGAATTTTTATCTGTCTGTGTGCATAGGACAGTGGTCGGTAAACTGCGGCTCGCGAGCCACATGTGGCTCTTTGGCCCCTTGAGTGTGGCTCTTCCACAAAATACCACGTGCAGGCGCCCACGTACAGTGCGAAGTTGACTTAAAACTTTGAGTAAAGTTTATTAAGTTAATTTTAGGGAACGTTGTGGAGTGAAAGAAGATGTAGTGTCGACGATTCAGAAAGGTATGCTGAAATGGTTTGGCCATATAGAGGGGATGAACGAAAGGAGGTAGACGAAACAAGTATAGAAGACAACTGTGGATGGGAGAGTTGGAAGGGGTCGACCTCAGCGAACGTACCTCCATCAGATTGAGGACGTTTTCAGCAAAGGCCAGCTTAGGAGTACCCTCATTAAGTTAATAACAATGTACCTACCTATATAGTTAAGTTTTAAAAATTTGGCTCTCAAAAGAAATTCCAGTCGTTGTACTGTTGATATTTGGCTCTGTTGACTAATGAGTTTGCCGACCACTGGCCTAGGAGATGGATGTGTCCAAAGACTGTGTCATATTCCTTTGAGACCTCGCTGCTATTCACCCAGGACTATACCCAGGTCTCTTTTTTAGAAAGTATTTACTTCAGGTTTAAATTGGGAGTTTTTCCAGTCCAGGGGTGGGACCCTGCCCAGGAAACCCCATGCTTATAATAGAAATGATCGATCCTTCAGACATGGCCATCGCTGCAGAGGTGCCCCCTTTGCTGTGTGAAAAGACAGCCCCGCTGGTGGTCGGGGGGAGCATGGCATCTCGGAGGCGCGCCCCTAGTGTCAGGAGCTTCTGTCCACCAGAAGTTTTGGAGCAGCGCCCGGGACACAGCAAGTGTACTGCTCTCCATCCAGTCCTCACATGGTGGATGTGCAAATGGAGGCTGGCCACCTTCTCCTCTCGGGGCTGTGCCCGCGCCGCCTGGGACAGCCATCGGCACCCTGCGCCCCTCCCCTCCCTGTCTCAGGCCTGCGCCACCCAGGTCTTCCCGGAGCCGAATGCCCGTGGAGCAGCCTCTCCCGCCTCCCGGGCAGGGCTTTCTGAGATGCTGTCCCCAGGCCCTGTCAGCGCCTGCTCACCGATAGCGGTGGGGGAGCCCCTTGGCGGTGGGCCTGTCCCCTGCGGTGCAGCACCCCAGCCCCTCCCTGCCCAGCACAGTGTCCCCTCTCAGTGACCAGATGCTGAACGCGTCCCCGGTGGCTGCTAGGAGGGCTTCTGGCAGGTGAGAGGCAGCTGCCTAAACACCGTGACCAGGTGTAGAGACGCCGAGTCCCCCCAAAGCCCCCTGAGGGGGGGGGGCTGGTGACGGGGCTCAGAGTGACAGATTGCCCAGCGCGTCACCAGCCCTGTTGTCTGGGCCACAGGCCCTTGTGTAGCGTGACAGGGAGTGACGGGGACTGGGGCGCAGTGGAGAGTGTGGACTGTAAAGTACTTACTTCAGGGTTAAAAAATCAGCGCTCTGGTGATCAAGCAGAGTTTTGGGGGGAGGGCTAATCCACGGGCTCCCCAGCGTGTCATTTCTTGCCCCTGGGATGCCTCGGAGGGAACTTAGTTGGTTGCCAAGTGCATTTGTTCCCTTTTGACTTTCTCAGGAGAAATCCCGGCGCCTGGAGGAGGGATTTCCACTGTGAAAGGGGCGCATGCTCCTTCCGGAAATCTGGAAAGAGGCAGTTCCCTGGAGCCTCCAGTACCCTTGCGGTTTCGGAATGAAAAGAACGATCATTTAGGAATTAAAAGTAGCCTGTTCCTCTTGACAACGGGGACCCGCTCATTGTAATTTTGTCATATCAGTTATTATCCAAAGTAATGACTTTACAACAAAGTGCGTTCGTTGGAGGCCTGGGGACCTGCCTGGGCAGCTGGGTGGCCGTGGGCAGCTGGCGGCAGCTGGACGAGTGAGTCGGGCTTGCACCCCTTTCTCAAGCACAGCTGCTCTGCCGCTTTCCTGTTCTGTATGAATTTTTTTTTTTTTTGGAAAAAGGTTTCACTGTTAAAGGAGTTTTAAAACCACCGGCCAAAAATAACCACCACATTTAGCACAAGCATAGCTTTATGGAGGCTTCTGTGTTCTTTAAAATATATTTTTATTAATTCCAGAGAGGAAGGGGGAGGGAGAGAGAGAAACAGCAGTGATGAGAGGGGATCATTGGCGGGCTGCCTCCTGCATGGCCCTGGAGCAGTGGTTCTCAATCTTCTGGCCCTTTAATACAGCTCCTCATGTTGTGGGGACCCCCAACCATAACATTATTTTCGTTGCTACTTCATAACTGTAATGTCGCTACTGCTATGAATCATCATGTAAATATCTGATATTCAGGATGGCCTTAGGCCACCCCTGTGAAAGGGTCATTCGGCCGCCAAAGGGGTCGCGACCCACAGGTTGAGAACCGCTGCCCTGGAGGCTTCTATATTAACAGCACATTTAAACTCCATTTATTTCACGGATTAAGAGACGACTACCAGCCGTGTTTATTGGGCATACACTCTGCTGTCCTTTTTGCCTACTTGACATCCTGTGTTTGCGAAAAGATCGAGTAGGTATTTTGTCAGCCGTTGTACATTTCATAGTGACAGGTACGTGGCCGGGGTGATTGAAATAACTTGCCGTTACTAGGAGGAGTGGTTGCAGTGTAAGTTACAGGGCATAGGCTGAACTGGAGTAGCTGGGAATGTTGGGCCTGGGAGGGACTGACGGCTGCCAGGCAGGTGCCCGAGCCCAGGGCTGGCATCAGTAGTCAGGAAACGATGGACATCGGCTGTGCAACCTTGTGCACATATTGGCCCCATCTGTTTAAGTTCCCCGTCATTTCTCTCTGCAGCGTTAAGAAAGAAACACACAGAGACATGTCCTCAGTCCTACACGTATTTTGTGATTCTCTGCACAGCTTTGCTTTGGGTTATAGACTGTGGCGGAGATAAATCTTGCTTTACGGGCGCTGCCACGGACTTCCGATGACATTTCAGTCAAGTTGTTGCCATCTCATCTCTCTCTTATTTCTCCTCTCCGTTTCTGAAACCCCATCTTCCATGCACCCCAGGAAAGACTTAAGAAGCAAGGCTTTGGTTGATAATGCTTGTCATTCTGTTTTATTGTGACATAATTTAGGATTTCTGTTCGGTCGTCTCACTGCAATGCCAGGCAGTTTGGGCTGCCGCATGACAACAACCCATCGTCTTCTTCTCGTTAACCCCTTCCCCAACAATTTTTTTGTTAAAAACGTTTCTTTTTCAGACTAATTTTTTTATTTTGGTTCTATATAGTATTTTTGATGCTGGTTATGAAAACAGTTTGTAATTATTTTTTCTTCCCATTTTTGTGGTTAAGAATAGTATTTCCTCAGAAAGTTTCTAGATGAAATTATTTAGAATGGTACGTATGTAGCTGGTTTTTGAAGGTAAAGTTTTAGACGAGTATACTCGTCGACGACTGAAAAAAGAACATTTTGTGAAAACGTGTATACACGTTTCTGCCGGGGTTAAAAGCAGCTTCTCCCCCTGCCTTCCCCTGGTTAGCGTCAGGTCACCTGAGCCAGGTACGGGGCTCCCAGTCTCGGGTTTCGCGGCCCAGCTCTCCCACCTCTTTCAGAGCCCCGCCGGCTGTTGTTGAAATTGTCCTTGGCATCTTCGTCCCTCCCCAGGTCGCCACGTGACGGAGGTCAGTCACTTTATAACTCAGCGTCTTTCAGTTCTTGATGAGCAGCTTCCCTCCCGTCAGTGTGTTTGTGCCCCAACTCTCTAAGCACGGATTTAATCATAGCATCTATTGGCTCAGAAACCTTCAAGAGCAGCCATGGTTTCTCCATATCACACTCAAACCCTATCCTTGGCTTTAGGAGCTGCCTTCCCACCCCGCGTTGACATATATTTTTCAAGCTTCCAAACACCAGCTTACGAGTCTTTGCTCGTTGACCTCCTCCTCTCTGCGCTCAACAAGGGTTTGTGTAACTTAGTGCCTTAAGTGCACACAGCTGTTCAAGGTTCATTGATTGTAACATCTATGTCAGCTAATACACTTGGTTTTGAATATCAAGACCGCGGGTTTATTATCACAAAGACCAGTTCACTTAAACTTGCCTTTGATCGAGAGTGGCATCTCTGGAAAATATATGACGGGTTTATGCTCCAGGAGTGGGTAGAGCGAGAGGATGAATAGAGCAAGGTGAGGATGCGAAGGCAGTGACATCTGAGGCGGGGGGCGGGGGGAGGGTAGGACGAGCGTATAAATAGGCTATACCCAGTCCGTTATAGAACAACAGTAAACCTGGAGGATAGTTTATTTGCATATCAGTGACATCCTCGTTTGTGGCCGACACCCCGGTGTATTTAATGAAGGGTGACGAAGCAGTCGGTGTGAAATTTAAGAGGGGACTCGCTTCAACCTTTGTGTGGTCAGATCAATTTTCCCTGGACAGAAATTAGTGGCAGAAAGGTGTTAGCTCGCTGCTGACCGACCGCCCCGAGGGCGGGTTCTGTCTGCCATTGGGAAATGCCAGTCGCCTCTCCGCGTGGCCTGCCAGGGGCGTAGGGTCTCAGCCGCCCCGGAAGCGCTGTAGTTACCTGGATTCAAAAACAAGTGTAGATCGTTATCCAAGAATGACTTGGAGCAGGTTTTAGTATCTGAAGTATAGAACCGAGCCAGAGACCAATACAGCTGCCATCCATTTGTCAGGCGTCCACAGCCAAGAAGAAGAGAATTTCAGACACAACTGGAAAACAAGAGACAAAGATACGATTACCGACAGAGCCGTGTGAAAGAGAGAGCAAGGCCCGGGCGGCGTGGCTCAGGGGTTGAGCGTGGACATATGAACCAGGAGGTCACAGTTCGATTCCCGGGCAGGGCACAGGCCCGGGTTGCAGGCCTGATCCCCAGTGGGGGGTGTGCCGGGGCCAGCAGATCGATGATTCTCTTTCATCACTGATGTTTCTCTCTCTCCCTCTTTCTTCCTCTCTGAAGTCAATAAAAATATTTAAAAAAATAAAGGAGAGGATGCCTAAAACACAGTGACTGTTTCTTAGTATTTCTTAAAGGGCAGGAATATTTTTCCTGCATTATGTGATAGCATTTCCCAAACAGTTGAATTAGATGGTAGGTACGTGACCCACTATGTCCAGGGAAGTCTTTTTTAAACAGTGACCAGGGCTGGCTTTCCGAGCCTTTTCTGTGTCAGCGTGGATTACGCATACCCGAGAGGCGAGAGGAGGACTCGGGGTTTCACTTACTTGATGACAGGTCTGGAACATCTCGAGAGAGTTGTTTTGTGGAAAACGCTTTGGCAAACTCCAAGTCTTACTCATTGAAAATAGTTTCTGAGTCAACAGTCCACTATAATAGAAATGGAAATTGCCGACTCACATTGAGGCCTGAAGAATTTGTTTTCAGTAATTTGTATAGAACTTGCTTTGTAGCAAGAAAAGCTTCTGTCAAAGGCATTTGGCGTCTCGTGCCACTGACTTCTCCCCATGAGCGTGCATTTCCCTGGGCCTGTCTCTCTCTCTCTCTCTCTCTCTCCTCTCTCTCTCTCCTGTCGTGTTGCGTCCAGTTATGATAAGGGCTCTCAGCCATGCTTACTCATCAAAGCCCCGAAGTTAGCAGGTTCCCCGGCCCACAGTTCACAGCCTCACAGAGGAGTGTGAGCGGCAGATCATGATTCTGTGTGATCACCGTGTCCTCGAAAAGCCTGTCCCTTGGACCCACGGGAGCTGTGATGGGAGATGCTCTTGGAGAAGTTCATGGTGAGGGAAATCTGGGCTTTCTCCAAATGTTTTGTTTCTTTGATAAAGTACATTTAGAAAATCAATGAGGGTATCCATTTTGTAAAATCATTCTCCTCTCAGTGACCAAATGAGAAATTTACTGAAGGAGTTTTTTTAAATTAATTTTTAAAATCCTTACCTGGGGATAGTTTTCCCATGGATCTTTAGAGAAAGTGGAAGTGAGGGAGGGAGTGAAGGAGAGCGAGAGAAACATCAATGTGAGAGAGACACATGGATTGGTTGCCTCCCACATGCGTCTCGGCCCGGCCAGGGATCAGACCTGCAACTGAGGTACCTTGGTAACCTATATTATGGTTTTAAAATATAGCTAATTACATAGAAGAAAATTGCAATCTTAAGTAAGAAATCTATTAGTTTTATTCAAATATGGATTATAAAACTATACTAAGAAGTAGCTATTTTATATTTCAAGAAATACTAAGAACTATTATAAAAAGCCTATTCCTATTACAGAAACATAAAGTTTAATGTCATTGCACGTTTCAAATAAAACCAATAGGAGTTGGTACCCTCAGATATTTCTATGGCTGAGTACTGAGCTTAAACATAAACATATCGGAGAAATTTCTCCCTTGCTCACATATTTACATGCATAAACCTGCAAAATTGAAATGACAATACATTTTAAGTCCCCCCCGAAACATACAGAGATTACATTTTAAACGATACATGCAGACATTAAGAAACTAATGTTTTATTTCTTTCTCTCTAACATACACATACACACATACACACACATACACACATGCCCATACCTACCGTCTTCAAAGATGGGAAGCATTGAGAATTGAGTTACCCTGGAAAAAAATTTTTAAGGTAGAGAGGAGTCTATAGGCAAGGAGGGATAGTCTATAATTTTAAAAACTTCTGATACCACGGTACAGCTTTTAGAACCACTGCAGAGATACATAAGATTCTTAATGCACAGAGGTTGGGCTGTCTTTACAGATGAATTATAGTCTAAATATTTTCCAGGGCTTATGAAATTGCATTTTATATTTTCCAAAGGACATACTGCAAATGTGTATTAAGTAGTAAGATCATTTTTAAAAATTACTCACCACCTATAACATTGCTGCCTGGTACAGCAGAGTAGAGGGCGCCAGTCCCATGGGTCAAATAGTTTAACCTCCCGGGTTTTGATTTTATCATCTGTGAAATGGCAGCAAGGATACCGCAGGGTTTGCGGGACTGAATTAGATCGTCTGCGTGGAAGGGGTCCTGGAGACCACTCGAGGCTCGATGGTTCTCTAGAAGGAACCACAGGCCCCGGAGAACGCTTAGTCTCCGTGATATTTTATGACGACAGAAGAACATGATGAAAATCAGCAAAAGGCCAGGACTCGTCGGGCGAAGTCCAGGAGAGGTGGGCCCACGCTCCCGCGTATCCTGTCAGTAGCATCGCGTGGATGCGTGTACTTGCCCAGCAGGGACGTGTGACAACATGCAAAGTCGCCAACCAGGGCAGCTCCCGTGAGCCTTGCTGTCCAGGGCCCTATTAGGGGACAGCCACAGGCATGTGCTGCCCCTTTGGGAGGGAACGTGGCTGCCCAGGCTCTGGCCTTGCAGAACCCAAACAGATGTTGACCCTAAATCACACTCGCTGGCATTAACTCTCTTGGCCAACCGGCGCCGCCCGGCCCGGGACCGCGGGCACACACATCTCTCCGTCAGGCGGCACATGCTCAGGGCTCGGAGCTCGTTTCCCAGGAACTGGCCCTGGGCCGGCCTGCAGACGGGCCTTCCTGGGGAATGTGCAGGGTTGGAGCAGCCGAGGCCCTGGCTGACCCTCTCCTGCGCCCGCCGGCCATGTCCGGGGCTCGGTGTCAGTGTCGACGGCCCGGCCTGAGCCTGACTCCTGGGGTCTGGGCCCCGTGAGCGAGCAGAAGGAGAGAAAAACAGCCTCTTTCATTTGCATAGAACAACTGCTCGGATGGATTTGGAAATGCAGATTTTTCTCAGTTTGAAAAGATGCACTATCATTGAGTACCAGCTTCTCCAAAAACTGTTTTAAATGCACACAAAAGTGGAAATAAGGAGAGCGACGCATTCACACAGCGCGTGCTGTCCTGTGTTTTCAGTGTCACAAAGTCCAGGGGAAACCTTGTCTGTCTTTAGCCCAGAGCTTCTCCGGATTGTGGCCCAGCTTCCGCCCGAGACGCTGCTGCGCCTCCCCAGGTCCAGGGTCCCCTCTTCCCCTGTGACTGTGGAGCAGTTAGGGTTCTTTTTTCTTTTTAAATTTGAAAAATGATAGGTTTCGGGCTATATTTCTTATTTGCTTACCCTTGTATTTTTTCTCTTATTAAAAATTTCCCCCCCCCCCTGATTGATTTGA
Source organism: Myotis davidii (assembly GCF_000327345.1). Lineage (NCBI taxonomy): Eukaryota > Metazoa > Chordata > Mammalia > Chiroptera > Vespertilionidae > Myotis > Myotis davidii. The sequence goes on from NW_006289398.1 coordinate 4,454,069, forward strand.
GAGAGAGGAAAGGAGAGGGAGAGAGAAAAATCGATGTGAGAGAGAAACATCACCCGCAACACCCCCGGGAATCGAACCAGTGATCTTTTGGTGCCCGGGATGATGCTCAACCCACTGAGCCACACTGACCAGGGCTCTTTCTTTTCCCCCTGGAATTGAACTGTGTGACGGTGAAGAGGCAGTATCTCTGGATTCAGCTCCAACGTGTTTCGGGGCCACTACAAGGGCCCATCGCCCAGCAGGCCCCTCCCATCATCAGCCCCCCCAGCCGGAGAGGCCTTCACGCCTGCGGGTGCCTCTGGCAGTTCCCCAGATGTTCTCACATCGTCTGACACAGCACCCCTCTCCGTCGGAGGAAAAATCTTTCATTTCCGGGCTGCGTCCTAGCTTTACCCAGCAGGCAGGGGGCGGCTCCACTGCGTGTGGCAGGGGGGACACTCAGATGCGTGACTATTCTTTGGAGGCTCCATCCTCACTTCTGCCGACACCGGCCGATGACTGTCACCGCGCCCTCCTGTGAGTGGTTCGGAGGCTTACCCTGATAGACAGTGGTCAGGGGACACCTCCCAAGACCCCAGTGGCTGGCCGCGCCGGACACGCTGCAGTGTTCCTGTGCCTGCATTCTCAAGGGGCAACAGCAAGCCAGCACCGACTTCCTTCTCCTCAATTTCACGGGTAGAAGACTTGTTCTCACCGTAGGCCTTAGCAGCCTCGGCAGCCAATTTCCTTTCTTTCCTTATTAAGTCGAGAACTTAATCACCTTTTCACGTAAGGCAGCACTTTATGGGTCCTCGGTGGCGGACCTGAATTGCCAAGAGCACTCCCGGGGAGCTCTGGGGCCATTGTAAGTAAAATGAGAGTCATGAGCGCAGACGCCCGAGGTGCCAGGACAGCTGATCTGATAACTGGACTTGGCTCCTGGTGACCGATGGGTGGGGAGTGAGTGCAGGGGGAGGCGGCAGGCGAAGGTGGCTCGGGTCCCTGGCTGCTCTGAGCAGCGCACAGTGGAGAGCTGATGGACTGTTTATTTCTAGGATTTTCCGTGTAATATTTCGATTGACCACTGGTAACTAACACTATGGGTAAAAGGGGACTACTGTATATTTTAGGGACATGAGTAAAAACACATGAGTTTTATTATTAAGGAAATTCAAGAACTGAACCAAGTTTCCTGCAACTCTGTGGGCGAGGAGCTGACAGGAGCAACACCTCTGGGACAGACAGATCACCTCGAAGTCCTGCTGTCGGGGTGCCCTCTCAGTGAGCCCGGGCCTTGTGTGTGCTGGCCGGCCTCTCAGTTACGCTCATCATGTCCGGGCCATGGCGAAGGCTGTGGGAGGAGAGGTGTCTGGGACAATGTACGCACACTGAGAGCCTGGGTCGCCGCAGCACTCACATTTTTAATTACAGTGTCTGCTTGATCGTTTAAATAAATTTTAAGCGTCATAATAAAGGGAACGCCTTTCAGATTCTGTGGGAAAGGGCACTTGTCACTAGGCTTGCCTCTTCAGTGGCCTTCCTTTCCTTAGCCTGGGTCGGCGCCCTGTGTCAGCGTTTTCCCAGCTTCCTCCACCTTCCACCTCTCACCCTCCTCCTCCTCCTCAATTCCCCTGTGGAGTGGGACCCGGCAGAGCTGAGGGGGGCGGTCATCTGTAAACTGTGTTGCCCCCGCTCCTCCACTCACTGTGTGTGCCTGCCTCTGAGTGTGTCTGTCTACAGTGTATATCTCATGCACACGTCTGCACGTGTGATAGGCAGCTGTGACCACAGTTGACTTCGGGGAAATGGATGATGTAGAGGAGATACCAGTCACACTCAGCAAAGGAAAACATCGCTGGCTCAGGAAGGGCTCCTCCTGCTCCCTGCCTTTCATAGCCGGCCACTCGGGCTTCCCCCTTCTAAGGATTAGTCTCCAAGCCACGCTGGGCGCCTGTGGTCAGAGGACAGAATTACCCAAACAGATTTAACCAAAAGTAAAATTGGGATGTGTCCGGCACAGGCCTCGGGCATGCCTGGCTTTCATAGCAGCCGGGAGTTGCCATCCCAACACGCCAGCGAGCATTATTTTTGGTGCATTCGAAATTTTGCAAATGGTTAAAATTTTACAAAATGCTGAATTTCATCATTTTTCACGAGTTGAAGAGATAGGCCTTATTTTACTTAATTTACATAGATAACTTCCCTAATAATAAGGCAGAAGGGAATTGGAGTTGCAGCTAAAAAGAATGTGTTACCATAGATCTAAGAATCATTGATACATTTGATCCCATTAGAAAATATTACTTTAAAAAATTTTAAATAATAATTTGAGTATCTTGCTTTATTTTTAAAAAATTGTGCCAGTAAAATACTGTTGAGCAACTGGCATTTGTTTCTCCAATATCTGTAGGGGGTTCTGGTCTGAAAATGGAGTTTGGCTTTGAATCCAGGCCCTTCAGTCTTGGGGTGTGTGGGGTCCCTGGGTCTTCCTGGGTGTGGGAAGCCACTGGTGAGCGCCTTCTAGGTCCCGTTTCCATACGGTGAGAGCGATGCGCTCTGGGGAGCTGGGAGTGGAGGTGTGGGCGCTCCCTGAGGCCCAGGGCAGCAGATCGCCGACTCTTTATTCGTCCAGCCCCACGTGGTGTGTAAGAGCGCCCCGTGCAATTCAGTTGCAGTTTCCAGGAACTGAGAAGTTGATCCAAAATCGAGTCCTCATTCGGAGGTGGCAGAGGAGAGTCAGGAACTGGAGTGGAGCTTCGTTCAATCTGGTCTCCTCTGAGCGGCTGCGTGGAGGACGGAGGGGAGAGCCGCCGGCTCAGTGTGATCCCTCGGGGGACTAGTCCAGTGCTAGCTGGGACCCTGGCGGACCCTTCCAACCCGAGCCCCGCTTTCCGTCTGTCTCCCCACACCTGTTCTCCTTTTCCAGTTGGATGTCATTGGAGGCCAAATATCCACGCCTGTTGGGATCCCGTTTAACGTGGCACAGACTTTGTTCTGGGTCCCAAGGAACCCTGAGGACGTGGCCTGGTGGCATTTTTTATTATTATTTTTTTAATCCTCACCCGAGGATATTTTTTCCATTGATTTTTAGAGAGAGTGGAAGGGAGGGGGAGAGAAACATCAACGTGAGAGAGACACAGTCATTGGTTGTCTACTGCACGCACCCCAACCGCGGCCAGGGATCGAGACTGCAGCCGAGGTGCGTGCCCTTGACTGGAATCGAACCCGAGACGTTTCAGTCCAAGGGCTGACGCTCTAACCACTGGGAAAAACTGGCCAGGGCGATGTTTTCTGTGGTTTAAACCTATGTTGTGTGCTTTGTTCCCTTCTGTGCTTGATTTTATGGTGGTTATTCTATATCCTCTGACTCGGAGCTTTGGCGGCAGCAATGTGAGTGTGGCATGTGGCGCCCATTAGTCACGCTGGCAGATGGCAGTGTGTGGATGGTTGGCCTTTGCTGTTTGATCAAGGCGATGCCATTAGAAACTTGTTTTCCCCGCGATCAGTACATTTTCTTGTCCGAGATCTGAGCTGAGCATAACTCAGGGTGTCAATGGAGGCAGGAAGGCGGCTGCCATCTGAAGCCACTTCCTTTGCGTGTGCCTCGTTCACGGGATTTGAATATGAACAGAAAGGCTTTCTACCGAGAACATGAAAGGAACATTTTGCTTTGCTAAATTTGAATGAAGTCATCTGGCTTATTTATAGACACTTAACACGTTCAGTTCTTGTGTTAATATTCAATCTTCCTCCTGGAGAGGAGGTACGGAATGCTATTTCATGTGGTCCCTACCTTGTTACTGTTGGGCATTTTAAATATCAGAGCACAGAGACAACCTGTGCTCGCTTGTGTCTCTCTAATCTTTCCCGTGTAAAGTGAAGCCTGGAGGCCTTCTACTATTTTAAATTTCCAGAATCAGGTCACACAAATGTTGTGTCAGACTTCCAATGCATACAGAGTGTCCTCCTGAGGCGTGGGGCCGGGTGGGGCCGCGTCATTGCTTAGCTGTGCGTCCGCAGAGCTGAACACGGGGCCGTGATGCTGCTTTCAGGTGTTAGCCACCTGCTTTCCCGTGATCTCTCAGACACCGTGTCATCACTTCCTTCCTCCTTCCTGGAGCCGGTGGTCCCATACGTGTGTGTGTGTGTGTGTGTGTGTGTGTGTGTGTTGGGGCAGACAAGGTAGAGGGCTTCATCCAGACCAGACATGGTGGGTTAGAAGGGAGAGGGACTGGAAAGGAATTTAAAGAGCAGTCGGACGGTCCAGAGCACAACTTAACGGCCAAACTCAATCCCAGGCAGACCCTGGGGAGGCGGAGGAGGGTCCCGGGTGAAGGCGTGGGGGGCTCACAGGGGACGCGATCTGAAGGCCTTGGTCCTCGCTGCAGTGTTTGCGCCCCATTTACTTGTGGAAAATGTTTGGTCCCTCCCACAGAGTCCATCAATTTTCAGATGTGATGCAAACACATTTCCCCTTTGGCTATCTTACAAGGGCGTTGAGGATTAATTAAATTTAAAAGCAAGCAGGGCACTGAATTCCCAGGAGATGGAGGATCTGTTTTATCATTTTTTTTTGGTCATTCATTTCTTACTCATTCATTTCACAAATATTTGTTGGATACCAATTAGAATGAAGACACTATACACACTGTCCTTATTGGGAATACAAAGAGGGACCATGAGGGTGACTCGTGGCCTCATTATGTTATTTGCTCAAATCTTATTTTTAAATTTTCCGTTATAATATGAGTTACTGTGCCGGCAGGTAACATTGCTAATCTGAGCAGGAGTTGATCTTTGGCTAACATCACTGAAATGCATTTTTACTTTGTAAATTCGTCTTTCCTTTCTAAATTTAAAAGGACTCTCTACCTTCACCTGTAAGAGGGACACAACATAACTTTGTTTTCCTATATTATAGTCATTGCTATATGCACTGTTATTCTTACCAGCAAACCCCACAAATTGTCATAGCAACCGAGATAAACTCCCTACACATTACTTTTTCCATTAAAATACCGTATCTTAGATGGTATATTGAGAGTCATTTTAACCTTAGACTGTTATCTGTGAAATACTACCAAACAGAAATTTTAAAAAAAGCAGGCCTCTAATAGTTATGTCCCTTAATTAGCATTAAGAAAGCATACAGTACTCCACAGTTTGAATTAGAATATATTAATTATCAAGGACATAAACTTAGATATTTCCAATCAAGGCTATTTAAAGGCTATTTCCGTTTAAAGGCTATTTTAGCAGAAACATGCGCACCGCTTTCCAAAGAGGCTGGTGGAAGTTTCCTGGCTTCGATGACTGTGGGCTGGTTGGTTCTCGAAGTTCACTGGGCAACGCGTGCATGGCCTTGACCGGCAGCCTGACAGCGCTCATCTTCCATTTCAGTCTGAGCAGGTAAACGCAGATGAATTCACAGCGCGTGCCTGAGTCTGTCCTTTGGGTTGGGAAAGAAATAACGTCTTGACTCCCTAAATTAGTGCAGAAAGGAGAGTTCCTCTCCTGGCTTATTTCTCAACGTGGGTTTGTGTGTCTTTTTTTGTTGTTGTTGTTTTTTTGGAAAAGGCAAATAATCTGAATCAGCAGCCTTTGTCACTGCCAAATACGAAGGAGAGAATTGGATGTCTTGGGCGGGTGTAGGAAGTAAGAGTGACCATAGGCAGGTAGTCTTGGTTAAAAACCCAGAAAGCATACGTGAGTTGAACTAACATGGGAAGTGTGGGCTGAGAGAATGCCGGATTGAGAATAACAAGAAGGGAAAACTGAAGTCTTATATGTATTTATATATTCCAGTTCTTTCCAACTTCCGTAATAGCATCAAAGTAAGATGCCTGAGTGTGGGCTTGAGAGAGCAGCAGCTTCGGCCGCTGCTGGGGCCTGGGGGCCCCGGAGAGCCTTGGGCAGCACTCGAGGCGACCTGATGGTCTGTGAGCAGTGTCGGGAGTGACTGCCAGGGCCCCCTCGACTGCCGCGTTTAGAGCAGGGACTTTTAAAGGTGCTTTCGCCAGTGGGGCTCCTTTGGAAGCCGGAGCCTGGTGTCCCCCGTGGCGTGTATTTCTCTTCCTGCCTCCTGTTCCCTCCCCAGAAGCCGGGGTGGGAGGAGGTCTTGGCAGGTGGTGTGCCTGCCGGGCAACCAGGGGGCCCGTGTTTCCGCTGCATTTCCATCTGGTGAAGGTGGAGTCGTGTAACATCTCTGTTGTGTCCGTGGTCCCACTCCTGACAGTGGCTCGGGACTAGTCAGTTCCTTTCCAGAGAAGCAGGTTTCCTGATGCTCCTAGTCATCGCCCCAGCACTCGGTTTAATGTTGTTACTTGTAGTTGGTCAGAGCGCGGGGGTAAGCCGGCCAGGGCTTCTGGAATGTTCAGCTCGCCGTCCCTGGGCTGGAGAGCCGACCACACAAGGGCTGTGTCTTGACATCGGTAGCCAGGATGCCTTCCTCTGCTAATGACGGGACAGCCAGCTCAGGCCGGCTTCACTCCGAGCGGGTTTTCTAGTTCATCTAACTAGCCATTCAGTGTAGACTGGCCACATCTTCGAGGACTTGGTCTCTTTCCACGGCAGCCAGCACGGCTTCCTCCTGGGAGTGCACGGCAGCTGCACACACACACACACACACACACACACACATGCACACACACACGCACACACGCGCACACACACACGCACATGCACACGCAGTGCTGCCCTCTCCCATGTCCAGGCAGGAGAGCTGATCCCAGGAGCTGGCTCTTCCAGGCCTGAATTCTCCGTCCCATCGCTAGAGTCGGGCACAATGAGCGGTCCCCGCATCCGCACCCAAGGAGGACCCCAGAGAATTGTGTTTGTAGGAAAGAGGGGACACAGGTTGGTGCAGCCACGAAGTCTACCAGAGAGTTTTTCCGTTTCCCTTTCCTGGTTTGTTTTCCTCTTTGGCCTTGGGAAATGCAGGGTGCAGCTGGACTTACCTTCAGTGCACGCATCGGCGTGCTGTGTGAGGAGGCCTCGCCTGGCCCGCAGCCTCTGTGACACGCAGGAGACACACTACTTGGCATGAGTGTGCCCAGGGCCCGCGTCTGGAACTGCTCTCCGGGCTTTGCCACGAACCTCCAGGTCCCTGGCGAGCAGGCATCGCACGGGGCTTCCCAGGAGCTGAGTCATTAGGAAATAGACGGGAACATGCCACGTGGAGCACCCACGCCAGGGCAGATGGTGGGTGCAATGTGGGCATATGCTGTGCCTTTGGAGAATACGCTACCGCTCCTCCGAACTTAGGTGATTGACGTGGGTTTCACACCCCCTATGGGACGTAGAGTATGTATTAATGCTTTAAACCAACAGTGATAGGAATTAAAAATCAAGCAATTCTCATTCATGTCTATCCAAAATCCAATTATGGAACTTTTCCATGTTTACATAATTCCGAGAAGCTAATTCTAGGTCAACTCTTCAAGTGTTCAAGTAGCATGTAAATTCTTTACTGAGAGAAGGGCGTCTATATGTGATGAGTGGTTGCGTATCTTGTATTCCTTTTATTATATAGCCGTGTCAGTTGAGAAAATTAAGCTCATCATGCTGTATTATTGGTTGAGCTGTGGCCCAGGGCACTCAGGCAAGAAAATGACCAGTTTGGTGCACTTGACCTTGGACACTCCACCATTCAGAGCTGCTTCCAGTTTGCACCAGAGGAATGGATGGGGTTGGGGGAGTGGTGCAGATCTGAGTAAGAGTCCTTTGGCGGGGGGGATGCTCCATTGTCGCCGCGGGGTCCTTCGCTGCTGTTTGACCCTCCAGCCTTCTGGGGGCGAGCGTCTTCGGGCCACAGCTCCCCGAGGGGCCATTTTGCAGAAGGCTGGGCGGGCTGAAACGTGAACCTGGCTTCTTGGTCCTTTCTTGTCAGCCATTACACACTTTGATTTTCTTGGCCAGCCTGAAGTTGGCCACCCTCAGTGAGTATTGCCTAGTGACACTGCAGAAACCACGCAGCTCTGAAGGCTGAGCCCCTAACTTTCCTAAGGCTGTGTCTCTCTCTGTGTCCATCACTATTGGCGGGGGCTCCGTGTGGTCAGGTGAGGAGTCAGATTTAGGAGCCTCCTTGATTTCAGAGAGGAAGGGAGAGGGAGAGAGAGAGAGAGAAACATCAATGATGAGAGAGAATCATAGATTGGCTGCCTCCTGCACGCCCCTTACTGGAGATTGAGCCCGCACCTGGGCATGTGCTCTGATCCGGAATCAAACCATAGCCTCCTTCTTGCATGACCTGGACATGAACCTGCTCGTCTCCACTTCAGGGAGGGAGAGAACCGGAGAGTCCTACACGGGCTTTGCATACCTGAGCCCAGAAATGACCACAGCACTTCCTCCCACGTGCCGTGGGCTCACACGAGTGACACAGACCTGCGCGGCGGTGACGGTGACAGCCAAGGGCACCAAAGGGGGTCCTGCCTGGCCTTGCTGCACCTGCTGCATTTCCCTCTGACCCGGAAAATGTCCCCATTTCTGAACACGTGGCGAGGCTCTGGGGGACGGATTCATCCCCTCGCCAGCACCTCCCTGTACCAGGGTCTCGAAATCCAGAGACCTAGGTCTTCTGCGGTGTGTGCCCCTCATGCTCACCTTCTTCTCACTCGCTCCTTTCTGTCTTAAAAAGTGAGCGCTCCTACAAATGCTAACTCCCTGTCTCCCCTCCTCTTGTGCCCGCATCCCTCCCTCCCAGGGCCAGGCTCCCTGACACACGAGTTGCCTTCTTCCCTTCACACCCTCAGCCTTCCTCCCCAGCTGCCCAGCGACCCGTCGTGGCCTCCAGGGCCGCGGCCACGCTGCTCTCACTGTCCTGGCCCCGAGCGCAGCCTGTGGCAGGTGCTCACGCCTGCCTGGGCCTGCGTGATGGGCTGTTGGCTTTGGCCCAGGCCTCCCCTGTCCCCGTGCCCTTGTGTGTTTCAGCCCAGATCCGTGCTCTGCATACCCACCTGCCTACTAGGCATCACCACTTGGCCATTTTAAGAACCTTCAGACTAAAAATGTCAAAAATGAAACTTCTCTCCTCCCCCACCCCAAGTTCCGTGCCATTGGGTGACTCCCCTGCTCACCGGAGTTCCCCATGTGAAACACGTGGGTGGCATCCAGGATGCCGTTGTCTCCCACACGCCCGACCGAGATTTAATCACCAAGTTCTGGGTGACCTTTAACTCCTTAATATCCGCCAACGGGCTGCTTTCCGCCCCAACTCCCTCTTAGTTCCGATCACCAACAGCCTTTGTTCCGTTGGTTATTCTAAGGCCCTTGCCCAGTTCTCTCCTCTTCCAGTCTGGCTTCCTTTCACTCTCCCCACCACAGCGGATCACCTCTGTGCAGTGTAGGTCTGATCGCATCCCTGCCTCCTCCGGCAGCCCTCTGGTTCCCCTGACGCAGAGCAGACCTGAACCCATCCTGCCGGCCAGCGCGCCTCTGTGCTGAGGCCTCTCTTCTCCAGCCAAAACCCACAGTCCCCACCCCTTCATGTATTTTTGAGACTTATTTTTGTTTTGCATAGTTTACTCCTCTTTGCTTTGATTTCGGTGTAGATGTCATTGCCTCTAAGAAGTTTTTCCTGAAATTTTCAAGATCAGGTTGTAAGTCTCTCCCAGGTGCTACCATAGCCCCTAATCCATAGCGTATGTAGAGTCGTTCTAATTCCCTGTTCATGACTCTGTCTCTTAGACGCCTGCACAGCAGGAACAGGTGTGTGTGTGTGTGTGTGTGTGTGTGTGTGTTCCACTTAGCACAGTGCCTGAGTTAAAGTAGATAATCAGAATGTTTGAATGAAGGAGTAACTGTTACTAGAACCTAATTAGGCCTATGGATGAGAAATTCTCTGTGTCCCCAACATTCCTCTTTCTTACTTCCATCCGGTGGTAAAAATTAATACCCTTCATCCCTCTACCCATTTGACTACATTTATTACCTTTTCAGCTTCAGTAGTCACACGGGGGCCGCCCTCACCTGGTTTTAGAGATACTTGCTCTGTGTTCCCCTGGCATCTGTGCTCATAACACGTAGAACAGTGGCTGATAATCATTGGTTTTTCTGCCTGTATTCACGCTTGGACTTTAAATCCTTTGAAGCAGGACTGTATATTGTTCTTATCTGTGTCTCTAAATGGCCGGCCCAGGGAAGGAGAACTCTTAAAATTTTTATCCTGAGGGTGTTGGGGACAGTTCTTGGGAACCCTTCACACAAGTTAAACACACAGGTTTTCAAGATGATCCTAAAACCGAAGCGCCCTTGGTAGCTCTTCAGCCAAATTCCCAGGTGATGGTAAGTGAAGGGGTGCGTGGAGGGGGTTAGTGGGGGGAAGAAAGGGCACATCCTCTGTAACGCGTGCAGCAGTAACGGTACATTTTTAAATAAAAGGAGTGTTTTAAATGCCTTTCCCCTCGCCTTTAATGATCTGTTACAATCGATCCTAGGTTCCCCCACTGATTTCTCACTGTCACAAGTGAAACCCGAGTCGGATGGGAAGTGGCTGTCACCGGCTGGTGTTTTCTCAGCCGCACGTTAGTCGTGGAGCGCTGCGGCTGGGAGCGGCTGAAGGCAGGCGGGACTGCGGTGAGCCGGCAGTTGGCATCTCAGCTCTGCTCTGAGGCTGCTGGGAAATTGCCTGCCTGGCGCTGCTGATGGTGCTGGTTTTCTTAGGAGGCCGGGACCTACCTGAGGACAGACATTAACTACCTTTACACCAGGATGTGCAGAGTCAAGGGTAGCATTACAGAATCCCACACTTTTATTTATTTACAGAATACTGCATTCGTTTCTGTAATCAGGTCCATGTAGATACTAGATGAGGCCTTACATGTTTAAATACAGCGAGTTGCCCTGTACAAATGGGAAACATTATGTTTAAACGTGTCTGGACCATTATGGCTTCGAATTCTAGACATCTGTGGCTTGTTATAGCCCCATCACATGGCCCCTGAGTTCAGTTATGCATGCTTATCCCCAAAACCTTGACATGCAGAAGGGTATGAAGAAGAAAGTAAAATTGCTTTTAATTTCATCACCTAGAGACAGTGTGTGAACAGTGAACACTTGCTCTCCCTCTCTCATATGTGTGTGATGTCTAAAGGATTATCGTAACTTCCTAAGTGGTGTGCCGCAAGCAGCCCTTTCACTTAACAACAGCAATAAATGTCTACGGCCCCTTTATGCACCCGCTTTATGTCCGAAGCGACTGTTGGGAACCCTCTGTGTCGCGTTCAGCATGCGGCAGTGTGCAAGGCTCCTTGTAATTGCGTTTTCCTGCACTTGCCTGTTGACTCATAATACCTCCCTAGAGGGAGAATTCGGAGTCTTTGTGTTGTGGAATCGCCCTGCGATAGTGACACCAGTTTTTCACCTGTGTAGCCTCTCCTGACGGGGCTCGGGCAGGATGGTAGAATTTGACGTTCGCCAGTCCCACATCCACCGAGTTGAACCTGTCACGGCTTTAATGTGCACGTATCCTATATAATAAAAGCCTAATGTGCAAATCGACCGAACGGCAGAACGACCGGTGGGACGACCGGTGGCTATGACGTACACTGATGACCAAGGGGCAGACACTCAATGCAGGTGCTGCCCCCAGGCTGCAGGCCCCAGGCCAGCCAAGGCGGGTGCCAATGGGCATCCCCCCCACCCCCAATCACCCTGCTGGTTGCCCTGCAGAGGGAGGCAGCTGGTGGCTGCGGTGGGGCTGGCTGGCGAGCGGGCGGCGCCAGGCCAACCAAGGAGGGTGCCAGCGGGGGCACCCTGATTGCCCCGCCGGTCGCCCCACAGATCAGCCCTGATCGCCAGCCAGGCCTAGGGACCCTACCTGTGCACGAATTTTGTTCAGCGAGCCTCTAGTTTAATTAATAATGAGCTTGAATATGTTTCGTGTTCAGTTCACGCTCCTGGATTTGATCAAATCCCCCTCAGAGGCTCTTGAGACCCCCTTTCCCATGGAGGGCTCCTGTCCTGTGTGTATCAATGTGCTGTCCTTGAGTCATTTCCTAGGGGGGCTTCAGGAACCTTGGTTTTTAACTGTGAGTCTGAAACGGGGACCGCGTGTCCTCGGCTCTGTCTGGTCTATGGATTGATATGCCCCCGTGTATATAAATGGAGGGAGAATGATGCCAAGCGCCCTGACACTAAGGCTGAATGTCTGGTAGGCCTGGGCGTTGGGTGTGACCAGGACCTCCCGCAGGCCATGGCGCTTAGCGGATGAATCAGAGACCACCTCATGCAGGTCCCTGCTCGCCAGCTTTAATGGTGGTCACAGGCTGACCCGGGCAGCAGACTGACTATTGATTAGCTCACCTCATAAAGGTGAACGGGTGGTTCTGTAATCGGCACTAACACTGTGCACTAATCCTGTGCACTCCTTGATTAATGATTACCTTTGTCAAGTAAAGAGCAAATCGCTTTCTAAGCCCTCTTCACGGTGCTGTTAAAATATACACGTGGTCCCTTTCTCATTTGGTTCGGGTTCTGTGTCCTTCTGTCTAGTTCCTGGATCCCTGCTTCGCCGGGCAGTTTAGTGATGGGTCATTTCGGAACCTTTTTGCTGGTAATGGATTCTTCTGATTGAAAGCTGACCCGGCAGCTGCGAAACGGCCATTCCCAGAAGCAGGCGGGCGCTGGACGGTGGAACAGGCGGAGTCCACGCGTGGTGTGCTGAGCGGTGTTGCTCTGATTTAGCGTTGCCGGGAGGATTGTAAATTTCACGAATGTTCACTGGGGGGAATTGAGACTCGTTCCCACCATGGCATTGTTCTGATGTATTTTAATTTGAATGTACGGGTTTTTTTTTGAACACGGACATGATTTAGATGAAAGAAACACATGCTCTTTAGTGTCCGGAATTATGTAAACCTTATAAATTACACCTGTGCCCCGGCGCTCGGAGGGCGTGATGTGCTGCTTCGGCCGCAGAGACGGGAGACTTTGTTATAAACGAGGAGAAGAAAAGCCGTTGCCTCGAGTTGATGTCAGATAGATAAGGCAGCAAGGGACTGAGGAGTCAGCAGCTCAGCTCCTTCTGTGGGCTGGTCTGCCTTTCATGGGTTTACAGTCACTCTAGATCAGTGGTTCTCAACCTGTGGGTCGCGACCCCTTTGGGGGTCGAATGACCCTTTCACAGGGGTCGCCTAAGACCATCGGAAAACACATATATAATTACATATTGTTTTTGTGATGAATCACTATGCTTTAACTATGTTCAATTTGTAACAATGAAAATACATCCTGCATATCAGATATTTACATGACGCTTCATAACAGTAGCAACATTACAGTTATGAAGTAGCAACGGAAATAATTATATGGTTGGGGGTCACCACAACATGAGGGATGGTATTAAAGGGCCGCGGCATTAGGAAGGTTGAGAACCACTGCCTCACTCTAAGTCATCACCTTTTTCTTTGTGTCTTTTCCTGCTTGACTCCTCCCATCACTCCTTGTTTTGTTTTGTTTTTTCCCTGAATCGCTCTTCAGGCTTCCACACGTCTCCCTGCTACGTCTCTGCTTGGCCCCAACCTCCTGCCCCTTTTCTAATCGGCTGCGGCTCTGGAATTCTCGGGCTGCTGCACATCTAGCGCTGGCCCCCGGAGCCAGCCCCCCGGTCTCTATGCTGGGGCTGCTTCTCTTGCCATGGGTGCTCTTCTCTTTCCGGACGTGAGAGCCAGCTTGCCAGGAGGCTGCCCCTCGGGAATTTCAGAGCAGGTCTGGACACAGGATGTTTACATCAGAAATCTAGGTTTTTTGGAAAGGGATTGAAGAGGATGCCAGAATTTTATCTGGAAATCCTCTCTCTCTCTTTCTCTCTCTCTCTTTCAAAAATGTATTTTATTGATATTTTACAGAGAGGAAGGGAGAGGGATAGAGAGTTAGAAACATCGATAAGAGAGAAACATCGATCAGCTGCCTCCTGCACACCTCCCACTGAGTATGTGCCAGCAACCAAGGTACATGCCCTTGATCGGAATCGAACCTGGGACCCCTCAGTCTGCAGACCAACGCTCTATCCACTGAGCCAAACCGGTTAGGGCTCTCTCTTTTGAGATCCTGGCCAACAGCATTTGAAAGCAGGAAACCAGTCCTTAAATCAAGATTCTAGTAAGTTTAAAAGCCTTATGGATTCCAGAGAAAAGAAAAAGCCAAAGTTATGTGTGCTATTTTCTTGGCGGTGATAGAAAGAGGTTGGTGGATACTTACTATACTCTTAAGTAAGAGTGGACGGAAAAGGGGTGCTGTCATCACACATTTCCTATGGGGCAGGTCATGGTGGGTAGTCCCGCCCTGGGCCTATAACTTCTTCGGTGAACATGCTTTAAGCCAGGCCTGCCAATGGTTCTTGTGCATCGAGGCTGACGCATACCTTTGAGATAGATGCCAGAAGCAACACCCCTCGCAGGCATAACCACCCTCCATCTCCCCTGTGATCCAGTCCCCACCTGGCTTCTTCCTGCCTCCAGGCCGTCCCCCTTACCTGCCCTCCTTACTAGTAACTCCAGGTACAGAAGGGAACTGCGGACCTGGCCGCCAGAGCGTCCGGGAGCTCACGCCTCTGCATCTGTCAGCTTTGGCTCAGATGCGCTCTGATGAATATTCTGTCGGTTTGGACATGCCTGGCGTCGACATGAGTGACGCTCTCATTTGTCATCCATCATGCGTTTTAGCAAATGGCCTGTAAACTCCGCTTTCCTGTGGCCAGTTTTCCTAATATGAGAAACATTTCGGGCTGGGACCAGTGGCGCTGCTTCCCTTTCTTCTCCGTTGTGTCCCTGGGGTCACCTTGGCGTCTTGGCGTCTCAGCGTCTCAGCGTCTCAGCGCAGCGCCTTCCCCGTCCTCTCTCACTCGGGGACCCCCTCCTGCTGGAGGCTCTGCACAGTCCTGCTGCTGCAGCTTTTCCCAGGTACATGCGGGGCGAGGACGAGAGTTCAGTGTCCTCCGTGGACCACGACGGCCCCCGGGGCTTTGATGTCGGGTCAGCGGGTCACATGGTCCAGGGCCCAGCACGGTGCCTGGCGCCCATGGGTGCTCAGTGTCTGTTTCTCCGTTGAGTCCCTGACACGGGAAGGAAGAGTTGGTGCTTTGTGGTTAGATTGGAGATTTGGGTAAGGAAACCTCCTAAAATGGGTGCAAAATGGGTGAAATCTATCCTCAAGCGAGCGGACACAGGCGGCAGGAAGCCGATGGCTAACAGGACCCTTGCGCTTCCGGTGTCCATAGTAACCAGAAGCTTCCCCTGTTGCTTTCGGGGTTCCTAGGATCCCAGCTCATCTGCATTCGAAGTGAAACCCTCACCTCCTAGCATTTCTTCGCTTCTTATCCATGTGATCAAACAACCCTTTGTCTTCTATGCGGTGGAATCTCAGTGGACATGGGGTTCTTGCCCCCACGGCACCATGGACAGCAGGACAGAGAGCAGAGGCCTTCACCCAAGCAAAGAGTACTCAGTGCCACAGCCTGGAGGTGTCTGCCTCCCGCTCTGATTGGAGGGGAAGTCACTGGAGGAAATGAAAGGGCAGAGGAAACCTGGGAGAAGCCCTGGGCAGGAGTTCCTTGAAAACCCCGGGAAGGAAAGGGTTAGGAGCCGCCTGTGATGTCAGACCTGCTCGCCAGGCGATCTGATCTTTAGCTTCTGACGAGTGAGTCCATTCAAGACATGCCACCCCCACCCCTCCACTGGGAAAACGAATCAGGACTCCCCTTAGTTCCACAGGAAAAAAAATTCTTAGAAAAAGGTTACCCGGCCTTTCCGGAACCACAGTGCACAGGTGTTCCCACACCTTTCTGGTCAGGAAGTGAGGACACGGGTGTCACTGGGCCTGTGTGTCTCATGGGAAGAGGGTGACGTCTGTCCTAGACAAGACCGTGTGCGGCAGCTGGTGTCTGCCTTACCCCGCGCTGACGTGTGCCTGTCCGTGACACGCAGGACGGCGGGTGGGGTACGTGTTGGGAGGTGATGGCCGGTGGCTGGGGGACGGGAGGGCCCAGTCACTGGAACAGGGCAGGCAGCGTGGGCTGTGGGCCCCGTGGCTCCTGCCTGGCGGAGTCCATCGTCTGAGGAGCACGGGCCTGGGCGGAATTGGAGTCCTCCAGACTGTCCCTGTCCACGGCGCTCATGCCTCTCGCCTCATTCCCATGGCTGCCTCGCTTTCCCCGTCGGCCTGAGAGCAGGTCGGGAGGAAGAGGCGGTCAGGTCAGAGGAGGAGGTTTGACCCCGCCGTCTTCATGACGACATCACCGCCCGAGGGTTCCCCCCAGAGGGACCCTGGAGAGGCCTGTGGGCCTCCCATTGTTGGCGGTGCCACGTCCATCACCAGGGTGACGAGGATCAGTGTGCCGGGCATTACATCTCAGACTGTCATCGGGTCCCGGCAGCACCTGTCGAGTGTCGATCCAGACTCGGGGGCTCAGCCCGGGCCGATAAGTGAGCTGGGCCGTGGGCCGATTCTGTGCAGGAGCATGCTGCTGGGACATGGCCGGTGTTGGACGCACCCAGACCCGGCATTGTCTTTCTCTGGCTGATACACTCTTGATAGGATAACGCCACCCACCGGTCTCATCAACACGCAGAAGGTACCGCATGACCCCGGCACCTGTCTGCATGGAAAATTAGTGAATGAAACCAGACCAAATACGCATCCATCTCTAAAACGCCGACCGTGGGCATGGGGTGAGGAAAACGAAGCTTTCAGATCTGCTGCTGGCTGACAGTCAGGAAAAGAGCGGCTGACACCATGACTTTCCTCCTCCCACTGTGCCCAGGGCCGGCCGTGCCAGAGCCAGCCTCAGGAGGAGGAAGAGCGCGGGTTTTTCCTCTGTTGCCTCGATGCTGCAGAAAAGAGCTTGTCCTGCTCCGGTTTTCTCGTTAACATTCTGAGAGGATAGAGCCGCCGCTCAGAAAGCCGAGTCCCAGCTGACCCGTGATTGTTCTGTAGATAACTTCACTCCCAGTCGGGAGGCCAGGAAATACGCGTGCACAGAAACCCTTCTTTCCTTGAAGCCTGCGGTTCCCACGCATGAATTTTTATTTTACTTCTTCTGTAATGCAGTGAACCCGGAGACTTAATTCGATCAGTTTCAAGGAAATAAACATAATGTGACCTCAGTTTACTAAACTATGGTTTCAGGCAAGTACTTAAATGGATAAGGGTGGGAATATGTGTTTGGTTTTTCTCTCCTTCTAACTGTGTGTGTAGTCGCCTGACTTGCTTGTGCTTAATTGCGTGTCTGTGTCAGGGCTTCATTTCCTGAAGCGATGTTTTCCCCTCCGAATGCAGGATTAAGTTAATGTAGTGATGCTAATTCAGTGACTGCTCCATGGACTTCCGTGTCTTTTTTTTTTTTTAATCTGGCAGAAACCTTTCTCCCTGGATGATCATTACACTTAGTAATCCTCCCGCTCATCCCTGAAGTAGTTACTAGACAATCCTCCATCTGATACTCGCTAAAATACTTTTGATGACGCAGGAGCTTCCGATCTGTGAGACCATGGAAGTCTCCCAGCTTGTGCCATGGGGAATTGTTTATAGTCGAGTCTACGTGTTAAGTCTTTCACTGTTTGAATGCCCTTGTTCTACTTTTAAACGTGATTTATTGTTAATGACTGATGGAAGTTTAAGTTTCATAGTTTTTAATCTTTGGAGTTCAGTTAACCCAGCACACATGGAAGACTTGGCAGCCTCCTGTGGTCTCCTTCTCACCCGCATTTTTCTTAGTAGAATGATAACATGGAAAGCGTTTTATAGAATTACCTTTAATACCAGGAGACTCTTACGAGATGGGCACGAGTAGAGGAACGGAGGAGATATTTAATGGCAGAATTAGCAGTATTTGGCGTTGATTGGATGTGTGGGGTGGGGATTGAACTCTAATGGAAGTTCAAAGCGTAGTGAATTTGGTTACCTAACAAAAAGAATATGCTTTTTTACTGGAATTCTTCTTATAAAGATTAATTCACTTTCCTCGCCATAGTTTTTATAAGTGACATTTAATGTCTAAGTCTTTCTAATTATGCAATTACGTTTACAGATCGAGTAATCATTTTTTGAAGTGACTGGTTAATAAGACTGGCTCTTTCAAAATCTGGAAAATTTCTGAGGTTGCTAAAGAGATACGTTTGCTGTTAAAAAGGGTCAGGAGAGGGAGAGAGAGAGAGGAGCATCAATGATGAGAGAGAATCATTCATCGGCTGCCTCCTACATGCTCCACGCTGGAAATCAAGCCCGCAACCCCAGCACGTGCCCTTGACTGGAATTGAACCCGGGACCCTTCAGTCCCCAGGCCGATGCTCTATCCACCGAGCCAAACTGGCTAGGACTGAATAATTTCATATTCAAAATGAAGACCCTGTATTATTCAGCTTAAACACAAATTTTGAGTATAGCGTACTAGAAATATACCTTTCTCATAAAGCATGGTGAATATCTACTTTAAGTCATTGGATTACCTTATTATATCAGTTTTGTTGTGAAATGAACACATTTCGTTATTATGGTTATTTCAAGTTAGTATAGGCACTAATTTTATTGGGCATCTTGGTGTAGATGTACCTGAACTCGATTATCTGGGGTATATTTTAAAAGTGGAATTGTTGGACTAAGATAAGCTCATGCTCAATAATGCTTTGTAAATTAGTCGTGTCATTATATTCTAGGCAGAAATGTTGAAAATTGCCATCTCCAACATTCTTGCCAGTAATTATGGTATTAAATCACATCCCATTGTTATTTTAATTTGTATCTACTGTGTGTTAGTGAGTTGGGGGATTTTTAAAGTATTGGAAGTTTGGAACTTTATTTCTGTGGTCTCATTCTTTTGCTGATATCATATTGGGTTTCAAATATTTAAAAATGATTTTAAAAAATCTTTACGGGATGCAAAACTTCTGGCATCCATTAAAAATCATTTAATCCTCTTCCTGTCCCACTTGACTAAACCTGGGGCCTCCTGATGGTAAACTTGTGATGGTTAACGTCAGAAACAAGCCTGCATAGCAATAATGTTAGTGGTTAAGATCAGGGTTTTGAGTCTAAACGCTTCGGTTTGGCTCTTCATGATCTGGTAGTCACTTAATCCCTCCAATTTGTACATAGGAATAATAACTTGCTACAGTACACACACACAGCATTAACTCAGAGCTTGCAACTGTACCCACAGTAAGTGGAAGCAATAACAGCATTATTACTATTAATAATAAAACAAAGAACAAACAGTTTTCATTATGCCAAGTACCTTATGCTTTCAGGGCGCCTTTACTTAAATAAAACTTGGTTGATCTGAGCATTTCCTAATTCATATTTTACTCGTCCATTGTGATGCCAGTAGCACAGAGTGATTGACTTCTGCAGTTGTCACATGCCGGCGCACATACATCCTGCTGGTGAAACCACTTTTCAGGGCTTTCATACTTTACACAACAATCTGTATTGTTACTTTTGTATTGGGTCGTCTTGTCTAAGGGTTAGATGTGCATATATTTATGTAGGTCACTAAATCAATATGTTCTTTGTAAACAGTTATAAACTATTTTCACACATTTATAAGAGCGTTTATTGATTTAGTAAATCAGACACTTGTCAGCCACGCCACAGTGTAAACTGTTGTTTGTATGTCGTGTAAGCGTAGTTCTTTAGAGAGAGAACTAGGCTTACACTACATACTAATGAACATAAGTGTATAATCAGCCAGGGTTTACCTCCCGTGTCCCAAATCCCCGGGAAAGAAATTTTCCCTGCTAGGATTTGCAGTTGTTGCTCAGTTATTGAGAGGAGATGGAATGAGCACCTCCATCCGCTCATTCCTTCCCTGCACGATTCTGCCCCTGTCACCGAAGGCGCCCGTTTGTGGGCCTGGTCCAACTGCCGTAGAAACGGAGGGGGTTCCGTAGTGCCGGGGGCCTTGGCTTGATTCTGTCGCTTCTGCTCTTCGTCTCAGTTGGGAGATGGTTTATGAGGCAGTGGTTGCTGTTGCCGTGGCACTTCATCAGCAGTGATAATAGGGGAGCACTCGCAGCTTCTTATTTATATTCTTTCAACGGGAAATCTTTCTGTAGGAGAACCGGGGATGAGAATGAGTTCAACTCCCAGGGTACCGGGACCTCACAGAGGTTTGCTAATTCTCACCCCTGGTTTACTCCTTTGTTCTGCTGGGAACGTCATAGAGGAAGATGAGGCGTAGCGTGTGTGTGTGTGTGGTGTGTGTGTGTGTGTACACGCTCCTCCCCAGTGTGGATTTTCTTGGATTTCATTCTGCTTTTCCAGAGCGGCAGTATTCACGTGTGACACGTGTAGCAATGCAGCTCCGTGCTGGGCTTTTTAAAAAGAACACAGTGTGTTTCCATGTCTGCGTCCTGTACAAAATTATTGTATCTAAGTGGGTGTGGTTTGAATGACATAACACACATGTCTCTATATTATCATATATTTGTGTACATATACATATGTGTGCGGGGGGAGGGGCACACTCATATGTTCATTTTAACCCCGTCCTAGCCTCAGCGTTTAGCCACCTTTTAAAGTGAATCGTGTGCCGTTACTGGTCATCTGTACCATGGCATTAAAAAAACCAGTTTATATTGATTTTTAGAGAGAGAGGAAGGGAGAGGGGTAGAGATAGAAGTATTGATTGGAGAAGGCTGTCATCCATCGCTGCCCCCTGCACGCCCCCTACTGGATGGAGCCTGCACCCTGGCCGGTGCCCTGAGGGGGGTGTGGTGGACAGAGCGTGGGTCCCCAGGTGTCCGCACCCCAGTCCCAGACCCTGTGAATGAGCTCCCTGACATGACCGAAAGCATCGGGGCTGTGGAGAAGCTGGGACGCGGGCGGGGTACCCTGGGTTAGCACGGGGAGCCCTGAGCGATTACAGGGACCCTGAGGGGGTGGGGGTCGGAGACGTGATAGAGGCAGCGAGGGTCCGCTCGGAGATTGGAAGATGCTGAGCTGTGAGGACAGAGGGAGGCGCCCTGAGCCAAGGGGTGTGGGCAGCCCCGGAAGCTGGGAATGCAGGAGGCAGTTTCTTCTGAGCCTCTGGGGGTGGGGATGGATATGTGGGGGGGAAGAACTTGCTGTCAGCCGGATGTTGGCCTGGTCAGGCCCGTTTTTGGAGTATGACCTCCAGGGCTGTAAGGTCACACACTGGAGCCATGTGACGCCACGGAGTCTATGGCGATTCATTACAGCAGCGGTAGGAAACCAGGAACGGGTGGGTATTGGCCTGTTTGACAGCTGCAGCTGTGAGCTCTGAGGCGCTGTGACTGGCAGGAGTAGTGGGATTTCTGGGTGTGAGCAGGGCCATCCCAGGAGGGACCCGGGCCGGCGCTTCTGTGCCCGCAGCGGGCCCTGGTGTGTCCCCCAC
>NW_006289398.1:4479779-4485233 GCF_000327345.1 Myotis davidii
CCATGGCATTAAAAAAAATAGTTTAGATTGATTTTTAGAGAGAGAGGAAGGGAGAGGGGTAGAGATAGAAGTATTGATTGGAGAAGGCTGTCATCCATCGCTGCCCCCTGCACGCCCCCTACTGGATGGAGCCTGCACCCTGGCTGGTGCCCTGATAGGGATGTGGTGGACAGAGCGCGGGTCCCCAGGTGTCCGCACCCCAGTCCCAGACCCTGTGAATGAGCTCCCTGACATGACCGAAAGCATCGGGGCTGTGGAGAAGCTGGGACGCGGGCGGGGTACCCTGGGTTAGCACGGGGAGCCCTGAGCGATTACAGGGACCCTGAGGGGGTGGGGGTCGGAGACGTGATAGAGGCAGCGAGGGTCCGCTCGGAGATTGGAAGATGCTGAGCTGTGAGGACAGAGGGAGGCGCCCTGAGCCAAGGGGTGTGGGCAGCCCCGGAAGCTGGGAATGCAGGAGGCAGTTTCTTCTGAGCCTCTGGGGGTGGGGATGGATATGTGGGGGGGAAGAACTTGCTGTCAGCCGGATGTTGGCCTGGTCAGGCCCGTTTTTGGAGTATGACCTCCAGGGCTGTAAGGTCACACACTGGAGCCATGTGACGCCACGGAGTCTATGGCGATTCATTACAGCAGCGGTAGGAAACCAGGAACGGGTGGGTATTGGCCTGTTTGACAGCTGCAGCTGTGAGCTCTGAGGCGCTGTGACTGGCAGGAGTAGTGGGATTTCTGGGTGTGAGCAGGGCCATCCCAGGAGGGACCCGGGCCGGCGCTTCTGTGCCCGCAGCGGGCCCTGGTGTGTCCCCCACCCTTCCTGGACCTGCAGGTCCAGAGCCGCCTGCTGTGCACACAGGTGGCATGTTGGCTGTCTCCCGAGACACATTCCACTCTGTCAGGTCAGCGCACTCCTTCCAGCTCCTTCCCTTCCTCCAGGAGCGTCCCCATTCCTCCTGTCCTTGCCAATGTATTGCCCCTTTTTTAAAGTTCCTTTACCTGTATTAGCCAGGGAAACAGGACTCGGTGGTCAGCCAGCCACGCTGAGCCCGGCGCGTGGATTCCCACCTGTGGCCATGGCCGTGGCTGTGTTCACGCGGTGCCCTCGGGAGGCTGCAGGTTTGTCATCGGCCCAGCGGGGGGACCACGGTAAAGAGCCCCGTGGCCTTGTGAGAGCGCCCGCAGCTTCACGGTGACGCAGGGACAGGGGCGATGTCCCTTCGTGCCTGCCAAGACCCTCATCTTAAAGAGGAACTTCTCTGAATTCACTTATTTCTTGTGAATTATCCGAGGTCCTCCTCCTGCTGGCGGCTGGGAGAGGGCGGGGAAGGCGGAGCCTTCCTGGGGCCAGGTCACTGTCCTGATCGCCCCACGGACCTTCTGTGGAAGTGAAACCCTGCGAGGAAAGAGGAACAAGGCTGGTTATTCAATAAGGAAAAGACCAGACGACGGATCAGAATTTTAAAATGCTCATGTTTACACAATTATTCGGATCGCATCACAGGCAGTATTAGCGAGGAAAGCAAGGAAATATTAATTAGGGGAGTATTTTGGAAAACCGGGTGTTTAAATGATAATCCATAGTATATTGACCTTTTAACTTGTAGCAGCAAATTCTCCAGCCTGTGTGGACTTGGAAATGGTCACTGTTCGGTCTTTACGGGCAGACGCGTTCAGAGCTGCCCCTGGTTCCCCGTGAGGCACAGGGATTCCGACTTTCCTCGTCTGTTCTTTAAAGGCGAACGCTCTCTGAGAGCTTCAGGTTTCCTGTTCCCAGCTCTCTAATCTGAGTCCATTGCCTCTTCCACTTCCGCCTGGGGAATAGATCTGAGTGCGGGAGCTGGCCTTGCAGCACAAAGCTGGAATTCAGGACGTGTTATCCGCTCAGTAATTCTTTCTGGAACTTCGCTGCGCTTCGGGAGGGCCCTGGAGCGCTCCAGAGAGCCTGCGAGCCTGAGTGACTTGGCCACCGAGGGAGTCATCTCCCTCACCTCTCCCGTTTGGACAGCTGCGTCTCGGCTCCAGTGTAAATGGAGCGTCGCTGTGAGGAACAGATTTGGGAGACGTTTATGGCCAAATATATTTCAGTTTAAATACCAGCAAAAAGCATTCATTTTCTGGCCTTACCTTACATTCCCAACAGCTGACATGGTGATAATTCTTAAAGATGCTAAGGCATACTTAGGAAAATTAGGACGAATTGTCTCTGAAGCAAAGAGCTGAAGGTTACTCAGTCTCCGTTAGGACCCACTCTGTCTAGTTCTTAACTAAGGGGCAGGATTTTAAAATTAAATGGGAGGGACATCATTTTGGTTTTAGGTTCTGCGTCAACAGTGTCGTGTTAATTCTAACATGATTATCAGCTTGGATACATTAGTACCAGCGGTTGTGAAGGAAATAGTACTAAAAGGATCTGGGCCTAATGTAAATTAAATAGCTCCTTTTCTGAGTTTTCAAAATCAGTAAAAAGGAATGGATAAAATCAATTAAAAAAGAATTTACCAGTAGGTACCTGCAATCTGATTGGCTCATCATAATGACCCAACCTGAATACAAACTACGAGATGTTTCCAGGTAGCTGGAAGGAACATTACCTGGCTCAGAATTTTATTTTTTTACAACCGTTTCATTCTGTTTTGAATTACCTCTGTATTCAGGTACATTTTAAGAGGGATGAGCCATACTGTAGTTTAGCACTGAGTAGTATGCACATTTATTGCAATTTTTATTATAATTCTCATAAGGTTACTTTTCTGATCATTTTATTGACATTGAAGTCAGATCGGAAACCCAGAGGGTCCCAGGTTGGATACTCCGTATGGAGTAACTGTATGAATAAAGTCTGTGGAGTCTTACTCCAGCCCAAGAAATTCAGCGACATCACGAATGGAATAGGACTTTTAGGTTATACCCATTTGCACTATTGTTTATGGCAAATAGCAGCTAGGAGCGGTCAGCTCAGGTTAGCACTCTGGGTTAGTGCTGCTGGAATTCTTCAGCAGGAAGTGATGTCTAGAGGGAGTGGCTTCATGTATGACTTGCACGCCGAGTGGTACAAAACGAGATTTCTCCTCCTCCTCCTGCCGTGGGGAGAGCAGACTTCAGTTTCCCTGCTCTGAAGCTTTTAAAAAATGAGATGCGTGCCAGGCAAGATCAGCTGCCTTCCCGGGCCGAGAAAGTGCTGGAAGTGTCCGTGAATAGTCCCCGTGTCACATGCAAAATAAGGGCCAGTAAGTCATGGTCTCCGAGGAGACCTCTTCCCCGTTCTGTTAACCTCAGACTGAGAAGCAGAGTTACAGTCCGATGGCCAGGAAAGCAGCGCAGATGCAAACTACTGCATCTTATCTACAAAGCTGTGATTCAGAATTCTACCTCCAAACATAAGGAAAAAAACAAACAAAACAAAACAAAAAAGTTAAAAAAAAAAGAAACACAGAAGAAAAGGGAAGAATTCTCCCTTTCCCGAAGGGCTAGTTGCTGTTCTGGACTCCGGCTCCTTACCTAGCAGTGAGTCTGTTACGTCTCCTGCATGTGATTTATGCTGCTCATATCAAACCTATGACTCAGTACCTTCTTATCATACGGCTACGGCCTCATTTGGGAAAGAAAGAATTTAGGAATATTGAGGACAATTTTATCTTTACAGACACAAAGTGAAAAGAGAGGTTATTTAAGAAGCATGTCATCTGTATTAGCAAAAAAAAAAAAATTTGTAAGCAGAGGACTATATTCTTGAATATTTCTAAAGGTGTATGATTTGCCTCATGGTTTTTTAATGTCAGTATTCAATTTCAAAATTAAAATTATACTAGAATTGAGTAAGCTATTTATCAAATTAACAGCTTTTTATCTCTGTTTTTTTTTAATTAAACCTTAAAAATACTGCAATATCTAACTGAGGCCTAGCGTTTCACTCTTATTTGCATCATTAATGAGATGCTATTCTTTTG
This sequence comes from Myotis davidii, assembly GCF_000327345.1. NCBI lineage: Eukaryota > Metazoa > Chordata > Mammalia > Chiroptera > Vespertilionidae > Myotis > Myotis davidii. The sequence continues at coordinate 4,483,721 of NW_006289398.1, forward strand.
TGTGAATGAATAAACATAGAGGGTAAATTAGTGGTTGAAATACATTATAAATTCAAATGTAAGTTTGTAGTATGTTTATCCTCCTTAAGCATTATTGTCTTAAAATCAACAGTGACTGAGCGGATACTATAGCTGTATGCCTCCCCAAATGAAATTTTAAAAGAATTCAGCACTTAATGGTTTTTCATCTGAGGTGTAACAGTGTGCAGTGTTGCTCAGATTGCGTTATAGTTGTGAGCAGCCATGTTTCATGAGAAACAAATACTGTACTAAGTACATATAATAAAAATAAAAATGAAGAAATCTAACTTATCTACCAATCATTGTAAAAAAAAAAAGAGAGAGTATAATCATCAAGAAATGACACAGTTGTGACCAATTGAAATTCATATTAAAAGCTAGGAATTTGACCACATAGGAATGTTGATATCTCTGCATCCCAAAATTTGAAAGTGATACACAGGTACATTGATTTTGGTAACTACTTTCTCTCAGAGAAGGAATCTTGCACAATGTCTTTTTATAAAAATCATAAACTTATTGTGGAATAGATAGGCAGTGCTTCTGAAACCACGGAGAAAGCCTGTATCCACGTTGTCTGGCCTGTGCCAACAGGGATTTCGGCCGAGAATATTGTCAGTATTTCAGTCCTCTGTTGTGGGTTTTAAGAAGAATTGTATTAAAATATGTGTCCTTCATCCATCTCAGAGGTTACGTAGTTTAAAAGATCAAAAGGGAAATTATGAGAGAATTGCCCAGCGTCCTCGGAGAAAGACGGTCCCTTGGGAGCAAAGCTTACCGTCCCTCTTCAGAGCGATTTCGTCAGGGAAGTCAGAGCAGCCTGGATGGGTCTCACTCAGGGATCGGACTCTGAGGAGGCCTAACCCATAGTGCCCTGTCTATAAATGTTAAAAATCATGAAATCTTCAGGCAACATTACTTGAAAATACTTGACGTGCTTCTATTCCGGTTATGAACCCCATCACCTAGAATGTAACCATTAATGGAGAACCTTCCAGAAGCTATGTGCTTAGGGAGTCTCCGTCTATGGCTCTAAGGGTGTGTTTGGGGTGGCTCCCGTGATCAGGGGCGTCTCCTGTGTCACTGTCAGGAGGCAGCAGTGGGCACGCGGCGGGGAGAGGGGATGTGGGCCTGGACCCCATGTCAGGGCAGGCGGTGCGTCCGGGCCTCCTTCTCCCCTCGGGTGTGTGCTCAGCTCTTCCGTCTCCAGGGTCTCCGCCTGGCAGGTGGGTTGCAGGCCACCGGGAGCCTGTGATAGCCTTGGGTAAAGGCTGTGTCGGTTGGTTGGTTACTCGCGACGCCTTTGGGGCCCACCTGGTTGCTGGGCTCAGGGAACCAGGCCCTTGCAGCCCATCCCTTCCTACAGGCCAGGGCGCTGTCCCTGTCCCAGCCTCCAGAGGGGGCGGGGGAGGGAGGATGCCCCGAAGGACCCGTGCCCACCTCCTCTCAGGAGTCGGTCCCCAGGTGCTGCAGATGTGTTTGTGCCGCATTG
>NW_006289398.1:4485323-4490237 GCF_000327345.1 Myotis davidii
AAGAGTGGAGTCAGGGCAGCTGTGTTCCAAGCTAAACATCCGGCTTCTACAGAAAAAGGTGCCAATAAATATGGGGGCCAAGGAGCAGCACTGGGCACGCCATCCACCCGCTGACATCGTGCAGCCCGCCTTTCCCCGATGGACCGGCTCTTGGGATCGTCTCTCGTCCTCCCTCCTCCTCAGGGACTGGGGGACTGAGCGGGTGACCAGGCTGCGCTGGATGCAGGGCTCCCTGAGCAGAACCCAGCTGTGTCCCAGCTCCTGGCCCACAGCCCCGGCCCTGGGAGTGCGCCTCCCACAGCCCATCCGCAGCCCTGCTTCCTGCTCCCCTCCCCCCTCCCCCAAAACCTCCCCCTCTGGAGAGAACAGTCTAGTGACCTAATTAGAGCGATCGATCCCGTGAGGTGGGGATGGGTTTCTTCTCTCACACAGGAATTCTGTAGAAACGCTTGCCAGGGGGGATCACACCTTCCAGCCCTTCGCTCTCCTCCCACATAAGGGCTTTCCAGCGCCTCTCCCTGCTCCCTGCTCCCTGCTCCCTGCTCGGAGAGCAATCCTCTCTCAGCAGAGTTGCTGCTAGCAGGTGGCAGCCGCGGGGCCTCTGCTCCATAAAACATGTCAGGCTCGTGTAGCTCAGTGGTTGAGTGTTGACCCATGAACAGTAGGTCGTGGTTTGATTCCTGGTCAGGGCACAGGCGAGGGTTGCGGCTTGATCCCCAGTAGGGGGCGTGCAGGAGGCAGCTGGTCAGTGATTCTCTCTCATCATTGATGTTTCTATCTCTCCCTCTCCCTTCCTCTCTGAAATCAATAACAAAGAAAAAAAAGAATTGATACCAGAAGCACGTGCTTCCCAGATTCCTTGGACCGTGGGCTCAGCTGGGCTGTGTGCGGAGCTGGGAGCTGGGGCAGGCGGGAAGCGGCTGGGCCAGAGGTCACGGCCGGCATCCTCCATGTGGGTGTGGGTGTGGGTGTGGGGGTGCCGGAGCAGGTCTGTCTCCTGTCACCCCCGCTCTCCCTGACCCTGCACACTGCCGCGAGCGCTGTCCTGGGGGGACCGTGGGAAGTCCGGCACCGCGAAGGCCTTGCAGCTCGCTGGGACTGGGACGTCTCTGGGCGGAGAGCTGGGCATGGTTCTGTCCGTAGCTAGCCCGCCGGAGCGAGCTGGATGCGGCTTGGCACCCGCCAGCAGCCGTCAGAAGCCATTGGAAGTCATTGACTGATTAGAGATAGTTGTTAATTCTTGCTCAGTGCTTGCACGGGTCGAATATTAAAGTATATATATATTTTTAAATATATTCCACTGTTCACAGAGAGGGAGAGGGATAGAGAGCTAGAAACATTGATGAGAGAGAAACATCGATCAGCTGCCCCTTGTACACCCCCCACTGGGGATGTGCCCGCAACCAAGGTACATGCCCCTGATCGGAATCGAACCCGGGCCCCTCCAGTCCGTAGGCCGACGCTCTGTCCACTGAGCCAAACCGGTCAGGGCTAAAGTGTATTTTTAATATGGTAATAGCTTTTCCTTTACAGGCAAATATTGGTAATAAGCTAAAAATTCCTTTCCCATGAGAATCAACTCTCAGATGCCTTCAATGGCTAATAAGTTTTAAAAATATCACGTTTCTCAGATGGTTATTTTAGTAAGTTATATTTACTTTAAAATCTTACTTCAAAGTCCTATCGCCCCTGTTTTAGGAAGCAGTGGGAAGCTACTAAATTTCTGCTTGTGCCCAAGTATTTAATTCAGTGTTTTCTCTACTAGGAATAGACTGTTCTCACTTTCTGCATCGAATGGCTGCCTTCTCAAGGCGTTGGGGATGATGACGACGAAGATGACGATCATATTAATATGATGGAGTGTTTGGGTAGCAAAGGCCAGGAGCCGTTCTTTTCTGAAAGAAGTGGTTGCTGGCTGTTGGCAGGTTAACACTGAATTGAATTTAGGTAGCATGGGTTTGCATGAAGACTAGATTCCTGTGCTAATCCTGCCACTTTCTTACTGTATGACGTCAATGACGTCAGATAAATCTTACTCTTTCTGGCTCATTCACATCTATAATATGAAAAGTTGGGGAGCCCTTCAGCACTCTGTGATTACGTGATCTATTGAGTTTATGATTCACACGTGGCAGTTGGTACCTTGACCCTCGGTGATAGTGACCCTATAATCAGTTAAGAATAAGCTTTGAGCCCTATCCAGTTTGGCTCAATGGATAGAGCGTCAGCCTGTGGACTGATAGAGCGAAGCCTGGGTTCAATTCCAGTCAAGGGCACAAAAGAGAACAGTGAATTTAGAAAAATAAAGGAAACATAAGGAAAACCTACATGAGTGAGGAATATTTTTAGATTTACCCAAATTCGATTCCTTATTAGATGTTTTAAAAATCTTTTAAGACGTGAGGGAGATTCTTAAATGGTCTCCTCTCAAAGTTTTAAGTCCTAGCTAGAAACATTGAAATATTTTCTAAAATGTATGAGAAGTTTGGTTTCCCTTTTGAATGTGAAGGGGCGGGTTTGGAATCCTCCAGAAGACATGGTTCTCTCTGGGCCGGCATCCATCTGTGCGGTGACAGCCCCGCAATCTGCTTCGGGAACAACTGTAGAAATTCTTGAGAAAGCGATTGCCTGTTCTCATTACACGCCTTTCCTTTCTGCTTTGGGGGCAAACAAACAAATACACGGCTCGCTGAGATTATGTTGTACGCGTGAAAATGGATTCTTTGCTTTCTCCCACCTTGGTAAGCACGCAAATTGCTAACTTTTCAGCAGATTCATTTGAGACAAATTATAGCTAATCATGTGTGTCACTTTATTCCCCCTTAATTGACACAGTGTGTGTGCGCCGGCACAGCAAAGGGAAAAATCACTTCGGTCGTCCTTTACTGAAAAAAGCAGTTCACTGATTCAGAAATGAATTTGCAGCTCCGTGAATTGAGATTGACAGATGGACGTGTAGATGAATGAGAATCACACTGTGTCCATCAGACAAAACTGCTCATGATATAAGGTGAAATGTTAGATAACTCTTCCCTCTTCTCCCCATCTATCTATAATTTATTGTTTTGTGAGTGGAAAATATAGTACTTAGGTTATTATTTTATAAATTATTGGTAAAAGCAATACATGCTAAAAATTGGGCTGTATATGATACTCGTATTTAATATTATTATTATTATTGTTGTAGTTTTAATGTCTGAACTTTTTTTTGGCCAGAGAAGTAGTTTAATACCTGTTAAATGAAGCTAGCTGTTTTTCACAAAACCATTTTACCTAATGCTTGTGCATGTGTGTGTTAGCTAGAGGTTAATGCTAATACCTAAAGTAAGAAAAAACGATTAGTGAACTATTTGCTTCTTTACAATTTAATAAGATACTTAAGCAGAGGTTCAAATGAAAATCTTAGACTTGATCATCACTCTAGTCTGGGAAAGTTTTGACTCACTCTTACTCCCTACCATGAATACATGTTTAATCATCGCGTATCTGCCAAATTCAAACCTAATTTCATGTGTTTACTGCTAATAATGGCTGTTACTTAAAGCAGAATTAGTGGGCTAAATAACGTAAAACAAAGGGTGTTTTTTCCCTGGCAGACACTGTCAGCTGTTTGCAGGACACTGCGGCTGAAGCAAGTCTTTACCGCTGAGTTAAGCTGGAACAGGGGAGGCTGTTAGGTCTTAGTTCTTCTAAAACATAACCAGTGTGTTCTTTTCTGTTGGTGCTTGTATTCAAAATGGCCCTGCGGAGGTCGGGCTCACCGTCTGTGAGCAATGCCGCGGAGGTAGTTTTTCTAATTCTGTGCATCTTTGCAAGATTTCCCCCAAACCTTGACTGTAGGCGCCTCCCTCCAGCCTGAATGTTCGATTTCCACTCCTCTTTTCAGAAACGGACAGTTTTGTTTGCTTTGAATGTGGTTTTCCCATAGCTCTGCTTCAAGGTGCACCCCTTCCCTGCTACTAACTCCTCCCCCTCCTCTCCTCCTCCCTCCACTTCCTCTTCCTCTTCCTCTCCTTTTTTAAAAAAAAGTTCTCTTACGTGGCTGTGTGTCAGACAGATCTGGGTTTGAAGCTTCACTTGGGGGTGTATCTAAACGGGGGTGTCTCTGTTTCCTCAATGGCACAATAATAATTTTTGGTGTTTTATTAATGACATAATTAAGTGCTTGTTATAGAAAAGGTGTTCAGTAGAAATCTATTGAGTGAATGAAGGACATGGAAACTGTTTCATTAGTTACCTGCCACGCTTGATTCCTTTTTCCTAGTTTATAAATAACGAGAGGTCCAGTGCACGAATTCATGCACAGGTGAGGCCCCTTGGCCTGGCCTGTGATCTAGGCGTATAAGGGGGCTGGCCAGCTGCGGGGAGGGGCCAGGGGAGATTGGCTGTGGGAGTGCACTGACCACTTAGCCTGGCCTGCGATCTAGGCCTATCAGGGGGCTGGTCAGCTGCGGGGAGGGGCCGCGGGAGATTGGCTGTGGGAGTGCACTGACCACTGGGGGGCAGCTCCTGCATTGGGTGTCTGCCCCCTGGTGGTCAGTGCACATAATAGCGACTGTTCGCTTAGGCTTTTATATATACCCTCCCCGAGGAGGGCAGGGCCACCAAGGCTGTTGGGCTGGTCACATGTGGTGCAGGATCTCATCGCCCGAGTCGCTCTGTCCCAGGCTGCCCGCCTTCCCCCAGGGCAGAGGCAGTGGAGGTGCCTGGGGAGGGAGTTTCCGTCAGCCTCGGTTTCCTGTAGTTTGTCTTTTTGGGGAAATACCGGGAGAGTGTGTCATGAAAAACGTCTCTGCCATTTAAGGACGCGGCCAGCCTACGCTGCGTGGCAAGGGTGGCATTTATAGCCAACAATCGGAGCCGTCCGAGGCTTCTCGGGGCCTTCGTGGTGCTGTTCTGTGAGAGACAGGGAGG
>NW_006289398.1:4491899-4494690 GCF_000327345.1 Myotis davidii
CATGCACAGGTGGGGCCCCTTAGCCTGGCCTGCGATCTAGGCCTATCAGGGGGCTGGTCAGCTGCGGGGAGGGGCCGCGGGAGATTGGCTGTGGGAGTGCACTGACCACTGGGGGGCAGCTCCTGCATTGGGTGTCTGCCCCCTGGTGGTCAGTGCACATAATAGCGACTGTTCGCTTAGGCTTTTATATATATTGATGCGTTTCCTAAGGTGAGGGCCTCAGATTGGATTTCCGAATCCGAAAGGGGAGGCTGCATCGTTCTTATTGCACTGCATTGGTCAGTATCGCTCACCGCCGTAAAGCACATTGCAGTGATGTCTCCATTTAACCCCCTGGGGACAGAGCTCCATGATGAAGCTGGCTTGGGCGCAGTGGGGGCTGGGAAAGTTCCGTCCGTACCGTGGGGAAGCCACGCGGGAGCTGGTTTGCACATTGTCTCACGTGGACTCGCTGGCTCCCGAGTGTTCTCTCCCCGAGGAGGGCAGGGCCACCAAGGCTGGTGGGCTGGTCACACGTGGTGCAGGATCTCGTCGCCCGAGTCGCTCTGCCCCAGGCTGCCCGCCTTCCCCCAAGGGCAGAGGCAGTGGAGGTGCCTGGGGAGGGAGTTTCCGTCAGCCTCGGTTTCCTGTAGTTTGTCTTTTTGGGGAAATACCGGGAGAGTGTGTCATGAAAAACGTCTCTGCCATTTAAGGACGCGGCCAGCCTACGCTGCGTGGCAAGGGTGGCATTTATAGCCAACAATCGGAGCCGTCCGAGGCTTCTCGGGGCCTTCGTGGTGCTGTTCTGTGAGCGACTGTGTGGCCTTCCCGAAGGCGTGGCCGTCAGTGGAGGCTGAGCTCCCTGTCGGCAGGCAGGACGGAGTGTTTTTACCACCGCCTCCCGCTTGGCGGTGAATATTGGAGCTGCTGCCTTGTACACGGGGGACACTTGGACACGCGTGATCGGCGTGGCTCTCCGGCACCAGGAGTGCGCCCAGCCCCGGCCCAGCTCCACCTCCCATGGCAGGGCTTCCCGTGCAGGAGGCACCCCATCCCTCCAGCTGACTCCTCCGTGTGTGGGCTCTGCCTCAGCTGCTCCCAGCAAACTTGGGCAACGGTGCGTGTGGACTGTATTTACGTTTTTAATTATATTTTTACTGATCAGAGAGGAAGGGAGAGAAGGCGAGAGATAGAAACATCCATGATGAGAGTGAATTGTGGATAAGCTGCCTCCTGCACGCCCCCCACTGGGGATGGAGCCTGCAGCCCGGGCAGGTGCCCTTGACTGGAATCGAACCCTGACCTCCTGGTTCACAGGTTGATGCTCAACCACTGAGCCACACTGGCCAGGCTGGACTGTATGTTTAAAGGAAAATCCTTCAGGCAGTCTGCATGCCTTGTAAGGTTGCTTTCCGTTCTTTTCGGCAAAATGTATTGAGGTTGATCAGGTGCGAGCTGCACCGTGCGGGCGGGTGAGGGCCGCAGGAGCCAAAGGCGCCTGGAGGAGTAGATGAGTCGCTGCCAGGAGGGTGTCTGCGCTCCGCATTCAGTGGGAGCTTCAGGCTAAGAAATGAGAGTTTGGAGCGTGAGGCTGGTGCATTTCAAGTCCTCCAGCTCTTTGCTTTTTTTTTTTTTTAATTGATTATTTTACAGAGAGGAAGGAGAGGGATAGAGAGTTAGAAACATCGATGAGAGAGAAACATCGATCAGCTGCCTCCTGCACACTCCCCACTGGGGATGTGCCTGCAACCAAGGTACATGCCCTTGACCGGAATCGATCCCGGAACCCTTTAGTCCGCAGGCCGACGCTCTATCCACTGAGCCACACCGGCCAGGGCTCCAGCTCTTTGCTCTGACTCAGCTGCAGATTCGCCCCGCATTGCGGTCCCTGGGGAACTTCCTTCCCGTCCCCGGCCTCACTCTCTCTCCGGGGCGCGGGGCAGTCCTCCTTCCCCTGTTGCAATGGCAGGTTCATTGTCATTTGTTTTCCTTCCCTGCGCTGGACCCGCCCGAGCTCAGGGCCTGTCTCGTCCATTCAGCCGCCATTCGCTCCATGCGTGTTCGGACGTGGGGTCGGACTGTGAGTAACTGGTGGGAGCTGATCGTGGAGTCCATGTTCTGACTCCTGCCCTCGGAGTGTGAAGGCCACTTCTCTCCCGAGCTGAGGATCCGTCATATTTATAAAGCCGGAACCGGAGGACCCATTGGCTGTTGCCTCGGTCATTTTGCCGTGGGGATGGGTGAGGACGGGGCATATTTGAGAAGAAAGGTCTTGGGAGGGAGCTGGGCAGGCGTGAACATTGTCAGCATTCATTAGTGCCGCGTCGTTTTTCTCGGTGCAAGTAAATAAAGGCTTAATTTCCCTTTCAGTCCTAATGAACGTTGCCAAGCCATTGTCTTGTTTCCTCTATTAACTGACAGCATGCAGTGTAAAGGCTTCATGGGTATTGCAAGTCTAGGCGTCAGAGTGGGTGGAGGTGACCAGAGGACGCGATGAGAGTGACCTAAAGAAGGATCAATTTGGAATTATCTACTAGTATGTGTCAACTCAGAAATGATTTTTTGATAGTAGCGTTTTGAGTCCTGAGAAACTTGTCATTTTGATATTTGCATGCTGTCTTCAGAGTTGACATTCTCATTCTTTTTCCTGTCTAGTGTTCGGAGTCTAATTTAACTGATGGTTAGCTCGCTTCTCCTCTGCTATTGATCAAACTGTTTTTATGTTGGGCCTTAAAAAAAAATACACACACACACACACACACACACACACACACTGAGTGGCCAGATTATTATGACCACCTGACATTTGTAG
>NW_006289398.1:4494864-4511819 GCF_000327345.1 Myotis davidii
AAGTACTGATGGGGTGGTCATAATAATCTGGCCACTCAGTGTGTGTGTGTGTGTGTGTGTGTGTGTGTGTGTGTGTGTGTGTTTTGATTTCAGAGAGGAAGGGAGAGGGAGAGAGAGAGAGATAAACATCAATGATGAGAGAGAGAATCATTTGTCAGCTGCCCCCTACTAGGGATCAAGACCGAAACCTGGGCATGTGTAGGACTGACCGGTAATCAAACTGTGACCCCCTGTTTCATAGGTTGATGCTCAACCACTGAGCAACACCAGCCAAGTGGGCTTTTGCTTTTATAGGAATCTCACTTTCAAAATTAAGGTCCTACAACTTCCTCAGGTCTTGACTGCACAGACTATAGTTTTTCCTTTTTTGGGGGGTGGGGGGGCAGGGCACCCTGTGAGACTTCCATATAGTCCCCTCCCAGAATTGGTTGCTTTTCCTATTCCAAGGATGCCTGATATGGAAATGCTTCCAAAAGAGAGCGTGAAACTAATAGTTCAATATTTGAGACACTTTAATGTAAAGGAACTTAAATATTTGTGAGTGGATGTCTCCTCCAGCAAAGTTTAATGAAATGTTGCATAATTTATAAAGTGTGATTTTGATATCACTCAAAATAAAATTTTATATGAAGTACTTTAGAATTTTCCCACATGCTTTCATATTGGAGATACCTGTCTGCTACCTTTGGAAGATATTTAGTAATGCGACGAGACAAGTCCAAGATCTTCGTTGACGTAGAAAAAGGTAAACAGTGGCTCCTTTTCATTCAGACTGACCGGATGTCCAAGCATTTTTCTCTCTCATAAATGCACGAAAGTATGTGGCAGTTTTGTGGCCCCGTCCCGCGGTGCGCATACAAAGGTGTAGTGGCTGGAAATTGCTCCTCTTCTAAAGTGAAAACCCCATTCACTTAAACAATGAAATTAGACAGGTTTGTGCTGTGGTCGCTTTGGCAGCTGGGACTAAGTCAGAACAGTTTCAACAGCTACCTGGTCATGATCGGCCGTCCTTTGTGAACTAATATTGGTTTGCAAAGCTGATGCCAAATAGAATCAGACGTGTCTCTGTCCGCATAAATCGCTTTGCTAAGGAAACACTATACAGAGGGAACATGATTTTTTTCTTCACATTTGGCTGTTAAATACACTTCCTGATTGGTTTATCTATCGATTGCTGAGTTGGATCAAGAACTAGTGTTCTGCTGCCTATCCATGTTAATAAATGTGCCACACAAACGCAGTGCCATAATTGTGGAAATGGTCAGATTTCATGAGAGGCGCCTGCACCAAACAAGAACTAAGTTGTAGACCACGTGCTGTGTAGCAAAGGGAAAATTAATAGACTTCTCTGGGCCTTAGTTTCCTTACCGATAAAATAAGAGGCCAGATGGATGGCCCGTTTTTATGACTACAGCCTTCTGGGTGTCATGGGAATGAATTTATTTCTCTTTTCAGTTCAGAAAGTGAACTCTTCTTGAGTGATTTCTTTGTGGTTGGATCTGAGTACCTCACCGTCCATCAATCTGTTGCAGATTAGTCGTCTCAGATGTTTTTCCTCCCTTTTCTTCCCGATAAATTAAGACTCCTTGACACTGAACGGCTTCCGTACCCTTCTTGTCACCTTGCAGCTTCACACAGGGGGATACTCATGGGCTTGAAGAGGGTGGGGGGAGTTCTCACGAGGACTCTGAAACGTGTCCTGTCTTTTATTAACGGTCCCTGAACAGAATTTACCTGAACACAATTTCCTTTAGAACATGATGTGGGGAGAGGAAAGAGCTAGAAGCATTTGAGAACGCAAGTGTCGTCAAACAAATACGTTACATGCTTCTTAAAGCGAACGCATATGGCAATTACTAGCTAAGGTAATAAGACATGTTTTAGCTTGTGCACTACCATTAGAGCAGGCATCTGGGTATATTTCCTCTTTTAAAATTAAAATAGATTCTAAAAAACATAAAGCATATAGCCCTCCATGCAGGTGGCAGAAGAATTTCAACTGGGTTTTGCTGGTTTTATAACTTTTCTCCTTGTTCGTCTCTGTAGCGTTATACGTGCCAAAGCCATTTTTATTTCCTGAGAGACAGTGACCCGACAGCATTGCATCTCCGCGCGATCACCGCCCGGCACGTCTGCTCATAAAATACCGATTCCGTGCCAGAGATCAGGGGGATATTTTGTTAGAGTTGAAGTGCTTTCCTTCGAGGACGACTTGAACTTTTAGAATATGAAGTTCTCTTGTGAGTAATGATCGCAGGTGAAATATGACATGAAACAGCGGCACGGACTGGGCCTTTCATTAGGAGACAAGAGGCCCTGAAGGCAGGGCACGGGGCTGGCCGCCGCTGCCGGCTCTGTGTCAGGAGCATTTTGAGGAGGAAGGGTTAGGTCTTGTCACAGAGGACTCGGCAGTTCCTGCCACCGCCAGCCCAGGGGCACACTCACCAGAAGCCAGCAACGGGGGACATGCCAGAACCTCGCTCACTCACCGCTGCTCCCGTGGGGAACTCACATCCCGTAGATGTGGTTTCTCCATCACTAAGAGGAGGGCGTGCCTCCGCGGTGACTGACTTCTCTTTCGCTCTGACACCCTGAAGCCAAGGTCCTGTTTCCTGGGTGAATAATTGCCCCCCATTCCCGAAGCCTTTTATTCTTCGGCTGGCCTTCAGAGGGTGCGATCAGAACAAGCCGCTCCATTTTGAGTTTCTCTTCTCAATTGACTTCTCTTCTGCTCTCCTGCCCAATAGAAGGCGCACGCTCCTCCCTCCAGGGCCCTGGAGCCGATGGACACGGGCAGCAGGAGCCGCGCGGCATGTGCCCGGAGGCTGTGCGTCCCTGGTTGTCTGTCAGCTGGAGGAGGCGGGGGGGGGGGCTTGCTGACCCGGGGGGAGGTTCTTTCTCTAGACAACTTCCTGTCCTTCCCAGCACGAAGGTCAGTCATCCTCGTCTTGCAGTAACGGGAGATGGTCACTCTCCCCTCCAGATGTCCTGATCCTTTTGGATACAGTTACTGGGAACGCATCGGGACAGGGCTCCAGGCTTAGGCACTCAGGCGTTCGTTTCTTGTTACAATCAGTTCTGTACTTGCTTAATTACAGGACGTGACCTCATGAGCCATACTCCCAGGCAGGAGAAGTTGAAATATATAGATTATATGCAGTTCCTTACCCAGAGTTTGTGAATCTAAAAAGCTCTGAAAATGTAAACAATTTTTTTTTTAAATAAATTGGGCCCATATTTAGTGGCAAATGGATAGGAATGGACAGGGGGTTATCTGTAGTGGGGACAGCACTCAGGTATCTCTCTGCCGCCGTGTCATTGGTCATTAGGGTAAGGCGTGAAATATGCGCCCTGGCGCATCCCTAAAATATGAAAAGCTTTGAATTTCAAAGCACATGTACCCACTGGGGATCCAGATAAGCGAGTGTGATCTTTATCATCCATTTTCCTGAAGCGTTAGCCCTATCAGCATAAGAATAATGGTTTTTTATTTCTTACTGTTCTCAGTGGAAATGCAGTGCAATAAGCAGACAGCAATTTGGTGCTTGCTCTGGAGAAAAGTGGGAATTAGATTCTGGAAAAATAAACTACATGCATTATGGGAGAGGATGTTAACAGACAGGAAACAAATGAGAGTCCTTATCCCTAGAAATTCGTGCATCGAGCCTCTGAATTTCAAAACCGGCCTTCTGTTAGCTATGGATGCAAACGGCGTCTTGCACAGACGTGTTAAACATGGTTAAAGGAAATTACAAGTAGAAATCGTTGCCATGCAGAGTCATATTTGCATAAAAGCGAATGAACGGACTGGTTTGGAAACATTTTGCTGAGTAATTTGGCTTTGAAAGCAAAATAGTAAAAAAAAAAAAAATTAATGACAAATGCAAATGACCCACAGTTCTGACTCTGCAGAATTGTGTCTCTTTTTGGTAACGGCTACAGGAATGAAGCGGAATGATGTTCACGTCATGGTGCTTTTTACTTTTTGTCTGTGGTCATAGGCGCTGATTCCAGTGGATCCAACACTTGTTTCTGGCGTAACAGATGGTGTGCATGGGGCTCTCGGGTCCACTTTTTAAATTTTATTTTGACAGAGAGAGGGAAGGGGGGAGGAGGGGAGAGAGAAACACGAACACCGATGTGTTGTTCCACCGACTCATGCCTCATTGGTAGGCTCTTGTGTGTGCCCTGGCCTTGGTGAATCCGGACAGTGCTCTCACCAACTGAGCGACCCGGCCAGGTACCTCCAACTGACTTTTATAAAAGAACCGAAAACTCAAATCGCTAGGACCAATAACGATTGAAAAATATTTTCTCTTGCTTAAAAGAACTTTATAATTAAAAATTCTTGAGATAGTTTATTGATTTCCTGATTGATTGACTTTTACTTAATATTCTTCTTTTATCATAAGGCAGTTTTTGAAAGATTGTATTAAGCTGCAATAACAGTGTTTATGTTTCGATTTCAATTAAACTATATCCAGAGACAGAAATAGTGATTGTTAAATAATTTAGAAAATGGCTCATTAATAATTGATTCTCAGCCACACAGTTTGTTACACCTAGAATTTTAAAGGCGTTTTGTCACCGTCTGTGGTAGAATCTGATGTCTTCATTGCCATTTTCAGTCTGTTACTGTGTGAGGTTCATGCTAACACTCAGTGTGACTGCCTGTTCTCCTGCCACGTCGGATCCCTTGTCGACCTGGATCTCACACGTGTTCACCTTTTCCTGAAGCCCGTAGTGGTCAGCAGCTTCTGGTGGGTCGCAAGTGTTACACACTAAGGCCTTCCTCAGTCGCCTTGCCCCGCGTGGCACCTCTCCTCACCTTTCTCACACTCTGCACAGGAACTGGTAACCTTACACATGAGGAAGATCAGCTTCAGTGACAGAATTTTTATGAAAAATAATGTGGGGAGGATCAAAAAATCTTGAGGGAGGTATGATAAAATTATCCTATGTAATAAAAGCCTAATATGCTAAGTGTCCAGTAGTCCGGTGACCAGTCGACTGTTCAACCAATCAAAGCATAACATGATAATGATATGCTAAGGCCACTCAACCACTTGCTATAGCATGCACTGACCACCAGGGGGCAGACAGTCGACTGATTGACCAGTCGCTATGACATGCACTGACCACCAGGGTGCAGACGACATAGCCCTGGCCAGGTAGGGCAGTTGGTTAGAGCGTTGTTCCAATATACCAAAGTGGCTGGTTTGATCCCCCATCCTGGCACATACAACTAATGAATGCATAAATAAGTGAAACAACAAATGGATGTTCTCGCTCTTGCTCTTAAAATCAATCAATCAATAAAAACACAAGATAAGAGGGATGCTAGTAAAGACCTTTCATGTTGAACTCTACCTTCCCTTTCCTGGAGGTTTTATTTAAGATCCCACATGGATGTTTATCTTGCCACTTGGTATGCGTGACATTCATAGTCTCCTATGAAGGGTCTCTTGAGGGTAGAGATGGAGGTTGAGGAATCTCATGAAGGAAATGCCATCATTTTCCTTCTCTGGCTCCTTTAAGAAAGGGGAGGGGGGAAGAAGAGGCCTTTGTGCTGGGGGACAAGTAGAGGGTCCGGGTCTCCGTGTGCGTGGGGCTGTCACTGCGCAAGGAGAGTGATGGTAGCCACACACGCTCAGTCCTACATGGTAACAGCAGCACGTCGGCGAGCCACTTGCTGAAAACTGCATAATCATCTTAAGCAAGTCCATTTGTCAGTAATGTGTTGACTATCAGGTAAAATTGATTTTCTCTCCACCTTCATGTCCTTAGAACTGTACAACTCCCAACCAGCGTGCGAATGTCCCCGGGATTGCTGGTACACATTTCCTATATCAAAGGGACTGAGCCGTGACAGCTCACCTGCTCTCACCGCCCCTCCCCGCCTTTCTCTGCGTGCTGCACCCTGGGAAGTTTCTCCCTGGGCTGAATTTGGAGCTAAGAGGTTTCTCTAGTTTTAGAGACAGGGAAGGGCCTTTCCCTGGATGTGGAGTGAATCCATTGTGCCCAAACCAAGGGTGTTAATGCACAGCTTATTGGTGGACACGCATGGCCTAGGAAGGGCAGCTGAGGCCCTGGGGTACTGATGCTCCCCTTCAATCCAAACAATAGCAAGATGATGCCTGCAGAGCCAGTTGGACACACCACAGCCCCGAGCCTCGGTCCCCGTGCTGTCGCTGAGGCACGGCTCCCATAGAAAGCCACCTGGACAGGGTTTGCCGTGAGGGCACATTTCACCAGCGGTTGCTGTGTGTCTCTCCGCGCTGGTTTGGAATGGGGTTCCCGCCGCATTTGCTGGGCTCCCGGGACAGAGCACTCTGGGATTTATTGAAACACACTCGCGTGGCTGCAAATATGGAAATTTCAGGAACGTCACGTGCCCTTGGCTGTTTGTTCAGCTTCTATCATGAGCGCGGCAGATAGCACGCGTGAGATTTTCACGATGGGGAGCATGTTGAACGACAGATGAACGTACTCGAACCCTCTTTGTGCGATGTGTAAGCACAGGCATGTGGCTCCGGTGGTCTCCTTTCACAGCATTCCACATCAAATTCCCTTACAGTGACCGGTTCATGCAGACACATTATGGGCCCAGTTCGATCCCCTAAAATATTACATGTGTAAAACATGTGTTCCCTGAGTGTTATCTCTTCTAAAATCTGACTTTAGACAGAGTCATGCTCATCGGCTTAGGTTGTCTTCGATGGGACATGAATACTTCTTATTCTCCCACATGCTCGGCACCATCCAGTGTACCTGGCCAGGGAGCTGTGTGTATATTTTGAGCCCCCTTAGGGGACAGCATGCATGTGTCCTCAGCACCCGGGACACCCTGGTGGCCAAGATACACCGAGAAATTAGAGGTAGTGGGAGAAGGAGGCAGGCTCTGATATTCACACAAATGAGGACTGAGCCGTTTTCGGAGGGTTCGTACAGGAGTGGCTCGTATAGGAAGGGGCCGGCACCTGGCCTGGGCCCGGCTGGACAGGGAGGCCGGAAGCTGAGAGGGAGGGAGGACTTGAGAAGGTGAAGATGTGAACTGGCTCCTGAAGGATGTGGAGGGCCCAGCCCGGAGGCAGAGGAGTCCCCTGTTTCATGAATGAATAGACTCCTATTGGAACATTTTAAAGTTAATCCTAATGGTTTTCCCCTATGCACTTGATTACCATTAATGCAGTTTATTCCAGAAAAAAAGAGAGTAAATACCATTAGCAATAACAATCATCAATGATCCAAGAAACCTTCCCCCCAGAGAGCATACCCTTCTCCCCTTCTCCCCACCAAAAGGCCCCTATACAACGATAAATCCATATTTTAATAAATACATATAAATGTAAATTTTAACAAAAGCAGGGTCATAGCATCCTAAGACTACAGGGCATAGCATGTATCTTTTAGTGACTGCAGGATGTCTGTCATACATGCACTGTTACTTATTAAACAATCTCTCTCTGTGAACTTTTTAGTTACCTCTAATATTTCAACAAACCAAAAGTATTTTCAGCAAATTCTACAGTGTTTATAAAGCTGACTTAATCAGTTTAGGGACTAGATTAATCTTAAATAAGGAGGCATTTGTTTATCATTTCCAGAGTTGCTTGGCTTATGTTTGCATACTACAGAGAGTTCAAATGAGAATTGGAGGTACGGGCATTTAACTTACTGAGATACATATTCTTGACTAGAAAAAAAATTCATTTGTAATGCCATGCGCAGGAATCATTTACATTATGATCAGTTCTTTACAACTTTAGCTTTTATCCCCAAAGAGTAATCACTGAGACAACCAGAAGCCCTTTTATTATTTTATTTTTTATTTTAGTTTTTAAATTGATTTTAGAGAGGAAGGGAGAGGGAGAGAGAGATAGAAACATCAATGCTGAGAGAGGATCATTGATCAGCTGCCTCCTGCATGCCCCACACTGGGGATGGAGCCCACAACCTGGGCATGTGCCCTGACCAAGGATTTAACCGTGACCTCCTGGTTCATAGGTTGATGCTCAACCACTGAGCCACGCTGCCAGGCAACCAGAAGCCCCTTTAGAATCGCTGGTCACTGCAGGTCACAATGCTGTACAAGCCCAGCATTCCAGTGGAAATGGCTAGAATCCCTTTTGCCCATTTTCAAATTCTTGACGGTGTTTCCTTGTAGTCGTCATCCTGTGATCATAAGTAATTTCATCAGGAAAAAGCTGCCATGAGAGTATTCAGTGGCCATAGAAGCCTCCTTGAGTTTGCAGATCTCAAACCATGAGCTATCGAGGTGACAGACTTAGCTTTTCTCTAGAAATTTCCATAAGAAATCTTGCACTGGACTTCCAAAAGCCTCTTATTTGCTTCTTTGAGGCTAGAAAAAACCAAGAAACTGTCTCCAGCAGATTGCACTCCTGGGAACCATGCAATGGGGTGAATTTCTGGCTGGTGGAGCTGCCAGCATTTGCAAAGGGTCCTTCCACAAAGTGACCTTGCTCACCCTTGGGAACTGGGAACCTGTCGGCCGGGTACCAGGCCTGTTTTCTCGAGAGAGATTTGTAGGCGCCAATAACACATGTCAAGTCAGTCCTTGCCCCTCAATAGTTGCTCGTCATTTCTGATGAAACGAAAATCATTTTCAAATATGCCATTTGGGGCATAACTTAGGTTACTCAATTGATGTGCCCAGTAATATCCTGGCCAAAAAAAAAAAAAAAAAAAAAAAATAGGGGGCAGGGAGGTTGTTTCTTATTGAACCAGTGAAAATAACAATCTGGCATGAAAAGTGAGGACACATCAGAAGTTTCTGAATTCTGGGGGGGACCAGTGAGATTTAGGTGCTCTTTTAAAATAGTTCATCTTAGTTTATAAAAGCAGTGTCTGCAAAATTGAAAATGTAGCTGAAAAAAAAGGAAAAGAGATGAGTCTTCCCTGTATGTCCATTAGAAAACAATATTAAAACAGCAACATCTGTGCACACTGCTACACTAAAAAGTGTCGCATCAGTGAATTCAGCCTTAGTAATTCTTGTTTCATTGGCGCTAACGCCAGCAGAGCGGGCCTTGAGGGAGCCGTCTGCAGGGCTGCCTTCCTGCAGGGGTGCGGGGCTGTGTCTTCGCTACATGCTCACTGGCTTGAGAATGAACTGCATTTGCTAATTGAATAGGAATCGATGAACTTTGTGATCAAAATATGTCAGATGTAAGCACAGTGCCTTTGTTTTCAAATAATTACACCTTTCACACGCATCTGTTGAGGATGAATCATTTTCTCAAAGCCTTGCTGAAGAGTGAAAGGCGAACGGTTTTAGCGAGCGCTCAGAAGACTGGTGGCTAGTAGTGTCACCCTCTCCAGCTTAGCCGCTCGCCTCCCAGGAGGCTGTGGCCCAGAAAGAAACAGGGAGAGTGGGGGACGGTACAGCTTCCCAGGCCCAAGTTCATGTCCGTACAGTAGAGACAACACAGTGACTCAAGCGCCTTTGAAGGGCTACAGCACCATTGAACCACAAGGAAGAAAAAGTGTTGCACCTTAAACAAATGACCTCTTCGGCAAACAGAAAAATAATCAGACTGGGGACACTGTGACTTTTGCTGTGCAGTATCTAGTTTATTACTGTTGTTTTTAGGTCACACACTTCATAAAATTTACGAATATTACTGACAAACCTAAATAAATCACTAGTATATTCTCTACTTTAAGATAACCAGGCAAAACTTATGAGATTAAGTCAAGGCTAGATAGCTGTTAGTTTTTAAATTTAAATGACTCATAGATGTTTACATTCAAGTACCTCAAGCAGCTTAATAGGTCTGTGTACAAATAAGGGTGATTTCGGTTGTAAGAACAAGGACAGTTCATGCTGCCTTCACGAATAGGAGGAAAGGCATTTGTTCCCGCGAGGAAAGGTTCACAGAGGAGATTTGGGTTTAGTTTGGTATGCCTCTGTCTGAAATTTTCTAAGCTCTGCCTGTCTCTGTTTACCTGGGGGTGGAGGGTGGAGTGGATGAGGGGGTTAGGAGGAGGGAATGTCCCTTCCCAAAACCATTAAGTAGAAGTCCCAAGCTTTCCTCTGAACAGACCATCCTCCACCAGCCACGGCGGCCCACAGGCCCACCTGTAGGTGGAAACAGATTGCTGTTTTGAGGGGCTTGTTGGGTTGCCCATCCCCGTAGCCCCTGCCTGGGAGAGGGGTCTCCTGCAGACCCAGGGCTTCCACCCCGCACATGGAATATTGAAAAATACTGATTTTAACACCCGCAGCAGGGAGGGAAGCGCCGAGGGATAGGCTGGAGGCCTGTGGAGGTCCCTGGCAGAATTGTTTTGCTTCTTCCCACACTTGAGTTTTGGGGGGAGGGGAGGGAGTTGAGAAATTTTCATTGATCATCTCCAATCATTACACAGTTCTTTCTCCCACATATCACCTTCCCTTTAATCCTGTTGACAATGCCAGGAAGTAGCAGCCGTCTCATTAAACCAATAAGCAGAAGGAGTTAGCCAATCCACTTTCTCAGGTTCACACGCTTGTAAAGGCCTCGTATTCCAATGTCCATGCTCTTCATTCTTCAGGTTGTGTCCCACATCATCTTTGCTAAGGAACTTTGTGAGGGAGATTATTACGAGGTGGAAGATAAAAGAATTTACACTATTTATTTATATTTTTTAAAACATTTTTTATTGATTTCAGAGAGGGAGAGAGAGAGAGATACAAACATCAATGATGATAGAGAATTATTGATTGGTTGCTTCCTGCATGCCTTCCACTGGGGATCCAGCCGGCAACCCGGGCATGTGCCCTTGACTGGAATCGAACCCAGGACCCTTAAGTCCACCGGCCAACACTCTATCCACTGAGTCAAAGGGTGAATTTATACATTTTAAATAAACACTCACTCCACAAATAATTCCAGTCTTCCTACTATGTGCTAGTTATACGGTAGCTGCTGGGATACTGTGGTGAAGACGGCAGAGGTGCCTTCTAATCTTATTAGACTAGAGGCCCGGTGCATGGAAATTCGTGCACTCAGGGAGCGGAGGAGTCCCTCAGCCTGGCCTGTGCCCTCTCGCAGTCTGGGACCCCTCAGGGGATGTCCACTTGCCGGCTTAGGCCTGCTCCCCGGGGGGATTGGGCCTAAGCTGGCAGTCAGACATCCCTCTGGCAGCCCGGGAGCTCTTGGGGGTGGGAGAGGCTTCCACCACTGCCGCTACACTTGCAGCTGTCAGCCCGGCTTCTGGCTGAGTAGTGCTCTCCCTGTGGAAGTGCACTGACCACCAGGGGGCAGCTCCTGCATTGAGTGTCATAGTGACTGGTTGTTCTACTCTTAGGGTCAATTTTCATATTATCCTTTTATTATATAGGATTAGTAGGGAAGCAAATATTAATAATAAGAGATTCGTGCAATAGGCCTTCCTTCCCCTGGCTGCTGGCACGGGTTTTCCTCCGGCACCCGGGACCCAGGCCTTTGCTCCGGCCACAGCGGAGAAGCCAAGCCTCTTCAGTCTTCAGCCATCTTCAGTCTTCACTTGGGTGGAGACTTCAGTCTTTGCTCCCATATGCAAATTAACTGCCATCTTTGTTGGGTTAATTTGCATACTCATCCTGATTGGCTGGTGAGCGTAGTGGAGTGACACCATTTTGCATGTTTCTCTTTTATTAGTGTAGATTAGTAGGGAAGCAAATATTAATGTGTGTCATTACCAACAGTGTCAGTGCTCTCTAGTCAGGTGTCTCCAACTCTGGGAAGGGCGATCAGAAAGCTTTTTCCTGGGCGGTGATATATGCTTTGAGTTAACAGGACAGAAAGGAGTGGGAGCGAGGGAGAGAGAATTCTACGCCAGGCACACTGCGTGCTCAGGAGCGGGAGGGGGCCTGTTTGTTTTGTTCAGAGAGAGAGCGGAAGACACCAGACAAGCAGACTGGTTGGATCCTAGGGTCTTCGGCAACATTAAGAATTATGCTTGATGTACACCTAAAATTCACATAATGTTATTAACCAATGTTGCCACAATAAATTTAACTTAAATACACACACACACACACACGCACACACACGTGCTTGACATTTCACAAGAGATTATTTTGGGAGGAACTGCTTTTATGTACCTTAAATATTTGAGAAAGTTGCTGAGGTAATAGCTTAGTACCTATTGCAGTTATCTGTGAATATTTATAGTGTTTTCTTAAAAGGTGTTTTCTTGCCCCAACAGAACCTCGCCGCGGTTATGCATCATTCCATCACATTTAGCTTTTCAGCCGTGGTGTGCCGCGTGAATCTTCTGCAGCAGCTGTACACACTTTTCTCTCCATTTATAACTTGAGCTTCAGTGTAAAACAGGAGGCAAGGGCATCTGCATTTAGTGAATATTTGTCAAAACAATGCTGGGTTAGTTATAGTTGTAAACTGCAGAGAAGTCCCAACATTAAGCTCCTGAGGAAGAAATATAGGAATAATATTTGTAAGTGATGAATGTAGTGTGGGTGCTTGGCCCGCTCGAGGCTCCTTGGGATTGCATGTGACCTCCTTTTCTCTTTGGTTATGACTAAAGGATGAGAGAGAAGCGGAACTTACTCATTTAAATATACTGTTGGCGCTTGCTCCTGACCAAGGGAGGATAATTGGAAGACCATATGGTGTATTAATACCATAAATAGAGCATGCATCTAGGTTTCTGATCACGGTTGGCGTAGGCCTTCCAAGTTCATCCCTGTTGAGAAGAGAGTTTGCTGAGAAAGCCCAGCATGTGACCTGCAGTGTAAGATTTAAGCACTGAAGTTGCTGACCGGCCACTTCCCGAAAAATCAAACAAATGGATGCTATTCCTTTCGATCCTGTCACTTCATTGCTGAAAGTGTAACTTTAAGGGTGAGCCAAACACGCTTTGAAAATAGGAACTTCATGCATCGTTGAGAAGCGTAGAGTGTAACGGGCTGGCGCCTTCACCCTGTACCTCCGTAAAGGGGAGTGGGAGGATCTTGTTGGCGGGACGATGCGCGTCTCCTGTGGAGGGTCCTGTCTTCGCGATGAGTAAGGAAGGGGGTGCGTGTGCACAGTGGACGTAGAGACCGTGGATAAAACATGCGTGTTCCTTGCATGGGATATGTAACGTTGCCTCAAGTTTCTGATCAAACATGTTCCACACCACTGCCCTCTTCTGTCTGGAGAACTGACCTTCCTTTCTGCTTTAAGGTAGGAGAAGGTTAATGACGACCTTCATATGTAGAGCTCTCCTGCCAAGTCAGCTGGTAACTGCTCATCAGTTTGAAATGCTAACATTTCTACTCTTTTGCATTGAAAATGGTGCTTCCATTTTTAAAAAAATATATTTTTTATTGATTTCAGAGAGGAAGGGAGAGGGAGAGAGAGATAGAAACATCAGTGATGAGAGAGAATCAGGGATCGGCTGCCTCCTGCACACCCCACACTGGGGATTGCGCCCACAACCCGGGCATGTGCCCTGCCAGGGAATCAATCCATGACCTCCTGGTTCATAGGTTGACACTCAACCACTGAGCCATGCCAGCTGGGCAGTTTATTTTATTTTTTTGGAACATCTCCATGTTCTTCCCCTATATTTTGTGATTGAATTTCATCTCATTCTATGAGGATTGGTGATAATGCAAGTATCACCCTCACTGTGCAGAATAGAAAATAGAAATCCAGAGAATACCCATGGATGGGGCGTTCAGAGCCCGTCCTTTCTGTCCTCCCCAGAAGGCCACGAGGAGAAGGCGGGGGGTGCTCCTACAGGTGAGCTCTTGGGTACCAGCATTTGCTGATTTTTATCACCTTTTAAAACACATGTCCGAGTAGTAGGTGTTCTGTCAAGGACCGTCATGGTATGCCGAGGGTAATTTTGGAAAAAGTTATGATTTGCTCAGAAATGATTTCCTGAGGTAAGTGACTGACTGTGTTGGACCCCTGGGCATTTGAGGATGGTGTTTGGTCTGCACCTTCAGTCAGGAGGACAGAGAATGTCCAGGTGACTGGGGGTTGGGGGGGCGCAGGGGAAACAGCCATATTGCTGGGTTGTTGGAGAAGGTTCAGAGGGCATGACCCTGAGCTGGCTTCCTGAGGGCAGAGGGCCTGCAGGAAAGCCAGTCTATGTGCAGGAGCAGTAAGAATGATAGGAAAGTTATTCATGAAGCAGCTGGTGTTTATTGGTGCTTGGATGTGTTTTTTCTTCTAAGCGCATTACGCATATTAACATGCCTGTTCCTCACGGCAGCCCCTCGGGGTCGGAGCTGCAGGTGAGGGGCCCCAGGCAGAGCGTGGCTGTTCCCCAGCCGTCACACAGGTGCCGATGCAGAGCCCGATCTCAGACCCAAACCATCGGCTCCTCTTCCTCGTGTGGAAAGAATGGGCTGTGGCGGGAATGGCAGCACTCGAGACGGCGGGACGCCGGGTCTGCGGTGACTGTCGGGGCCGCGGCTGGTCGGGCAGTTGGGGGTCAGATCACGAAGGACCTGGAGGACACGCTAAGGACTTAGAATTTCATTCTGCGACCCAGCAGCTGTGTTTTTGCGAAACCAGGTCCAGGGCTTGCTTTCGTCAGAATCACTTGAGGTGCTTCTTAGGAATGCTCGTCCCCAGGTCCCTTCACGGCTGCGAGAGCCGATGTCCGTGCCGGGAGGTGGCCGAGGGCTTGCGCCCTGGGGTGAGTGAGGGTCCAGGGGTCAGCAGGCCTATCGTGCCCACCCGCCACTGCTGCTGTCACCGGCCCCGAATCTCTTGGCGTTCAATCTGCTGAGTTGAACATGAATGTAAAGAAGGCCACGAGCTCCGTTTTCTGTGTGCTGGGTTTAGTTTGCTTGTAGAATGTCCTCTGGAAGATGTGAAGAAACAGAAGCAGCTGCCTGCTTGGATTGGAGATGCGGGATTTTTGAGGCTCTTGGTTGGTTAGACTCGTGGATGGAGTTGCGTTGCTTGTGTGGAGCGGGCCGCGCGGCTGAACAGCATTGAGATGTGGAGACATGACAAGTGTCATGTCAAAGTCAAGAGAGGAAGAAGAGCACCCCCAGAAGCGTGAGGGGCTCCGGGGAGGGGGAGGTCAGGGATTAAGGAGGAGGGTTGCAAGAAGTCTTTATTTTTGTTAAATGCATCCGAGAACCCGTGTAAGAAAGGCCTAGAAAAGACCGGCAGGGTGAGTGAAGAAGCAGAATCTAGTGGAGTGCGGCGGGGAAGCCAGATTGGCAGGTGCACGTTCTGGCAGGGGCAGTGGCGATGGATAGAATATTCCGTCAAAACCCGGCTTTCAGAGGAAGGAAAAGCCAGGTGATCATGAGAAAAGGCTGCAAGGTGAAGGGAGACTGTATTACCGGCTTTTTATCCTTTTTACACAATACACACTTCTTACAAAGATTGAAATAGTACAGACATGCAAAGAGTAAAGATACCCTTTATCCAATAATCAAGGATAACCAGTGTTAAAATTGGCCATTATTTCTTCAGTCATGTTTCTACCAGTATAGAGTGGTAGTAGATGTGTGTACACACTTTCAATGAAAACATGTTACAGCTGTCCACATTTTTGTATGTACCTCAGTGTATCAGAGACACCTATTCTTCCATTCCATAGTGTCTTACACCATCTCCTCACCTTGTGTTACACTGTGAGTGTCTAACGGTTTCGGTAATTGTATTATTGGCACTCTTGCTGCTTGGACACTTTTGCATTTTAAATTGTGCTGCCGTTAATATCAGCGTGGGTCCGCCTTTTTGGATTTCCATGCTTACCGATTTCTGATGAGTTTCAAGTTTGGAACCGTTAGTTAGATTAATAGAGCGACGTCCCCCGTGCAGTGTGGGTCTCTGGGACCCATAAGCCAGGTAGATGGGTTAGTCTTTCACGAAGGGACAGACGTTCCCTTCTCTCTGGTGCCCGGAGAGAAGTGTGAGCCTGTAGGTTGGGGGGGGTGGCGGGGGGGTGGGAGCCAGACTTGGGGAATGCCTGGGGGGGCGCGTGTGATCATCTACTTGACCCGAATGCAGACCGCTCAAGGGCATGGTATGTGGTGTTGGAAAGGTGTGAGGGTTTGAGAAAACGATTGAGAAGCAAAAGCAAAGAAATCCATGAGGGGTGGGCGCTGGGGCCAGTGAGCCGAGCTGTGAGTAGCTGGTGTTGAGACCTTGTGTCCCCCGTGGGCCCTGGAACTCCCTCCCTCTGCGTGAGGGACAAGGTGCGTGGTGGCTAATAGCAGTGAAGGCGGAGGGCACTGTAGTCACTGACCGGGCTGCTGAGAAGACGTGGAAGGCACAAGTGATCATGAGGGATGATGCGTGTCTGGGAAGCGCATGGCAGTGAAACACCAATGTGAGGTCCAGCCGCCCCGCTCCCCCTCCCGCAGGAGACGCAGGCTTGGTTTGGAGGTGGGTGCCCGGCAGTCTCTCTGCTGTGGGACCAGGAGGGCAGGGGATGCTGAGGGCTGGTTTGGGGCTGGGCACCTGGCATCTCTTTCCTGCTGTGGGACTGCGGGGGTCCTTCCTGGGGCTCCCGCCTCTGCGCTGCGCGTGGGAAATGCGTGCGGTCGCCCTTCGGATGGCACAGCCAGGAATGAGGTCACACGGGCGGGTTTTGGCCGGTGATACATGTGACCTGGACATTGTGAGCCTGAGACCACTGGCTCCCCGGCGCCCTCGTTCACGCGGAACCTCTCCTGCACATTCTCACGCGGGTCCGGGAGCCACGAGGACTCGGCATCTGAGCCCGTGTGCCCGGCGTCTGCGCCCGTGTGTCTGGCAATGTGCCCGGTGTCTGCGCCCGTGTGTCTGGCACCTGCGCCCGTGTGCCCAGCGTCTGCCCGTGTGTCTGGCACCTACGCCTGTGTGCCCGGCGTCTGCGCCCGTGTGTCTGGCACCTGTGCCCGTGTGCCCAGCGTCTGCCCGTGTGCCTGGCGTCTGCACCGTGTGTCTGGCACCTGCACCCGTGTGCCCGGCGTCTGCACCCGGCCCGACACCTGTTAGGCCGTTCAG
>NW_006289398.1:4512023-4512627 GCF_000327345.1 Myotis davidii
GTGTGTCTGGCACCTGCACCTGTGAGTCCGTCCTCGTCCTGCGGCCCGACACCTGTTAGGCCGTTCAGTCCTCCCAGCAGGCCTGGGAGGCCGGCCTGGATCCTGCCGTTTTACTGCAGGAGGCTGAGCAGAGATCACTTCCCCAGGCCCCCGGGCTAGTGAGTCCGGTGTTGGCACCGGACCCCTGTGGCCATGGCTCTCCCCGCAGCGGCTCCCCCAGTGGACGGGGTGGGCCTGCGAACGCAGTGAGGCTGCCACGGGGATGGAGAAGGGACTTGGGGAAAAAGGAAGCGGCCGCTGGTGGTTGGGGGCTGGTGTCAAAAAGCAGCTAGTTACAAATGAAGACAGGCTTGTTCCATTGCCTTCGAAATTAAGGTGAGAAAAACAAGAAGTCTTTATACGATGAAGGCTGGATAATTTCCTTAGTGCAATAAACAACATTCCGCTCACTCAACCATTATTGTTGCAACAGATGACAGCTGTGAAAATGCAAGAGCTGCTGGGCCCTGACTCACTGGTGCCTGTGGCCTGGCAGGGGCCCAGCTCCTGTCACCGGGATGCGTGAGGGCTGCCTTCGTCAGTGACCGTTCTGCGCAGTCCAGTC
>NW_006289398.1:4512648-4532604 GCF_000327345.1 Myotis davidii
GGGGATTAGGGGGAGAAGGACGGTTGGGGAGGGGGATTATAGGGGAGAGGGGAGGAGGGTGGGCAATGTCTGCCCTTTGGTGTTGCCTCCTCCTCCCCCTCACAGACCTCCCCGCGGACAGGGCTCATGTTTTAATGCACCACCTCCTCCTCCGATCCTTCTCCAGTGTATCCTAAATAGTCCAGGCTCAGTCATTTTTCCCAAAAACCCAAATCTTAAAATATTGTCATGCTTCGTACTCCCGGTTCCATTTATAGAATCTCCTTGGAATCGCAGAGTTACAGAGACGGAGCATCGGCTGGAAGGATGTGGGGTGCAGGGACTGAGGTGAGCGGACGAGGGAAAGGTTGGGTCGGATAGTCTGCATCTTGATTGGCGGTGGGGGTGCTAAGAGGATGTGGAGCCGTCACCTGCTCCTGCCTTTGCTGCTGTCCTGTGGGTACGTGGGTGTGATCAGCGCGGGGACTGGGTGGAAGGAGCGTGCGACCTCCTGTGCTTCCTGCAAGTTCATGTGAACCTATTTTAAAATAAAAAGAATTTTTTTTTTAAAAGGTACTGTCTTTCCTTGTCTCCCATAGTCATCCTGTTTCATCATCTTTGTTTCCTCCGAAGCAATCATTCAAAGTCATTTTCCTGATTTTTTTCTACTTAAGTCCTGTTTGGCCTTAACTCATGTCTGACTCATAGCAAGTTACCAAGAAGTGCTTTTTGGTGAATTGAGTGATTTAATGTGGGGACTTCTGGTCTGTTTTGCATGTTATCGTATAGACTTGTATCTATGTAAATGAATGGGTGTGTGGGTTTGGTTTTTATTTTGTAACTAGAGGCCCGGTACACAAAATTTGTGCACTTGGCGGCGGTGGGGGTGGGGGTGTCCCTCACCCTGGATTGTGAGAGGCACAGGCCAGACCAAGGGACCCCACAGGGGCACAGTTGGGGCCGGGGAGGGCCAGCCAGGGAGGGACTGCAGGAGGGCTCCAGGGCGTGTCCGGCCCGTCTTGCTCAGTCCTTATCCGCCAGACCCCAGCAGCAAGCTAACCTACTGGTTGGAGCGTCTGCCCCCTGATGGTCAGTGCACATCATAGCACCTGGTCGACCAGTCGACTGTGTGCCCTTGGTGGTCAGTACACGTCATAGCAAGTGGTTGAGTGGCCTTAGCATATCATTAGCATATTACACTTTGATTGGTTGAACGGACGCCCAGATGACCGGACACTCAGCATATTAGGCTTTTATTATATAGGAAAGCATTTCTTCTATAGCAGTAACTTGACCTTGTTTCTCTTTTCTTCTGTTTTAACAGTGTATCCTATTCAGTACATGTATCTGAAGACTACCCAGGTATGATTTTCTTCTTTTAATTCTTATCACAAATGCTTATGTCGTGATTCCTTTGTGTATTTCTTTCTCCTGGAGACGTAAACTGTATATCACTGTGCTTAGGGGGGAGGCGTTGGCAGGGGCGACGTGAAGACAGAAGAAGCTTGCTGATGCCTGTGAGGTGCGCATCCGATCCTGGGATGCAGTTTGGAGTGCAGATAGTTTCCCATGAGAAGGAGGGTGCTGGGCCCTGTGATAGCGCCAGCCTCAATGTTGACCTCTTTGCAATTAAAGGTTTTAAGACCTGGTTTAGTTGTTGGTTTTGGAACATCATTTGACTTTTCTTAATGTAAAAATAATAGGTAAAAATGGAACAGCTAAAATAATAGTAGTAGCTAAAATTAATAAGCCTTTCTTCATCTCTCTGAGTGGATACATAAACAGTTCTCCCAGCGCTGCTCTGTGATTGTTCCCATCATTCCCCCTTTTGCAGATGAACGATGACCATGTAGTGAAGGAAGAACTGGGTTTGAACCCAATAATCCAGAGCCCGTGATGCCCTGCAGTAGGATCTTCCATAGGCATAGCTGCCCTCACTGTCCTGAAACACGTGACCAGGCCCCCACATGCTCGTCCCTGGAGGCAGGTTGTAAGAGCCCTGCAGACCCACTTTTCAATAAAACAAACGAGCATCTTTCTTGTAGGGCAGCCGGTTCTCTAGGCTCCCTGTAAGCTCAGCAGAGCCGAGGTGCAGGCGCTGACACTCAGGTCACGATAACTTGGAGATGTCAACAAGATGCTTCTCAGGAATGGTACCCGGACTGTTATCTGGAGCAGGAGCAGAAGCAAGCACTGTTGACTTGGTGTAGCTCACATGACTGGATTCGTTTACCCCCGGGAAAAGGGTGTAATGCAAGAATCTAAGGCAAAGAATAGCCCATTTTAACTGCCTGTGTTTCACGTATACAGCGTGGAGCAAAAGTAGGTGTTCAGTTGTTTGTATGGAAAATAATGCAGAACTTAATAAATAGGAATACAAGCATAAACTGCATGTTTTGCATACTCAGAACTGTACACCTGCTTGTGCCCCTTCCTGTGTTATCTATTTCACTCCAGGATTCTTACTGAGTTCAATCAAATGCTTAACAAAGTCACTGTGGTCATCTGTCAGGGCCATAAATTGGAAACAAAATTCCAATTCCTTTTCAAACCTAGCCGTTTTATTCCAGACTCTGTGTGATTGGGATCACATTTTTCAGTATAAAATGACCAGATTGATATAAGTGACTTTGAGAATGTGTACTTTGAGTGTTTTAAAACCCCTTCCCCAACAATTTTTTTGTTAAAAACGTTTCTTTTTCAGACTAATTTTTTTATTTTGGTTCTATATAGTATTTTTGATGCTGGTTATGAAAACAGTTTGTAACTCGTCTTCCTATAAACCATATTTTTTTTACCATATTTTCTTAGTATACTCGTCGACGACTGAAAAAGAACATTTTGTGAAAACGAGTCTACACGTTTCTACCGGGGAAGGGGTTAAAAAAATAATTCGTTTATAATGTGTGAGGATGTTGTAAAACTCATTTCCTTGGTATTTAAGTTGTGTGTTTTCTGTGGCGGCTTGCAGTATGCATTTTGACTTTTAATCTTGTAAGATCAAAGTCACCTTTTAAAATGTTGTAAATCATAAACTCCTTTCTGAGAACAGGAGATACTTTATTTATTACCTTTTGTTTGGTAAGATCTCCGTGTTTTGAGCCTGGTATTTTATCTGTTGTACAATTTTTATAAGGAGGGTTACTTATTATTAAAGATATGCCTGTTTCTTTTTTTTTAAAATATATTTTATTGATTGTTTACAGAGAGGAAGAGAGAGGGATAGAGAGTCAGGAGAGTTGGAAACATCGATGAGAGAGAAACATCGATCAGCTGCCTCCTGCACATCTCCTACTGGGGATGTGCCCGCAACCCAGGTACATGCCCTTGACCGGAATCGAACCTGGAACCCCCCAGTCCGCAGGCCGACGCTCTATCCACTGAGCCAAACCGGTTTCGGCAATATGCCTGTTTCTTAATAGTAGTATAAAAAGTATTCTGGGAAGATTTTAGTGGAAGATATATTTATAAAGAAAAAATGTTTTTTTTGTAGATGATTTTGCAGTCAGCCCTTATTTACACGGATACAGAATGTTTTTGATGCTCAATGTTCGCTAAGCACGTTAGGAAAATAAAAGCCCCACTGTTGGTGGTAAATATTGTAATTATTGTGCTTCTCATCTGAGGCAGCCAAGAGCAGTGCAGGACCTTATTTCAAGGGATAGAAATGATGCCACAAATCAAGTCCCAAGTTGGAGACAGGGAAGTCTTCTGTCGCATAGGAAATGTGAAAGAGGCCTTCAATAAATCAAGGGACCCGAAAGTTTAGCTCCCTCTTGTGGCCAAGAGGTATTTCTCTTTTTCTCGCCAAATGGAACCCCACTGTAGAGTATTGGAAACACAATATTGGAAATACAATATAGAAAAATTGAAATTAAAAAAATAAAGCATTGGTTTTCATGTGTGCTTCTTAAAAATTGAATTTGTTTTTCTTGGCAGTTTGTAGTGAATTTCCAATATAATTTCATTTATAAAAAGAAAAAACTGTATAAATAAAGCCCACGAATGGGAGGGGTCAGTGTGTTCCAGGGTGGAAATTTGAACTGGGTCACGCAGCCAGTACACCGAATGTCAAGTACTTTCATACACGTAATTGAATTGACTCGAAATGCCAGTCTTTGTAGAGACAGAACTATCAGGACATTTTATACTTGAAGAAATGTGCTGGGTGAAGTTCAATAGTGTTTCCCAAGGACGTGCTGTTTGGTGGTAAAACCAAGTCTATAATTAAGCTCGGATTCCCATCAGTACTGGAGAATTAGTCGTAATATTTCCACGGAGCTTTCTTTAAAATGCCTGTCAGTATGGTCATATTTTCCCAATCATTAAATTTTAATCTACATTTATTTTCATTATGAGTACAGTTAATGTGCTTGATTTCTCAGATAGATAACATTATTTAAAATTTATATGTTTGCTTTTCCTTTCCACTACCCATACTTGTATTTTTTTCTCCTTCTGCTCTGGCTAGAACATCCAGAATTATTTTTAATAATAGATGTGAATGTTGGCAGCTTTACCCTCTTCTCAAAATTAGGGAGCGTGCTTGCAATTGCTTTCTTTCAGAAAAGGAAGTATTCCTTTCCTCATTTACCAAGCTTTTTTTTTTTAGTATTAAATTTTTATCAACTTCTGGTTTGGCATTTATTGAGAGATCCTATATGCTTTCTGTTTTGAATAACAAGATGACAAGTTATATTAGCAGATATCTTAATATGGATCTATAAGAATTATGTGCATTGTGTCATGTACTTTGTTATGAAAGACTTTGAATTGATAAAGGAAATAAACTTTTTTTTTGGCATTTGCTAGGACTTGCAAGCAAATCTTTCTGAGCCTGGTACCCTTTGAAGGATGGTTCTAGGGCAGTTGTCTTATTTGTCTGCCATGACTGATCATTGATCTGTTCTGTTTTTCTGTTTCTTCGTCATTTTTTAACACGTGTTCTCGAAAGCCTGCTGTATTGGTGAAATGTCCAGAGTTTTTAGCAAGAAGATCGTTAGCATGCAGCCTATCCATCGAAAGTCTCCCTCTTCTCTGCATGTATTTCTCCTTTCTCTTGTTTTGTTTGTTCTCGTCTTTCCCCCCCTTTGACCAATTCTGCTAATTTCCCTCAGCCTTTCCCCACCCTTTCCTGGGTTATCTGGTTCAGTGATTAGCTCGTCATCGAAGTGTAAAAATAGGGAATTTTCTTTGCCCTGCGGAAATGTGTCCGCCGAATCCTTCACATTCAGGGTTATGCGACCCTGTGTGTTCTTTAGGAACAGATTTGCCATTTTATAATGTTAATATATTAAGTAACCTGTGCCATGTTTGAAACGCCTTTCATAGTTTGCTTTGGAGAAAATGACCCCCTTGAGGAGGGTCTTGACTGAGTCTTAGGTGTACGTAATCGCATGTGGAATACTAAATGCTATGCTGGTTCTTCAAAATGCAGGGAAGGAACGGAGCAGCCGCTGGCTCACTGTCCTCCGCTGTGGAGTCTACATTGTGGCTTGTGCTTTAAAGGCTAATGGCAGTCCTGGGTGATGGGTTTGCTATAGCAGAACAGCAGACGCTTCTCATCACCCCCGCCCCCCTCCAGGCTTATGGATTCTTTTGTCCCTTTTACATGTTCTACAGGGTATGGCAATCGCCGAGGGACAATATTTGCTACTAAAAGACAAAGCATTGGTTTTTGGATCCAGTCAGTTTCACCACTACTAACTGTAGTATTACTGTTTTAATTACTTAGATAATTTGAGCAAGTTAATTTCTCTGAGCCTTGGTCTCCTCATCTTTAAAAGAGGGACAATACATTGTCCAGCATCATCTTGTTTGCATCAAAATACACTGGCCTCACACACACACATGCAGATTTTGTCACAGCCGTTATACCTGTTTAAGAAACTTGGGTTTTGATCAAGCAAATAATAAATAAATAAATAAATAAATAACAGTTACACCTGTTTAAGAAACTTGGGTTTTGATCAAGTAAATAAATAAATAAATAAATAAATAAGAGGGATAATCATTGTTTGGCTTGAGGGTTGAATGTGACATCTTATACTCGGGGGAAATATCCATATTATAACAACAGTGTAATTTCATTTAGAATTATTTCTCTTAAATCACATAGGGGTGAATAATGGAATGACTTGGCCTAATGCTGCTGCAGTTGGAATAAAATAAAAGCAACCATTTAAGGGATCATTTTCCATAGCTCCCTCTCATCTGTGCACATCCCGGTCGTGCAGCATGGTCTGGGGCGAAAGGAAGAGAGAATGGTCCTACTCCCAACAGCCTTTCACAAGGGTCTATAGGACCTGAGCACGGACACATCACAGAACCTCACGCCCTCAGCAAGTTTTAAGATAAAACAGCTGGCAGCTCTCGAGTCACGTGGGAGAATTCCCGGGAAGGGGTTTGAGTTGGGAAACATTCTCCTCTGCCACTGACCCATTCTGTTGGCTTGAGCGACCCCTCACCCTTTTGCGTCCCACGTTTCCACATCTGAACAAGATGATGACAGTGTCACAGATGTCACACAGGGTGAGGAGGATTAGAGGTCACATCTAAACAGCCACAAGAGGACACAGGGGCTCCGTGCCCCGGAGCCTGTCCTCTGTGCCACCTGGCCGCCGTGGCCCAGGCCATGGGATGAATAGGCAGACGGAAGCAAGGTCTGGGTTTGAGGGGCTTTGTCTGTCTCTGGCTTGGGCGTACGTTTGTGAGCTGGCCTATTATATTACAAAGGCGATTTAACATATATTGTCGTGGAACCTGAACACGTGGTTGGTTTGCGTAAATGAAGCCCAAAACAGAAATCAAAAGTGTTTTAGTGCCTGCATACTACCCCACATGCAAACTGGTGACAATCTCTTAGAAAACGATATGTTTAATACGTCATCCTGTCCTTCAGCATGATGCAATGTGTGTTCATTAAACTGCATTCTGTTTTCTTTTTAAAAAAATGTCTTTATTGATTTTAGCAAGAAAAGAAGGGAGAGGGAGAGGAAGGGATAAGGGAGGGAAGGAGAGACAGAGAGAGAGAGAGAGGGAAACATGGATGTGAGAGAATCATCAATTGGTTGTTTCCCACACACCCATTCTGGGCACCGAACCCACAACCTGGGCATGTGCCCTGACTGGGAATCAACCAGCGACCTTTCCGTGCCCGGGACATTGCTCAACCAACTGAGCCACACCGGCCAGGGCCAAACTGTATTTTCTTGGGTCAAATCTGACTGCCTTCCAGTGACAACACTTTGCGTAAGCCGTTCCATCCTATGTCCCGTTTTCTGAAACAGACAGTTGTGAATTTACTTGCCTTTTGATGCTTTAGGCCAGCGGTTCTCAACCTGTGGGTCACGACCCCTTTGGCGGTCCAATGACCCTTTCACAGGGGTCGCCTAAGACCATCCTGCATATCAGATATTTACATGACGATTCATCACAGTAGCAACATGACAGTTATGAAGTAGTAACGAAAATAATCTTATGATTGGGTCACAACATGAGGAGCTGTATTTAAAGGGCCAGAAGGTTGAGAACCACTGATTTAGGCAAACCTTCCTCCCTCCGTGACTCTGAGGTATTGCCGGTGGCTGTGCCCGCCTCTCGGATGGCTCTCCGTCTCCCCTGGTCGGGGCTCAGTGGTTCCTTCTGTTGCCTTAATGCTTCCTTTCCGTTCTCCTTTTCTCCACAAGCTTGCTGCAAGGAGCCCGTTGTGCACAGGGAAGAACTAGTTAAGTCTGGTCAGAGGCAGATAGCTTTGAGTCAGTACGACTCTTCACGAGGGTTAGAGGAATTTAAACACTGGCTTGAATGGAGGGCTCTTGGCATCCTTTCCTGAAAGCCCACGATTGTGGGCAGAAGAGACTCCAGATAAGCGGTCTCAACTAATGAGGAGAAAAAACAAATTTGTGTCGAATCTGTTCCTTAGTCTGTGGTTCCACTTGTGAAACAGGAAACTCAATGATGCTGCGTGAAAATGAAATAAGGCGGAATTTGTCATCGAAGTAACGAGGCAAACCTTTTGGTTTCACATCTAATCCACCCGCACGCAGGTGGCCTCTCTCCTTCCTGAATAACCGTCGCAGCCTCACGTCTACTGAGTCTTGTGTGGCTGGGCTGTGAGGACGGGGACTATCTTTCCTCACTGCTCAGGGCCTAAAAACAGTCCAGATGTTTCTTTGGAAATAAAGTGATGACTCAGATATCTGTCAGCTACAAAGCATGTTCTCGCTGCACTGACACAATATTATGAAAACTTGGCTGGAGATCTTTGATTGTGTTTCTAGATAGTCGTCATATTGTCATTCCCCTCACAAACATTAATACAGGCTTCTATTTATTGTGTGTAAGGGGTATTCTGCACCTTTATTTTTATATTTATTACTCACATATTTTATACGTCATTCAGCGTAGTATGGGGCCATTATTACTGAATTGATAACATGTTTGTTAAATAGCTGTCTCGCTTATGTCCTGTGATCGTCAGTTAGGATAAACAGCTCTGTGTTCGGTTGTATTAGCATGTACTTGAAAATCAGGATTTATCAGGGAAAAGTCCTAACTTTATAAAAAATATTTTCCCAGAGGAAACAAAAAATGCATAAGAAACAGAGACCCTTGGAGTAATGAAGTGTCCTGTGCATTTAACTTGTGTTGTACTATTTAGAGGAAATTAATTTGTAGAAGAAGAATTGGGAGACTTCGTATCAGTTCAAGAACATACCTTATTTTCGTAAAGCATATGATTGTCTAACCACTATGCTGTACCCCTGAAGCCAGTACGAAATAATATGACAATAAACCGTCGTTGAAAAATAAAAACTAAGAAAAAGAAGCAATACATACGTTAGAGTGACACGAGGGATCTGATTTACAACAGAAGCTTTGTCTCAGGCTCGGTAGTGACTTAAGCTAAGGATGGAGTCTTTTGGGGGCACCTGGGGTCCTGGTGAGCGTCCTCCCTCCGCTCTGCTTCCTGCGTGGAGAGTGGCACCGGAAAGGCCCCTGGTCAGTGAGTTGGGGCAACCTGTTGCATCCAAATGATTCGTTGCCACAGATGGGCCATTTTAGATGTGTATGTAGGCAGTGTCTGTCCCCCAGTCTGTATTTCCCTAGGAGGTGCCATTCACAATGAGTTTACACATTTATTGGCAATTTACTTCATTATTTTCTGACTTACTAGAATAGAAGTATGTGCTTCATGAGTGTTAGAGGTGATATGGATATAACTTTATACTTTTAAAAAGGATGTACTTTTTCAAGTTACTATGCCTTTAATCGTCCATACTTCTTTGCAGATAATACCTACGTGTCAAGTTCAGAAAATGATGAAGATGTGTTAGTTACTACAGAGCCAATTCCAGTAATTTTTCACCGAATAGCAACAGGTAATAGGAATACACTATTTTTTATCTTAGGTTAATATTTATTTGGTTATTAGGTAGCTTTGTGTTTGAGCCCATGTAACAGATAGTAAGTAAATCTTTAGCATTTAGAAATCTGGTTCTCCATCCAAATTTTCTATCTCAAGCGCTTTAGTTTGTTTTTTGACAGTTGTTTAAGTGCATACATTTATAGTACTTTAAAAAAGTCTTGTTTAACGGTGTCATCTTGATATTTGTTTTTTTGAAAATGTTTTCATGCATAATGACACTGCTAGACAAACTGATATTTATTTAACAAGCATACTTGAGGCATTGTAGATCACATGATATATATTGAGAGCTGAAAGCATCTGTATAGTGGTATTTCAGTTTGACCATATTTTTATGAGCAATGAAAAAAAGAATAGCTTGTTATTATGTAACTCCCCAACATAATGTAATTTCACAATCTTCTTGCAAAGGAATCACCTAAGACAGTGGTTCTCAACCTTCTGGCCCTTTAAATACAGTTCCTCATGTTGTGACCCAACCATAAAATTATTTTCGTTGCTACTTCATAACTGTCATGTTGCTACTGTTATGAATCGTCATGTAAATGTCTGATATGCAGGATGGTCTTAGGCGACCCCTGTGAAAGGGTCGTTCGACCGCCAAAGGGGTCGCGACCCACAGGTTGGGAACCGCTGACCTAAGAAGTATTTTTATGCTGAAACTTATGAATGTGTGTTAATAGTATACTAAAAACTAAAATGATTTTTTTAATTTATAACTTTCAGAATTAAGGAAAACAAATGACATTAACTGTTGCTTATCCATAAAATCCAAATTACAGAAGGAAAATGGGGAGGTATGTAAATTATATTTTGTATTTATTTTAAGTTTGCTGTGTATTTGTAGTCAGCAGCATCATTGTTATTTAGGTTAAGGTTGCAAATAGTGAATGAAGCTCAAACCCCGGGTCTTTGGGACTTACTGTGTGGGAAGGGGAATGGCCTAAATGAACTTAGTTTACGGTGGGACAGAGGGGAATGGGACTTAGGAACCTCAGGGATTTAATTCCATGCAAATAGAAACCACTCCTTCTCCTGTATGAGTCTCAAAAAACTCTTTTTCTGGCACGATTTCCACTCCCACCAGCGACTTGACGAGGACTCTCCCCTCCTTCAATGACTACACACAAGGTTTCACGGGTGAAAGTGACCCTTCAGCTGAAGTAGCAGAGTGTGGGTACAGGCCCCCTGTGATTCTCAGCCAGTGTTAACTGCAGTGAACAAACTCACCCTTCGAAAATGTTACCTGAGGCTGTGAACACGGGGGCGTTAAACGGACAATGAGTGCGATGGAGCCATCGGTTCTTGGCTTTTAAACGATGCACTCAGCACAGCGCGTTCACAGTTGTAGGGTTCACCCTGTCCGTCCCCATCCCCCCTGCGCACCACGGCGTTAGCCATACGGTGGCCAACACCGCAAGCTGGAGCGTTTCCTCAAACCCAGTGCTCATTCCCAGGTTTTTGTTTTCCTAAAGAATTTGAAATTTGGCCTGGAGATTCAGGCATGATTATAAGACATTGGGTTAATAGACTCTTATGTCTGAAGGAAGCCACCTTCCTCCTTATTATTTTGCCGGAGCTGGGAGTAGGGATAGTAACTATTGGTAACCATGAGTTCATTCAGATGAATTTCCATTGTTTGTACTTTAGATACATTACAGATGTGGGTTAGTTGATTAGAAGCTCAACCTTCAAGTTCAAGCAAATTCAATTAAATATCCTTTTGCATCTGCAATTGAAAGCAGTTTCTGTATTCTGAAAGGTCGTTTTATAATGTGATTCATATTTATTTTCATAATTTGATTTTTTAATTATTGGATTCAAAGCGTCTTTTCTTTCACACCATTGTGTAGCGTTGGCAGTGGGAGTGAGGACCGCCTGCGATAATAATGCTGGGAACCTTTTTAATAAAAAATATTGAATCAGTGCAAATGAAAGCAATACAAAATAATACCGAATGCAAGCTGTAACTGAAAACTGAAACTTAAAAAATTGAATCAGCATGATACTGTCAGCTGTTTTATCAGAACAAATTCAGAGTTGTAATTGCTTATATATAGTTTCTTAGATAGACACAGCACATTAAATTGTACACATCAGGATAAGCCAAGCAGAACTTTAGAAGGACATGTGCACAGAGCTGAGTGAAATCCCCACACCGTCTCCTCCTGTCTGTCGGGTTCTTGGCTCATACGCACTAAGAATGTTCTCGTGTAAAATCTGGGGGGCGTGCAGAGACCCACCTGCTGTGGCCACTTGCTACTTTCTTTTCAGGAGGCAGGCTCGTCCGACCACGGAAGTAAATTGTCTCCTTGCTCTATTCTTTTAAGGAGTCGAGACAGAATAGTGCAGTGGAGGAGGACTCGGAAGGAGATAACGACTCTGAGGAGTTCTATTACGGAGGACAGGTAGGTGTGCCCGGGTCCCCGGCACCCGCGCTCCACGGAGCGATTCCGCCCGTGTCCTGTGGACGTCTGTGCCTGCGCTCCGCGAGGCCACGCGGCCTCAGGGCCTGTGGCTGACGAGGGTGTCCGTACGGCTCGTTGCGTTCTCCTGTCCGACACTTTTCAGAGCTAAAGTGGCTCTTGCCGTTCTTCGACGGTCATTGTTCATTGACCTTGACACTGTTTTGCTTCTCGATCGTGACTTTACACACAGCACTTCCTTATGCTTTTGACTTACGGTTCTTAAGCACACGGTGCTCGGTCCGTATTTTGAGACGACGACAGCTCTAACAGCGCATGGGTTGGCAGTTTTGAGTAGAAGAGGATTAGCCTTTGTAGAAACCGATGGCCCTAAGGGTTGAGCACCCCAGCATTTGCATCCCTTGTCTTCCTTGTTCTCTAATACGGATGTCTAGTGCTTGTTGAAAACTCGTTAGGAAGAAAGCTCATAATGTACGGACATGGAAACGGCACGGCCACGTAGGCGCACAGATAAAAGCCTCGCTCTGTTGGTCCAGGAGAAGGTCAGGATTTTCACGGGGCGGTCAGGGTTAGGACACGGCCGTATAAGGTGGCTCGTTCTGTTTCTGTCAACTTCTCCATCACTCGGCTTCGGAACCTGGATAGAATAGTGAGACGGTAACGTGTTAAAAAGGCTCTTTAAAGCCAATGTTGCTATTACACGAACGCATGCAGGTCAGCTTGTTCATGCAGGAGGAACAATCAGTAATTCGTCCGCGAGGCACCTGCCAGGCAGTGGAGATAGGACGCAGGTGAGGCAGCGTCTGCTCGCAGGCTTGCCTTCCCAGAGAGCTGCTCTGTGACCCTGTCGCACTGACGCTGGGCAAGACCGTTCCTCCCGGGCCCACATCTGTCACACGGCTCCGTGCCCGGGGAAGGGCATGCCTTCTCCAGTCTAGAAATTCCGTCTAGGAGCTTCTCAGATCACCTGCCAGACACTCGCTTCAGCCCTTTGAACATTTGCACTTTCTTCAGCTCAGAGTAGGCTCATTTGACTTTTGAGCGCAGTAAATTACCCTAGACCCGTGGTCGGCAAACTGCGGCTCGCGAGCCACATGCGGCTCTTGGGCCCCTTGAGTGTGGCTCTTCCTAAGCCTTAGGAGTACCCTAATGAAGTTAATAACAATGTACCTACCTATATAGTTTAAGTTTAAAAAATGTGCCTCTCAAAAGAAATTCCAGTCGTTTACTGTTGGTATTTGGCTCTGTTGACTAATGAGTTCGCCGACCACTGCCCTAGATGTATGTGAGCCTGAGAGCTTCGGAGGATATGCGGCCGAATTACCTGTATGTGTAAGCGAAGGTGACAGAGGAAGGGCCACCCCCAGAGCTGCCCAAGGGGTGGGCGGCTCGGGGTGGGTTCTGCCGACACGAATCCTCACCTGGCCCCTCTGTCCCCCTCCCCGCAGGTGAACTACGACGGGGAGCTGCACAAGCACCCGCAGCTCGAGGCCGACCTGTCGGCGGTCCGGGAGATCTACGGGCCGCACGCCGTTTCTCTCAGGTAAACCGACGCCGCCGGGAGTGAAAGTGACACCCGTTGTAAGGCGTGGGGGCCTCTGTGGGAGTTGTCTCAGCGGACGTTTTCTTGGGCTCAATGATATTGGAAAATATTGGGGCGATCTAGCGTGCTCCTGTGTGTACAGGATGGCATCTTCGTGCCGATATGGGTTGTGTGTTTTTTGTACGTAGTTTAAGATTACATCGACGGCATTCAAATTCGTTAGTTAGGAGAGCTAGTTTTGATAAGACCTCAGTCTTAAGTCGTGTCAGTGAGTTCCGATGATAGATTGGGCCAGCTGGGCCCATGCCGTTACCATCACACTTCCGTGGGAACAATACAAGGAAATAACGCATGCCCACTGGTAACCAGATCGCACCGGACTCTGCTGCCTGGCCCCTCAAAACCAGGAAGGAAAACCCCTCAAAAACATGCACAGTGTTTATCTGAAGGGTATGCGTTTTATTCTGCGGTCACTAATATATTCTCTGGTGATACATTTGTGGACCGTTTTTATTCGTTTTCATCGTTCAGAAGAGCCCACCCTCCTTCTTGGCCTCTCTTTTCTCTCCTTGATGTGAGAAGACCTCCCTGTACGCCCTGGGGGTGCCTCCCACAAGCCAGCTCGACGGCTGCAGGTTCCGGGTCTTTGCCCAAAGGCTCGTCTCCCAGGCCCGTGGGCTCCAGGCCTCCCCGGCCTTTCCCCCCTGAACCCGAATCGGTCCAGCCGCACTTCTTCCACTTGACTCCGGCCATTTGCACAGCCGTTTTCCCTCTCAGCCCCGCTGTAGTGTTCACTCGGGCCCCTGCCAGCACGCAGCTCTGCCTGGAGCCTCCTGGGCGCTCCCATCGCACTGGGCTCGGCCCTCCCTCCCTGTCCTCCTCATGCCTGCAAGGTTTGGCTTTACCTCCTCCCCTGGAGACTGACTTCTGTGGGTGCTGG
The DNA here is from genome assembly GCF_000327345.1 of Myotis davidii. Classification (NCBI taxonomy): domain Eukaryota; kingdom Metazoa; phylum Chordata; class Mammalia; order Chiroptera; family Vespertilionidae; genus Myotis; species Myotis davidii. Next base: position 4,526,967 of record NW_006289398.1, read on the forward strand.
AGCGATGCCCGCTTCTGGTGTTTGCTGTGTTTTGGTTGGAGTTCGGTCCTGCTTGCATCCTGGCATTTGGTGTAGCGTGGGCCTGTCTGGAACTCAGGCCGTGGGTCCTGGGCGGTTCCCAGTGGCCGCCTCCCTGCCCTGGTTCCATTCTCTTCCCTGGACACAGCCAGGTTTTGGGATCGAACGAGCGCTTTCCGTGGGGAAGTGCAGCAGCTGCAGTTGCACCCGAATTCCAGATGCTTCGCCTGAACTGCAGAGGCGGAAGCCCAGACCCCCTGCAGCCGCGGAGCTGGGGCCCTAAGCCCAGACCCCCTGCAGCTGCGGAGCTGGGGCCGTACACCCAGACCCTCCCTCCCGCTTCCTGAGGCCCAGGAAGCCGAAATGGAGCGAGAGTGACTATCTGGGAAAAGCAGATCTTTACAATTGTCCACGTTTTAGCAGATGAGCTGCGATCATTTCACTGCTGCTCCCTCCTGTGGCTCCGGGGAGGGCTGTTCTTGTTGCAGAGCGAGGAAGCGAAGGAGGCAGTAGGAACTATCAGCAAGTCCTCCAAAACAATGACTAATCTCTTAACGTCAGTTGAACTTTGCTTGAAAGCTTAAAACTCTAATTGCATAACGTAACCCCCTCCCCCACTGAAAGGAAAAAGCTGGTGGGATAGGATTAACCAAACCAGACGGCAGGAACTTCAGTGTCTTCCTTTGAAGCATGCGGTCTTGTTGGAGGATGACCTTGGCCTATGTTGACTGCTTTCATAGGTCAGAACCTCTGAAAACACCTGATTTCCATGCTGCCTAGACCTCAGTTGTACTGTCACACCCAGATGGCATTGTTTGTGTCTCCTTTCCGCCAGCATTTATGAAACACCTAGGGTAGTCTCTATCAGTATTTCCCATTATTGATGAGATATGGATACTGTATCAGCTGTTGAAATTAGATAAGTATTTGGAACTTTATTTAAATGAAGTCATAAATGGTTGTGCTTAATCTCCTCCTTCCCCCCGCTTGCTTATGTCACTTATCCATTTTGATCCCATTCACATCTCCATGAATGCAGGCCCTGTTCTCGCCTGCTCCAGGTTTCCTCTAGAGTCTCTCCAGCTCCAGAGGGTGTTTCCAGAATTAACAGCCTCCCAGAGGCCTGATGACGTGCAGGTGACTCCGCAGGACGAGTGTGATTTGTTCAAATGAGAAGGGATGTACCGTCTGCTCCCAGACACTGAGGGCTGGACACGTGGGAAGAGGGGGTCAGGCCTCACGTCTGGGCCCATCTTCCTTGTGAGGTTCCGAGTCTATTGAACACAGGCTGTTCTAATGAGCTGTTCTTTCACTTAATTGAGGTTTATAAGAACTTAATGGAGTTTGAAGAGCAAAAGTACCTCAATATGCATAATAGGCTATTTGGTGTCTTCTTTTTTTTTAATTCGACATCTAATGAGGGGCAGCTAAGCACATCCGAGTTCTCTGTAAGAGCCAGTCGCCTCCGTGGAGGCAGACCCGGCGGGAAAGGATGAAGGGGGGACAGGAAAAACACCCGAGGATGCATTTGTGAGAGTCAGCTCTCTCCGCCCCGCCCAGCCGTGTCCCTAGCAGCGCTGGTTGTGCGGAGTCACCCTCGTGAGCCGGTGACAGCTCTGACTCGGCTCCTGTGGGACAAAGGTCCGTGTGAACGTGATTAACCCGTGACTAGCCCACACAGGCCTCACCGGGAGCCCTGCTACAGAATGGGGACGTTTCCTGTTTTCCAGTGAATTTACCGCATAGGCATGTACTTATAAAAAAAAACTCGCTTCGTGCCATCTGAGAGCCACGTGATCAATACCCTTAGGAAGGAAGGACTTACAAGCCTCGGGACTCCTGTGGGCCGGGAGGAAAGGGATCCTGATCATTTGCCCGCGAGGTTTCAGACTCGCACCCCATAGACAGTGCGCTGTGCTCTGTGACTTGCCCCCTCCCCTCAGTTCCAGTAAAAGGAGAACAAATGGGCAAGAATTCTAACACAAATTGCCCTAAAAAATACACGTTCATAGAAAAATACGTTCCACATACACGGTGGGCAAAGGAGGCTTAGAGTGTGAGCATGCGGAACACAGTTTATTCCTGCGTTGCTATTTAGTCCTTCTTGTCGTATTTTCCATGCGAACAACCATCAGCCTGCTCTGCTCGCCCTGTTCTTGGATCAGTAGGCCACTGAGCGCCCGGCGTCAGGGGGCAGCCTGGACGTTGCACTGGGTCACGGACCCGCGGGCAGGTCCTCTCGGCCCCGAGTTCCAGACGACAGGGCGCAGCGGGTCCTCCTGGGTCCCCCTCGTCTGCACATGTGTCCTGCCCTCCTGCCGTCACCCTCCCCGGGGATAAAGGCGGGTGCGCACGAGGTGCCGTGGGTCCCCGTGAGCCCACGCCGGCCTTCAGACAGTCAGGCCCCTGGTGTCATGGGTCAGCTGCGCCCGCAGCTCACGGTTCACCGCTGCGTGCGAGGCTCGGAAGCGACTTGGATGCAGAAGCGGCTGGGGGCCAGGGGAGCCCTGGCCTCGGAGAGCAGGGCAGCGCGGGGAGCTGCACACGCAGGGCCCTTCCTGGTGATGCTCTGAAGTGAGGCCTGGCAACCAGGGGAAGTCTGGGCTCGGCACCTGCAGCGTCCAGTTAATGGCGAACCCCTAACGCCCGCCTTAACCCCCCGCCTGCTCTGCTGCGCGGATGGGGGGCCTGGGGACCTTTAGTTCTTCTTCTTCTTCTTCTTTTATTTTTTAAAGAAATTGGTAGTGTTAGGAATTGGGAGGATACTGACTTTTAAGAAATGTAAGGAATGCTTTAATGTTCACACAGGAAAGGTTGTGAAAAGGCCGTATGCGCCTTCCGATTCATTTCTTCAGGATAAACGTCTGTGGCAGTGTCCGGACATCTCTCTACGATGAGGACTGTGGGTCGGGTCCTTCCGGGTCTTTCTTTCTGGTTTACCCCTGTCTGCCTCTCAGCATCCCAGGCCTGCCATCAGCAATAAGTCCCTGCAGAATTTATTCTTCCCTGCGCAGCTGGCAAAGATGGGCCAAAAGAGGAAATGTCTTTCGCTGATGGGGCTGCGGGGAAGGGTCCGTGTGAAAGCCTGGCTGATTTCCTTATAAAGTGTGGTAACCCTTTAAAACAGCACTTAAACACTATGTGTAGCGCAAGACTCCCAAGGATAGTCAGACCATTTGTTTTGCTCAATAATTCTGGAAATCGTTCTGGGAGAAGACAGATGCATGCAGATTTTTATCCAGGGACCTATTTGTCAATATTTTTAGTGTAAAAAAAGAATGGAAAGCAACCTAATGATGTATTATTCAATTTTATTTATACAAATAGAGCCATTTAAATGTAAATTCAGAGCAGTTTAGAAAAATACTCTCCAATATAGAAACAGCACTCAGAAGAAGTGAAAGAGCAGGACAAAAATCTTTCCATGTTATATTACCCTTAATATTTGTATATATATGCTGTATGATATAGCATGTTACCCTCAGTATATTTTATGTTATATGATATAGTATGTTACCCGTAGTATATATTGTATGACATAGTACGTTGCCTTTAATATATTGTATGTTATATGATATAGTATGTTACCCTTAATATAGTCTCTGAGTTATATGACATAGTGTGTTACCCTTAATATAGTCTATGTGTTATATGATATAGAGAGCATATGGGAGAGACGGGAGTGAGACAGAAGCAGAAGGGAGATCTCTGAATGGTGGTGTTACAAGTTCCTTTTTGTTTGTTTTTCTATTTCTCATCTAATATAATGAGCCTCTGACCTTTGTAATCAGAAAAAGTACACGTTTTTAGAAAATACATAACACATTTATAAAGTAAACTTTACCCACGACCTACAGTTGATATATACGTACTCTTTTTACTTTATTGGTTTTCCTATTTGTATTTTGTTATTAAAAGGTATTTTAGTTCCCATGCTTTTTGGCGCTCCACTTGCTCCGTGAGTAGTATATTTGAACATTTCCCGCAGGATATGAAATATTTTCATATCCACTTTGTTAGTAACGGGCAGTTGTAAAAAACTGCGTCAGTGTGTGCTGTTCTTTAAGTGTTTCCTTATTCTTCAGTATCCATCTCCCCCCGATTTCTGCTGTCACGTACGTTTCCCAGGTGGGAGTGGGCGCGGCTGTGGTTGGGGGAGGGCTGTGGTCCCGGCTCCCTCCCCCGCAGGAGAGCCTTGGAAAGGCCTCGGCAGTCTGTGCCCCTCATCGCATCTCCAGGCGCGCTCTCACGCCTCACTGTGCAAATTCACTTCCTATGTTTACGAGTAACGTGCCGGAGGTCAGGGTCAGAACATCATGGCCACTAGCTGCGGCCCTGCCAGACAGCCCCTGAGCTCCGAATGGTGGCGCTTTTTTAAAGGGTTGTGGGGGGACCCACACGGCCAGCAAGAGGAATGCGTGGCAGCGAGTCTGTGTGGCCTGGACGCCTGGAAGAGTTACCCTCTGGCTTTTCCAGGAAAGTTTGCTGAATCCAGAACAAGAGGCACAAAGAATGGTTCATGTGCTTGCGCTTTAGTCTTGTCTTTGTTTCTGTCTGATTTCATAACTAAATTGGCATATTTTTATATCTAAATTTGCATATGGTTATACAGGTTCTTACTCTGAAAAACACAGGTGTTGTGACCCAGGCTATTTTAAAAATGGCTGTGTGAACAATTGTTAGCCTTTCTTTTAACCTTTAAAAGGATTACTAGGAAAGAATGAAAAGTTCAGTTTTTTAAATCATGAAAATGTGCGCAGTGTTTGCATATATTTTTAAGGGGAGCATGCAGGAAGCGGAGAGGCTAAGTTATACATAAAATGCTGCAATTTGTCCTACACCTCAAAAGTGAAAGGACTGCCTGGATTCTTTCATTCATTGAATTCCATGAACCATTTAGTCATTAAAAATGCTTTCTCCGAATCCTGTGACAGCGCCGCAATGTTGTACTCTATTAGCATTACCCGGATGGACATGTGATACACGGCATTTTCATCGCGTACTTAACTCTGTACCGGGTACTGTGCTCAGCAGTGTTGAGGTTGGGCATGAGCTCGGTACCTGGCTTTCCCACTGACATTTAAAAAAGTTTATTGTTGAAAGTATTAGAGGTGTCCGCCTTTCCCCCACTGACCCCTCCACCTCGCTCCCACCCCTCCCAGGCCATCACCACACCATCGTCTGTGCCCCTGGGTTGGGCAGAGATGCATCTAAGGCCTCCGCTGACTTCTTACCTGCCCTTTGGCAATTTGTCCCTCCCTAGACCTCAGTATTCTCATCTGCAAATGAGGACGGTAATGGGATGCTTGTGTGCCGGGGTCCAGCCCCAGCGGGTCCAGGTTGGCAATTTGTCCCTCCCTAGACCTCAGTGTTCTCATCTGCAAATGAGGACGGTAGTGGGATGCTTGTGGGAATGCGATGGTGAGACCCTAATAGGATCCTCCCTTACTGTCCCCCCTGGTTTCCAACACAAAAGGTAGGTGATTGAATATTGAGCTGATGAAGCACCTGCATAAATGAATAGGACACACGTATTCAAGTCCCAGCTCCGTGCAGAGTGAGGGGGGCCGGCCGGCTCCATCACTTGGGGCCGCGGTTAGTGCATCTGGGAGTGAGTGCA
>NW_006289398.1:4532662-4544109 GCF_000327345.1 Myotis davidii
AAGGTGAGCAACATATTAAGAACAGTATGCCATATATGCCAGGTCCCTTGAAACAGCAAGGATGGACCAGCTCCCGGCACTTGTGGGAAGGCGATGGTGAGGCCCTAATAGGATCCTCCCTTACTGTCCCCCCTGGTTTCCAACACAAAAGATAGGTGATTGAATATTGAGCTGATGAAGCACCTGCATAAATGAATAGGACACACGTGTTCAAGTCCCAGCTCCGTGCAGAGTGAGGGGGTCCGGCCGGCTCCATCACTTGGGGCCGCGGTTAGAGCATCTGGGAGTGAGTGCATGTGATCACGTGCGTGTGAGGTCCTGAGAGCACTTCTGGCCCAAAGCGCTCTCTAGGACCTGACCATTAACTTCTGTCATTTCTGCTCTCTTTCTAGCTGGCTCTCTTTATAGCTGGGTGCAACATGTGTAACCAGAATTTTATAAAAATATAAAACATAGAGACTAGTATATACGGGGAATAGAAAAACCATTGTTTTTATACTCTTTTGTTAACTTAAAAATATACGCTGGCTTGTGTCTCTCCCTGGGCTGGAAAGAAGTTGGTCTTCGTAACAGCTTAGTGTGGCACACACCTGTTCTTTCTTGTTTTAATGTTGATGTGTCAGACTTCCAGAGCTGCCTGTGAGAACAGTGACAGTGACACGGCAGACACCTCGACCGGTTTCAGGGCCACTGGTGTCTAACACGGAAGGAAAGTTCCTAGACACGTTACTGGGGCAGTAAACTCCACCCCCCGCCCCCCGCCCCACCTGTCAGAAACTCCTTTCTGTCCCTAGAAGCAGATCTGCGCTCTTGGGGAGCACAGTGAGAGAGACGAGCCAGGTGGGAAGACTTTAACTTGCTCCAGAGAACAGGGGCGTTCGAACCTGTGAACCAAACAGCTCTTGGATTGACACACGCACGTTCTGGCGGCCAACGGTGGAAAGTTGTCTAGATGGATCCAGTAGGTCTAGGAGAGGCGGTCCAACCACATGGAGTCAGTTAATTCAGGTTCACAGGCATGTCCGAGCTCTCTGGACGTCAGGGGCAAGAGCTCATGATTAATTTTTTAATATAAAATAACCTAGGACACCCCGTCTTTTAAGGAAATTGAAAATATTGACGTTAATCTCTGCTTCCAGGGAGTATGGAGCCATTGACGACGTAGATATTGATCTGCATGTCGATGTCAGCTTTCTTGATGTAAGTATCAATTCATGCAACGTGACCGCTACCTTTAAAAAATGCTTATTTTTATGGGAGGAAATCTAATTTTTGCTATAATGCTATTAGTAATGAATTGGCTTTTTCAGAGCGATTTATGAAAAAATGCTATGACTGGTTGAAGAAACAGAATATATATATAAATATCCTCTGAAATTTGCAGTCTCTTAGTACAGTACTTCAGTATTTCTTAAGTTTTCATTTTTATTTTCATGTGAAAAGGCAAAGATTAAAAGTACGTTGGTTTTCTTTTCACAAACCGTAGGTTTTACGATAATTTGTAGGCCTTAATGATTTATGCATTTCTTCAAAATAAGTTAAAAATATTTTTTTAATTGGGAAAATACGTCTAGGCTCTACAAGACGACTAATTCATCTTTAAAATATATTTATTTGCACAGGAGGAGATTGCTGTGGCTTGGGAAGTGATTCGAACAGAACCTATAATTGTCCGACTACACTGCTCACTTACACAGTATTTAAATGGCCCAGGTTGACTTTATTTCTCTATTATTTTGAGTATTTAGTTGTGCGTTGTGCATTGAACAAGATGACGGTGCATTTGGTAATTCTGAGAGTAACTGCAGCTATCTTGATAATGACATTTAAGTACACTTGCATCCTGACAAAGATGGTTGACCGCCAGTGTGACTACTAGAAAGAGAAGCATGTACCATTTAGTTGTATAGATTTCAGGAGTTGACAGGCGTCTGTGAAATAAGCACATTAGTGCCGAAAAGAGAACTTTGCGTACAGGGGAAGCTCACATTCTGTCTCTGATCCTGAGATTTAATGTTAATGTACGTTTCTCTCACCTCTGAATCCTGATGAATTCAGCCTCAGTGTGACATATTTCTGGTTTTGAAAATGGAGATCATCATAATAGTTTTTGTACTGTGGTCCCTTAACCGATGACTTTGCTGTATCTCAACTGACAGCTGTTTGGGACAAAGGACCCTGCTATAAATCTTTGCGAGACTTACTGGATTAAATTCCTTTTTCCCCGCCTACTAACTTAGGCACGCCTGCACACACACACACACACACACACACACACACACACACACCAGTTCTCTGCTGCTGCCTGACAAACCACTCCAAATGTAGTGGCTTAAAACAGCTCCTCTCTCACCATTCTCAGGGCTCAGCAGGGCAGCCCCTGCTTGGAGTCCCCCAGGGTTTGCAGTCAGATAGATGGTGGGTGAGGCCCGTGTCATCCAAGGCTCCACTAGGCTGGATGCTCAGGACAATGGCCTTTCAGATACGTAGCCATTGTCGCAGGTGTCCCCGCGGAGCTCAGCTGGGGCTCCTGACTGGAGAGTCTACCTTGCCTGTGATTCTTCATGGGGGCGGGTCTTCCTGTAGCCCAGCGGTTCTCAACCTGTGGGTCGCGACCCCTTTGGCGGTCGAATGACCCTTTCACAGGGGTCGCCTAAGACCACCCTGCATATCAGATATTTACATGACGATTCATCACAGTAGCAACATGACAGTTATGAAGTAGCAACGAAAATACTTTTATGGTTGGGTCACACCATGAGGAATTGTATTTAAAGGGCCAGAAGGTTGAGAACCACTGCTGTAGCCTGATAACGGGTCCAGCGCAAGTGATTCAAGGGACACCTGGCCAGAAGCCCGGTGGATCTTCCTCTGTTCTCTCAGAGGAAGAGCCCTCCCAGAGCCCAGGGCCAGGGCGGAGATGGCCGCTGGCCAGGCTGCGCTGTGGCCTCTGCACTGTTTCCCTCAGGCACGGCCGGGACCTCACACCTCCTGTTCCTTTTCACGTAAGAAAGGAAGCCGCCCTTTCCAGCTGACGCAGTACACAGGAGAGCTCTCTTTCTGAAAATGCTTCCATAGTCACCTCTTTCCTCTAAAAAAAATATTTTTCTTGGTTTCAGAGAGGAAGGGAGAAGGAGAGAGAGAGAAATATCAGTGATGAGAGAGAATCATTGATCGGCTGCCTCTGGCACGCCCCCCCACTTGGGAATGGAGTCTGCAACCTGGGAATGTGCCCTGACCTGGAATCGAACTGTGACCTCCTGGTTCATAGGCCTCCATTCAGTCACTGAGCCACACTGGCCGGGCTGGTCACTTCTTTTCCATATTTGTATGACGTATTCTACTTAAGGAATCCTCAATACAAGTCACAGAGTAAGTTATATAACTTAATGTTAGGCAAAGACAAATAGATGTTTTTTCATTTTGTTTACTTCAAATATATATAAAGGTAATAAAGAAGAAAAATGATTACTCATAATCCTGCTACGCTGAGAAAACTGTAAATAGTTTGTTTTCCGTACCTGCCTGGTTGGCTTGCATAAATCGTCATTGAGTCATTAAGGAGTTATGCATCGTCATGTCCTGAGCCTCTGCTCCAGTCATTAAACCTTCCAAACCGGGGTGATTTGTGGGATCTGCGCAGTGTTCCAGCCAGTCGCTGTGTTCTCCTTTCTTTTTTAAAAAAATATTTTATTGATTTTTTACAGAGAGGAAGGGAGAGGGATAGAGAGTTAGAAACATCGATGAGAGAGAAACATCGATCAGCTGCCTCCTGCACACTCCCTACTGGAGATGTGCCTGCAACCAAGGCACATGCCCTTGAGCGGAATCGAACCTGGGACCCTTGAGTCCACAGGCCGACGCTCTGTCCACTGAGCCACACCGGTTAGGGCGTGTTCTGCTTTCTTTAGCGATTGAAATGCACCACTTAGTTTTACTCCGATGGTGGTGAAAGGAAGAGAAGCCCTTGTCAGAGTGTGTTTGGTTCCGAGTTATCGGGTCAGAGCGTGTTTGGATCCGAGTTACGGGGTCAGAGTGTGTTTGGTTCCGAGTTATCGGGTCAGAGCGTGTTTGGATCCGAGTTATCGGGTCAGAGCGTGTTTGGTTCTGAGTTATCGGGCTCAGAGCGTGTTTGGTTCTGAGTTATTGGGCTCAGAGCATGTTTGGTTCCGAGTTATCGGGCTCAGAGCGTGTTTGGTTCCGAGTTACCAGGTTAGGAACAAAACTGGGTCAGTTCACCTGTTCCCCCAACTCCATGCTGAGAGGAGAACGAGCGTGCCTTTATGTGATCTTACTGCCGCTGCTCATTTTTAATATAATCTTCGATTCCAGGCAGGATTTCCCTTCACATTATCTCTTTAAAGACTTGCCACGATTGCCTGGTTTTATTAATATTGTAACGATTATATGTCAGTTCATGTTTAGGTGGTTTTACCCTTCAGTGTCCCTTACTTAGTGTCAGAACTCCTCCATCATTTAATTTTTTCGTCTCTGTTAGTTGATTTACATATTTAATCATTTGTAAACCAACGGAACATGAGGGTTATGCTTTGTCTTTTCATACCTGAGAACGACCCCTTGTCTTGTGAACAAGACCAGCTTGACCAAGTATAACCTTATGGGGTCCTAATAGTTCCCCCCAAAAGCAAAAAAGCCCTAGAAAAAATGATGCTAGTTTCTATCTGAAAGTGTTTGAATTGTTTCTTTGTAAGAAAACTCTTTTGGTTTTGTTTGTGTTTGTTATATGTATTTACTGGGCTATTTTTTCTCTTCATATGGTTTTCAAATTGATAGACTCAAATCACCTGAACAACTTTGATGAAGTTCTTGGCTGTTTCTCCGCTATCTGCTCGCCCTGATGAGCGTAGACGGGTCTGACGCCTCTCTCTTCCATGCTTTCATCATCTGTCTTAGTCCTTCATCCTTCACCCTGAGAATTTATAACTTTATTTCACTCAGTGAATGTTTTCATGATTCAGCCTTTGATTGAGTGTCCCATCTGTTTTTAATTTGACTCCCATCCTTACCGATCCTGTTCCCTCTTTCCCATTAATCGCATCCATTTTATTTATGCAACGTTACCCTGAATGTTGTTGGGAGCATAAATCATGAGTCTTCCCAGATTGATGATTTTATTTCCGGAGATGGGGTTTTGCTTTGCTCAGTGTTGAAGCAGTTGTTGAAATGCACTTCCTTCAGAAATTAGTGTGATTTGGGCCTAATTTCTTCCATTAAGAAGACGGAAGAGAGAATCCACGCTCCCTGTCCTGTGGGTGCACGAGCTCTGACAGTGGAGGGGCTGTGCCTCTCTCTGTTGATGCCGCCCCCCCGCCCCCCGCCCCCCTGCTCCCTGGCGTCTTCAGGCTTCGCTGCTGACCGCTCACCTGGGCTTCCCCATCAGACACAGAACCGCTGTCTCCCCCTGGATCCCACCTGTGCCCGCCCTTCGGTGTGATGGACGTGGGATGCCTGGGCCCAGTGTCCTTGCCTCAGGCTGGAGAACTGCGTGGTGTGGTTTGTGCTCCAGCGTTACCCACAGGCCAGGCCCAAGCTGAGACTCGACCCTCTTCCTGCCTTCCTCCCCCTCCTCCCCCCACTCCCCCTCCTCCTCCTCTTCCCCCTCCTCCCACCCCCTATTGGCTTCTCTCCTGGGAGCAATGCCATAGGGAACTCCTTACCCCCAAGTCTCCGCTCAGGGTCTCCATGGGGGTCACGGGGAAGGAAGAGGTCAGCATCTGCTTTGGGAGGAACCTGCCAGCCCAGCCTTCGGGGCTCTGCCCTGGGCACATGGCTCCGCCCTCCACCGGCCCCTTTTTCCGAGATGTGTTCGCGGTGGTCCGCCTTAGCTTCCTCTTCTTTCAGAGAATGAGGTCAAATAGAACATGGGTCCATTCGTTCTATTTGTAGGAAAATTCTGGAAGCATCTCACACGGGGTGGCGTTACTCCAGGCTTCTGCTCCTGTGCTGGTTTCCTAATGGTTAGGGCGAGGCGGGTGCAGGCGGGGGCTTACATTGCCCTGGGACCAGCACATTTCCCCAGAGGCATTCTCCCTGAGGGGCAACATGATTTAAAACGGGCATTAATGTGAAATACAGGACATCAGCAAGAGGCAGTGATACTAAAAAGGAACATAGAGCTTACCATTCCAGAAAAACAATTAGGTTTCATTTCACTTTATGACTTGGGTTATTGCAGAAAAATAAAAAAGCGAGGAAGTATCGCTTGGCTGTTTTGTATTGTGTCTTTGAGGGTTTCGGCATTTAGAGTAAAATGAGCTGGCAGGAAAGGTAGGGCCGATCCGAGGTGTAGGCTGACCTAGTTCAGAATCCCTTTTGAAAAGCGTGTATCCTCAGGCTCTGGGAAGGTATGAATAATACCCGTGTGAGCTCCTCTGATGCTGTATCTGGGAGTGAACAGGAATGAGGAGAACTGAAGAGGTGCACTTCCTTGAAATCAAAAATAAGGATTATTTTCATTGTGCATAGGGAAATGCACTGTAAAAAGACGCTAGTGTTATGGTTTCTATACTGCTGTATGTTTTTTCCAGAATTGCTGGAGTATAAGTCTAGTTTCTGACCTTAAGGATAAGGAAGCTTTTACTTTAAAGAGGTAAACAATTAACTTGAAAATGTTTTTCTGTGCAAATCATTCTTTTTTTTTTTGGTGCCTCTTGTGTTTACATGATCAAGGTATTAGAATAATTCCCACGTATCTTAAGCAGCCCTTCCCAACCAAAATTATAAGAGACAAGGAGAAATTGAATGACTTGCACTTTTTTTTAAATATTGAAAGCACTTTATGGGTTTTATCTGTGAAATGATGCTGGGGTCCAACCCCAGCAGGTCCAGGGGTTCCCCATAGGCGTGGACGGAGTCAGCGAAGAAGGAATGACACGGAGACAGCGTTCAGTTGATCAGCAGCCTAGCCAGGATCTCTAGCCAAGTTCTGGTCAGGATCTCCAGCAAAGTTCTGTAGCCAGGTTCTGTAGCCATGTTCCCTCGCTAGGTTCTCCAGCCAGGTTCTGTCCAGGTTCTCCAGCCAGGTTCAGTCACCAGGTTCTAGTCAGGTTCTCTTGCCATGTTCTATCCAGGTTCTGTAACCAGGTTCTGTCTTTAGGTTCTTCAACCAGGGTCTCTCGATAGGTTCTGTCTCTAGGTTCTGTTGCCTGTTGTCTTGTTACATCTGTATTTATACCAGTTGATTCCAATCCTATCCCACCTGGCACTTAGTTAAGAGGTTTTATTCCCTCCCTAACTTCAGGGGAAAATCCCTACCTGGGGAAACAACCTTTCTCAGAGAGGTGACCTTGGTTAAAACACAGCGCCAAGAAGGTGAGCAAACATATTAAGAACAGTATGTCATATACACCAGGTCCCTTGAAACAGCAAGGATGGACCGGATCCCGGCAAAATACTCTTTAAAACCATTGAATGATGGGTGGTGGGTGACTTTTCTGAGAGGTTATTAATTTCATACACACAGTTATTAACACACAGAATTGCGTGTATCTGGTAAAAATATGAAGCCCATGACAGGGCCTGCAGTGAACAGAAGTCGCCTGTGCCTTACTCTCACGCTCCGTTATTTCATTCTAGAAAAAAGTGTACGTATAACCCTGGCGGGTGGCTCAGTTGGTTGGAGCATCATCCACATACAAAAAGGTGGCCGGTTCAGTTCCTGGTCAGGGCACACATCTCAGCTGTGGGTTCAACCCCTGGTAGGGGTGCCTAAAAGAGGAAACCGACTGGTGTTTCTCTTCCACATTGATCTCTCTGTCTGTTTATCTCTATCTCCTTTCCTCTCTCTCTAAAAATTAATAAAAACATATTTTTGGGTGAAGATATAATAAAAAGGTGTATGTACCTCTCTCTTCCACTGAAATAATAGTGTTCACTGTCCTACACATTGCTATTTACAATCAATATGTTTTTTTGAAGATCATTCTTCATTATTATACGCATTATACATTTACATATACACATATTATACCTTAGTATATAGCATAATGATCAAGAATGATCAAGGTATCTATATAGAAAGCATCAAAGAGATGGATAGCACTGTGTGCCCTATTTTTAAATGTGTCTATTACATGTTATGTAATGTGTACACATGTATGTATCCAGCATTTCTTACATGTACACACACACACGGAGTTACATCTATAACTTCCCAGTGTCCTGGCTGGTTGACTTTCGCCTTCACGTTGTGACTGATGTTTCTCTTTTCAGTGCCCACTGTCGATGTCTTTCAGATTTCCACCAAAGAGCGCTTCGGATTGGGGCACCAGCTGAGAAAGTGAGTTTTCCACGGAGGAGACTCCGTGCCTGTTCAGGGGACTTGCCTTTTGCCCTCCTCCACCCAGCCCCGACCCCCCCTCACCCAGGCCTTCACCGCACTATTTTCTGTGTCCATGGGCAATGCATATAAGTATGTAAGTTCTTTGGTTTAGATCTTGTCGCAATCTTGGATTAAAAAAACCTTCAAAACTTAAGTGTGAAATGAAAGGCGGGTTCTCACCTGCTCATCGCTGCCCCCGTGTGTTCAGTAAGCGCTCTACCCCGGGCACCTGGGGAGGAGCTGCCCGCGATGCTGGAGCTGAGTGGGCACTAGGTTGGCAGAGCGATGCTGGAACCCGGCTCCTCCCGCTGCTCCCCAGGTGGCTCTGATAATGCTATTGCATTGAGTCTTCCCTTGTCCTGAGCTTGGGGGTGAATTTACTATGAATTGGAATTACGCACCGGTGGCCACGGGTTTACACCTTCTTTTCTCGCTACCTCTACAGCTGAAAAGACCCCAAATCCTTCCTCCGGCCCGCGGCAGCCTGAGCTGACCTCAGCTAGCTGGCAGGCCAGGGTGGGGCAGTGGGTCTGAGTGCTGTACGTTCTGGTCAGCTGAGTTAGTTGGGTAAGATCTGAAGGGCAGTGAGAAATTCCGATTGGCTTAGTGCCAAGAGCCACACCTGTCTTTTTGAACATCACACGCTCACATATGTCAGTTCGTGTTTGAAAACGCAGGTGCGGTCCCTCTGCCGTTTCATTACCCAGGCTCACGAGCGGATGTTGTTTCCTCACTTTATTTGTGACCATGTGCAATAATAGCCCCTTTCTGCGGGTGTCCTGAGAATTAAAGAGAAAATACCTGCATTTGAGGCTCATATTTTACTTCCTGGAATATTGTCAATTATAAACAAATAATGGTACCATTTCCTGTTGCCAAGCAGCCTGTGCTACGAATCACCGAAAAGCACGTGAACAACAAGCAATGCCGAATTGACCTGAAGGGCAAAGTGTTTCGGTTGTTGCTCACATAACGTTTCACTGTCGAGGTTCCTTCTACGTGAATATCCGCCCTGAAGGACCCACTGCCCCCGGGGATGGGCACAGAGAGGGTGCTGTGGGCCCTTCTCCGGAACAGTGCCGCCCACGCCCACCGGGTGCAGTCCTTCCTGCGGGGCAGGGCAGGGGATCCTGCTCAAATGCGCTGAGATCAGTGACCAAATTCCCGCCTCATGATGGTCACTTGGGTTTTTTAAAAACCCACCATGTTTACAGGTGGAGTGAGCGGTGCTGACGGTGACAGGGGCTGACTTCGGGTTCCTCCGGGAGTCCGCTTCGCCGGCTTGGTTTATTACTGGGGACCCGGCAGTTCTGGTTTTTACTTCCCATAAAGAAAACCACATGAGCAAATCCAGCAAAGAGAAATGGACGTTGCTCCTACCTTAATAAATAAAATTGTAACTGTTAACAAAAGATTTTTCAAACTGCTTCCTGGCAACAACAAAATAACTCAGATTCCCTCAGCCTGGCCTGCGCCCTCTTGCAATGTGGGACCCCTCAGGGGCTGTAGCTGTGTGCCAAGTGGCAGGCGGCCTGGGAGGAGCCTGAGCGGGGGCGGGCGCCGCGCTGCTGATGCTCATCCTGGCTCAGGGTGCCTGCCACCCCCGCTTGGCAGCTCCGCTGCACAGTCCAGAGAGGCCCCCGCCACAGCTGCACTCACCAGCTGTGAGCCCAGCTTCTGGCTGAGCGGTGCTCCCCACCCTGGGAGCACACTGACTACCAGGGGCAGCTGCTGTGTTGAGCGTCTGCCCCCTGGTGGTCAGTACACGTCACAGTGACTGATCATTTGAGTCATTCCAAATGACCAGAATGACAGGTTGACAGGTTGCTATGACGCACACTGACCACCTGGGGGCAGATGCTCAATGCCGGTTGCTATGACGCACACTGACCACATGGGGGCAGATGCTCAATGCCAGAGCTGTCTCCTGGTGGTCAGTGCACTCTCCCGCAGCCAACCTCCCATGGCCGGCCAACCTCCCGTGGCCCCTCCCTCCCATGGCCCCTCCCTCTTATCAGTTCTTCTCCCGCAGCCCCGATTGGCCCCGATCGCTGGCCAGGCTGAGGGACCTCACCCGTGCACTAATTCGTGCACCGTGCCTCTAGTAGTCTTTATAAATCTCTATGTATCCTCCTTTTATCAGTTCTTCTGTCATTTATATTTTTTAATTTTATCACAGTAATTTATTAATAATTCATAAAATCATAAAAATTTCTGTAGGATGCTTTTTACATACAAAAACATCTTGTGTGATTCTAACATGACATCTCCCCAGTCACTACTGTGTGTCTGTTTCCCTTTGGTAAACGCATTCTCTACATAATTAATACCCAGGTCTCGTCGTCAGTGGCCTGGGCACGTGGTAACAGACTCTTTGGTTGACAGGATCATGCAGACCTTCGTCACCCAGCAGTGGAAGCAGAGCAAAGACAAACCCAGCTGCCTGCACGGCAAGAAGCTGTCGGAGAGGAAGGTGAAGTCCCCCCTGCACTTGTTTTCTACCCTGCGCAGGTGGGTACCGCGCCCTGCCCGGGGCGAAGGGCTGGGCTGGCCGCTCTGAGACTCAGCTCCCAGCGTCCTTTCTGTTCTCTCTCTTGACACTTCCAAGAACCGGCCAGGCACACAGATATCCATCAGAGTTTTGTTTGTTTGTTTCTTTTTTAAAAATATATTTCTTTATTGATTTCAGAGAGGAAGGGAGAAGGAGAGAGAGATAGAAACATCAATGATGAGAGCGAATCATTGATTTGCTGCCTCCTGCTCACCCCCCACTGGGGATCCAACCTGCAACCCAGGCATGTGCCCTTGGCCGGAATCGAACCTGGGACCCATCGGTCTGCAGGCTGACGCTCTATCCACTGAGCCAAGCCGGCTAGGGCCAGAGTTTTGTTTCTTAAATGGACTCAGATTGCATCCGTGGCTTTGTAGTCGCAGTTTCCTCCACCTGCAGTAGCTCCGTGTAGGGCTCTGGGATAAGTAGGAGAGGGAAGTCCTGGTAACCTGGTTTGCTTTTCAGGGAAAACACATTCCAGTTCCTGTGGTCCTTCCACACGCTCTTGGTTTCATCTGTGGCTGGGCGGGCTGTGTGGTGGGGGCTGTGTGGTAG
>NW_006289398.1:4544210-4544472 GCF_000327345.1 Myotis davidii
CTGTGTGGTGCAAGGTGGGTGTGTCACCAGCTGGGCTGACGGGGCCTGGCCAGGGCCCTCCGTGGCCAGGTCTCCCCCGGGCCCTGCACTCACTGCGGTTCCATTCTGAAGGTCGCCCAGCTACCCGCCCCCTGGCTGCGGGAAGAGCAAGTCCAAGCTGAAGGCCGAGCAGGACGGGATCTCCAAGACGCACAAGCTGCTGCGGAGGACTTGCTCCAGCGCCGTCAAGGCCGAGGACTGCGCCCCCAAGGCGCCCCGGCCC
>NW_006289398.1:4544628-4551268 GCF_000327345.1 Myotis davidii
TGCTCGGGGGACCCCCGCTGCGAGCCGGGCGGGAAGCCCCAGGGGCTGCTGGGCAGGTCTTCCCCCAGCGGCCTCCGCGTGGAGGAACTGTACGGCCTCAAGGCCCACCGGCTGCTCGGCAAGGCCCCAGCCAGCGCCCCCAAGGCATCCCGGTCAGAGTCCGGCCCGGAGCCCAGCGAGGGCAGGCGGCTCTCCCTCACCTCAGGGCTCATGGGCATCCTCACGCCCTCCTCCTCCCAGCCCGCTGTGCGTAACTCTCATCTTTAGTTCGTTAATCGGGGTGGCAGGGAGGGTTCTGGACATACATTGGCAGGGAACTGGTAGAGGAAAGCAGCGCAATCCTGTTGTTTTTTAAAAATCTGTGGGTTTTGTAAGTATTGTTGTGCATAGTGGGGATTTGCAACTGGTGCTGGGATGTCCATCTACACTAATAAAAGAAAGATGCAATTGACCGTACCTTCGCAACACCCACCAGCCAATCAGGAGTGAGTATGCAAATTAACCCAACAAAGATGGTAGGTTATCTGTATACACAGGCGCTCAGCAGCCGGGGGCGGGGCAGCCACTTATGTGCGCACCGGCACCAAGTGGCCTGGGTCCTGGGGATGGGCGTCCTCAGGACCCAGGCTGCTCTGAGCCTGTAGGCCTGCATGTAGGCCTGGAGCGGCCAGAGTCCCAGAATGACCCCCAGACACTCTGGGCCTGCACGCGCAGGCACTGAGCAGCTGGGGGCGGGGTGGGGTGGGAACATCCCCAGGATCCAGGTGCTCTGAGCTGGCATGCACGCAAGCGGCCGGGGGTGGGGTGGGAACGTCCCCCACAGCGAGCAAGCAGACAATAGGCCATGCTTGCCCCTGGCCGTGGCAGCGAAAGGCAAGCAGTTCCCCACAGGGCCTGCACAGAGAGCTGACACCAGGGCCTGCAGTGGCATCAAGCATGCAGGTCGCAGAGAACAGAGAACCCCCGGGAGCAGGCCTACGCCGTCAGTAGGACATCCCCTGACGGCTCCCAGATTGGAGAGGGTGCGGGTCAGGCTGAGGGACCCACCCTCTGTGCATGAATTTCGTGCACTGGGCCCCTAGTGTTGATTATATTTGTCTTAAGAAAATGTATTTGAACATATTGGTACTTTGAGGTAGACGTCCCTTCAAGCCCATTCTTACCAAAACTTCTTAGGGCCTGTAGGGTATCATGTCAGGGGGTTCACAGAGCATCTCCTTACACAGGCTGAAAGTTTGATGTTTTGTGAAGTGGGTAGAGCTGACCTCTAGTTTTCTCACCTAAGTGGTGGAGGACAAGGCTTGTCTAATAATGAACTTCAGGTGATGTCCTTCCTGTCGTGTCTAAGAGGAAAGCTGGACGTAGCGAGGAGCAGCATTCGTGGCTGTAGCTCTGCCTCACCCGAAGCTGTTCTTGGTGTCTGTAAACCCCAAGTCACCTAATCCTGAAGCTGCTTTATTGGGGGCACAGGGGTGGTGGTGGTGAGGAATGGGGGGAGATGAATGTATTAAAAGTTAACTTTGGGTGAGGTTCACTGTGAGTCGGTCTTACACAAAATTTACCTCTGGAGGGATCTGCCTTAGAGTCCATTTCAGGTGAAGAAACAGACCTATCTTACGTATTTAATTTACTTAAAATAGTGGACACATGTTTTGTTTGCTTTTGGTGAGTGTGTGTCTGTGTTGGGGCAGCTGTATTTAGCTCTTGACTGTGCACATGGAAACACCTAGCAATAGATGAAATGGCAGAAAGAAAAGATTTGTTTTTAGAAAGTTGTGTTTCTTGTATAGATTTATTTCTACAATTAAATTGTACATTTTACCATTCTAATATATAAAAAGCCAGGGGCTCTCACGATCGAAACAACCAGACAGACGACCAAACAGTAGGCTGCGTGGGGCAACCAGGCCGGTGCGGGGGAGGGGGAAGGCAGTTGGGGGCGACCTGGCCAGCAGGGGGAACAGTGAGGAGCAACCAGGCCGGCAGGGGAGCAGTTGGGGGCCACCAGGATGGCTGGGGGACAGTTGGGGGAGACCAGGACAGCAAGGGGGGCTGTAAGGGGTGACCACGCCCACAGGGGGGCAGCGAGGGGCGACCAGGCCAGCAGGGGGTGACAGTTGGGGGTGACCAGGACAGCATGGGGGGGCATTTGGGGGCAACCAGGCTGGCAGGGAGGGAAGTTAGGGGCGATCAAGTTGACAGGAAGAGGCGGTTAGGGGTAATCAGCCTGGCAGTGGGGACAGTTAGGGGCGATCAGGCAGGTAGGCAGGTGAGCAGTTAGGAGATCGGGTGTAACCCAGCAGTCGGACATTCCCCGAGGGGTCCCGGATTGAAGAAGGTGCAGGCTGGGCTGAGGGATGCACTCCCCCCCGCCCCCCGCATGAATTTCGTGCACTGGGCCTCTATTAAGATTATATTTGTGTTAAGGAAATGTATTGGGACATAGTGGTAATTTTATGTAGACATCCCTTAAAGCCCATTTCTTACCAAAACTTATTAGGGCATTTGGGACTTAATGTCAAAGAGTCACTTAGAAGAAAGTTTTTCATGTTAGTTACAGCCAGGAAAGACAATCGCAGACATCCATTCTACACAAGAGGATGTCTGCATGGCCGCCTGCCTGGTGAAGCTGAAGCATCATGTAATAGTCAGTGTTGGCCGCTTCTCAGTGCCCGTCTTCACTGTCTGTGGAGGAAGAATTTTACAGTCTGGTTGTAAAATAAGATGGAGATGAACTATGGGAGGTGGGAGCGTTTGACACCAAGTAGTAGAGGAAATGAGTGTGGGTGATGATGGGAAGATGCCAGTCATTTTACTAGAAGGTCAGGAAGGGGGCATGTTCACTTGGCTCAGACAAAGGGCCATGGCAGAAAGTGTCCTGTCGCACAGGGACTCCGCCACCTCCATGTCAGACAGCGACTCAGCTCCTGCTACCGATGATCTTACAAAGAGCACGTCTGCTTCCGTCCACGGCTGCGCAAAGCGAAGGCCGTAATCTGCCCCTTTCCCCATTCTAAAGAATTGTTCTGTTCTTCTGCTTGCTTTTTCAGCCAAATGGTGCCAAATGTGTTCCCCTCCGAGACCGCGGCTTCCTAGTGCAGGTAGGAGCCCAGCACCCACCCGCTGGGGAGCGGCTTCGGCTGTCGGGGGTATGGGGTGGGTGTCACGTCCCGTCAGCCGCACCTCATTCCCTCCCCGTGGCTCCCCGCAGACCATCGAGTTCGCGGAGCAGCGGATCCCTGTGCTGAACGAGCACTGCGTGGTGTGCGACGAGCGGCACGTGTTCCTGAACGGCCCCATGCTCAGGGTCAGTGTCGGGGGCGGTCGGGGGGAGTGGGGATATCAGGGAAGGGGGGAGGCAGAAAACAGAATCATGAAAAACTGCACTGACAGGAAATACTCTCTGTTGAGTAGATTATCTCATAGGGAAAGGGGTATAATTTTTGACCACGGAGTCACTGTGTCTGAAGGAATCCATGTCAGAGCGAGTCGTGTTATTTCGTTCATGTGCCTGTATCTCCTGCATGTGCCTGTCGCCTCTCTTGTTTATCTGTGTGTGTCTCATAGGTCACCTGTCAGGCACATGTGGGTGAACATGGAGACAGAACTTGTAAACAGCATTTCTTCAAAGCCACACAATTTAAGATGCTCACTATAGAGAGGAGACGGTGGTCTGTATTGTGGTTAGAAGAGGTGTATAGGAGCTTGCAGAAAATCAGTAAAATTTCAAAAGATGCAACTCACGGACACATTCAGGGGGTGGTTGAGGGGGTATAGAAATAAGAATCCATGTGCATTTTGGGGAGAATTACCTAATTTCAAGCTTTGTTTATAATTCTTTTATTGAGGTTTAAATTTGGTAAGAAATGCATAACATGTAATTCACTATGTTAATGTGTACAGTTCAGTTGTGCTTAGTATATTCACACTGTTGTACAACCATTACCGCTCTGTCATTCCAGAACATTCCCACCACCCATAAAAGAACCCTGTAGCTTAGTGCTCACTCCCCATTTCCCCTCCCCTCACCCCCTGCTGACCACTTGTCTATTTTCTATCTCCGAGAATTTGTCTGTTCTGGGCTTTTCATGTCAATGGAACCTTGTGTTCTGTGGCCTTTGTTTGGGGTTCTCTAACTCAGTGTAATGTTTTCAAGGTCCACCCACGTGGCACGTATCTGTACTTTATTCCTTTTATGGTGGGACTAGAGGCCAAGTGCATGAATTTGTGCACAGGTAGGGTCCCTCAGCCTGGCCAGTGATCAGGGCTCGTCAGGGCTGGGCTGGCCGGGGGGAGGGGCCAGAGGAGGGGGATGGCCAGCTGGGGGGGAGGGGCCGCAGGAGGCCTGCCTGGGGGAGGGGCTGCGGGAGGTTGTTCTGTGGGACCGCACTGACCACCAGGGGGAAGCTCCTGCATCGAGTGTCTGCCCCCTGGTGGTCAGTGCGCATCATAGCGACTGGTCGACCCGTTGTTCCAGTCATTTGGTCTTGCCAGTCACTTAGGCTTTTATATATAGAGGGATAATGTAGTATATGGATGTTCAACATTTGTTTATCTATCATCGGTTAATGGAATTATTGGGTCATATGTTAACTCAGTTTAACTTTTTGAGGAACTACCAAACGTTTTTGACCATTTCATATGCCTACCGACAGAGTATGATGGTTCCAGTTTCTCCACATCTTCACCAGCATAGCTAGCTATCACTTGGTTTTATGTTGCTCAGACTGGTATCTAAGGAAATCAGAAAAATTACTTTGGTTTTTTAGATAGGAAGGTAAGTGACCTATGAAATCAGATCACGAAATGAAAAATTTAAAAAAAATCTCATTTTCATGCCCGGCTGGTGTGCTTCAGTGGTTGAGCATCGACTTAGGAACCAGGAGGTTGTGGTTCGATTTCTGGTCAGGACTCATGCCTGGGTTGCAGGCTCGATCCCTAGTTTGGGGCATACAGGCGGCAGCCAATCAGTGATTCTCTTTCACCATTGATGTTTCTATCTCTCTCTCCCTTTCCCTGCCTCTCTGAAATGAATAAAAATATATTTAAAAAAAAAACAAAAACAAAACCCCCCCAAACATTTCATTTTCAAAAGAAGAGAACGAGAGAGGAAGAACTCTGCCCTTTGATTCTGTTAGAAATTTCTCCTAACTCAGGGTCACTCATTTTCTCTCTTACATTGATTGCAGTAGTTTCACTAGAATTAGATAAAATTTTTGGGTTTTCATAGATCTAATCTCACCTGTGTTAGCTATTTCTATTTTACCATTTACCCCGTTGCTTACATATTTTCCCTTTTCTCCAAACCTGTTTTTATTATATGACAAAAGTCTCTCAAAAATGCCTAGAGTGTAATCTGCGTGTGCTGTTCTGCCCCTTTGCTCCGGGCTGGGCCAGCAGGTCACAGTTCCTACTACACGGGGAGCTAGACCTTCTCCTTAGAAAGACCAGACGCCCCAGTTCCTCTTTGTTTACGAAGTTCATGAACGCCACTCCCGGGCTTGCACTCTGCCAGGGAGCACTTCTGCTCTGCACCCACATTAACACCAGGAAGACCGTCCAGAGATGCCCGACTGCCCAGGTTGGCATCGAAGTTTGGATCTTGATCAGAAAACCAAACCCAAACCAGATCATTGGTTCTGGACGTTTTGGGACCAACTGGAGTGTTAACACGGCAGCTGCCTTAAAGATGCTTTCAGATGTCGAGCTACACGGCTTGTGTTTTGCAAAGCAGGACAGCTTCCCTGACCGAGTCCGCCACCGTGTTATCCTCTGAGCTCCCCGTGCCCTTCTCTCTGTCGCACGCACCTGCACGCGCCAGCCCGGGGTCAGTGCGGTGGCTCTTCTCTGCTCCCTGCACACGAGCTGCTGAGCTCCTGGAGGAAACGGCGTGACTGTGTGGGTCGTGGTCCTGCAAAGTGGGAAGCCTGCCGTGGACACGCGGCTGCATCCCATGTGTCCTTGGTTCGGGGTTCTTCCCGTTCCCCACAGCAGCTCCTGATGGGAGCACTGACTTCGCTCACGGCTCCGGCCGCATGCCTGGGGCGATCCCCTGCCCTGGGGGGACCGGTCCGCGCTGGGGGTCCGTTCTCTCCGCATGAGAAGCAGGCCCGGTCCTGCCAAGGCCGAGTCAGCTGAAGAACCTGAGACGCTATCGTCCTGTGTATCCAGCCTTAGAGTGGACCTTAGACCGAGTTCGTCCCTGAAGCTCTCATCTTCAGGGTGAAATTAACCCGGTGACGATGTGGTCCCACTTTAAGGCGTCCCATGAAAACTCTTAAGAAATGAGCCCGTAGATAGACCTGGGAGTGTCCCCTTTCTCCTCCCGAGAGGAGAATAGCCAGATCTCCTGTGTGAGGTCTGACTTTAATATTCGAAAAATGGATGAAGAAGCACATCTATACCTGCCCTGTTTCCCCACGTGTGAAAGTTAAGACTTCAGGGTCTGAGATATAGGCTAAACTAAGTAAAAATCACACCAGGAATAGTTCAAAAATGTGTTGTTTTTTTTTTTACATCCAAATTGAGTAGAAATTCAGCTCTGCTCAGTAGCTAGCTGTCAGAGACAGCAGGGTGCTGGTGCCGAGGGTCCCGTCCTGGTCCTGTCTCAGTGGGAGGGGTCCTTGTCCCCGTGGCATTC
>NW_006289398.1:4551296-4555612 GCF_000327345.1 Myotis davidii
TCTTGTCTCTAAAGGTCCAGTAAACCTTTCCTGCCCCAATATGTCTGTCCTCCAGAACGGGAGAAGAGTCCGGAGCATGGCTGTTCCAGCCTGAAAGACAGAGGTTCCGTGTTTCTAGTTTCTTTTTTAGCGAGAAAGATTTTAGCGATGAATTAAGAACTAAGTTGCAAATATGATGTACAGTGGTGAGAGGCCCTGGCCCTAGGTTTACAGTTTAGATCGTAGGACCTCACTTCTTGAAGGCACTATAATAACGAACACTAAGACAGGTAACAGTAAGCCCTGGCTGGGCTGTTCATTGGTTAGAGCATCGTCCTGATACGCCAGGGTTTGTGGGTTTGATCCCAGGTCAGGGCACATACAAGAATCAGTCAGTGAATGTATAAATGTATAAATAAGTGGAACAACAAGTCTCTCTCTCTCTCTCTCTCTCTCTCTCTCTCTCTCTCTCTCCCTCTCCCTCTCCCTCTCCCTCTCCTTCTCCTTCTCCCTCTCCCTCTCCCCCTCTCGCCTTCTCTCTCTCCCCCACTCCTTCCCATACTCTTTCTCTCTAAAACCAATGTTTCTGAAATGGAATCAAACTGCACATTTAAGACTGACAAAAGGAAGTAGATCGTTTTTTAAAAAATTCTCTTAGGGGAACATCAGCCAGAAACCTTTGTGACTGGTTACGCTCCACGTCCACAAAGCCACCCAGGCGCCCATTCTGACCAGAAACGGTGTTCCGAGTGGGGCTGGCCCTCCCAGCCGGGAGCGGAGGCCAGTGGCCTCTGAGAGGAGCCGGCAGAGGGGCAGCGGCACTAACGATGCCTTTTCTGCCGAGTGAACGGCAGCCCGGGGATGGCACCGCGTTCGGCCTCATCGCTGCCTAGCGCGCCGTGACTCGGAGAAAAGATAAATCACACGACACAGCGTCCGACCTGAGAGATGAGCACTCTTCGGAGCAGTGGCATGGCGTGTCTCAGGGCCGTGACCTCGGGAGGTTATGGAAGGCGAAAATCTTTGCGACAAAACCCATCTTTCAAGAGCTGGGGAGCAAGTGAGGGAGTCGTGCTTCTTCCGAAGACAATGACGTAGGACCGTGGTTGGCAAACCGCGGCTCGCGAGCAGGTGGCCTTCTCCTTTCTTACTCCTTTTACGCGGATTTGGGGTTTCACTGTACTTGTTAGTACAGCTTAGGAATGTGCTTTTTATACATCTCATGTGCGAGTGCATATGAGGCAGGAGAGATGGGCTTTTCAATTGAAGGATATATATATATATATCTATACTATATATATGTATGTATTTAATATATTTTTATTGATTTTCAGAGAGTAAGGGTGAGAGAGCAACATCAGTGATGAGAGAGAACCATTGATCGGCTGCCTCCTGCACGCCCCACCCAGGGGATCGAGCCCGCAACCCAGGCCTGTGCCCTTGACCAGAATCGAACCCGGGACCCTTCAATCTGCAGGCTGATGCTCTATCCACTGAACCAAACCAGCCAGGGCAGTTGAAGGATGTTTTTGTCTGTCGCTCAAGCATTCTGGTGCAGGTGGCCACGCCTCGCCGACACGGATTTCTAGCCCTGTCTGTGACTGGATCCGCCAGCGGTTGGTTACGGCTGTGACTCCAGTAGAGACATCTCCATGCAGTAACGCGCTGTGATGCCTCTCCCCTCGGCCGTCTCAGACTTTCCCTTTCCCACGTGCCACGCGGGACCCCGTCCCTTTGGAACCGGGCGGTGGGCCGGCAGGCGGTAACGCCCCCCTTCCCTTGCAGCCCACCGTGTGCGAGCGCGAGCTGTGCGTGTTCGCCTTCCAGACGCTGGGAGTGATGAACGAGGCTGCCGACGAGATCGCCACCGGGGCCCAGGTACCGCCGGGGACCCCGTGGATGCACAGACCTGGTTCCGGTTCGCCAGCTCTGCACCTGCTATTCGGGCGCGTGTCTGACGGCTGAGGGTGGAAGCAGACTGGCCGCTGGTCCCCGTGAGGCACGGAGTGTCCCGCTGTCCGTCCGAACCTGACGGTCATGTCGCGGGTGCCCAGGGAGGCCTGGCCCCGCGCCTGTGGCGTGGGAAGCGGTGCGATGCTTTCCCACGGGGTGACGCCGGCACGGGAGCCGCCACAGGTGTTACGGGAGACTTACCTGTGGGCTGTGGTGCCATAAACTGGGCGCTATTGGTTTTTAGACTAGACGAGAAGAAAATGGGCAGAGCCTGTCAGAGAGAGTGAGCACGCGGTTTGACAGTCCCGGGGTTTATGGCAGAGGAAGAAAAGTGGAAAAACAGATAAAAAGGCCGTGCGGAGGCAGAGAAGCCGTCCCTGTTTCTGGAAGGAAAATGAATTAGGAAGTTGCCTAAGTGTATGACTTCCTGCAGTTCCTTCAGAATTTCAGTTGGCTTCGTATTTATTTTCATTTACGGAGCATAACTAAGTTACTAATCTAGAAAGAAAAGTCATAGAAAAAGAAAAAAAGCTAATTAAGGGAGGCTAGGCCAGTGATGGCGAACCTTCTGAGCTCGGCGTGTCAGCATTTTGAAAAACCCTAACTTAACTCTGGTGCCGTGTCACATATAGAAATTTTTTGATATTTGCAACCATAGTAAAACAAAGAATTATATTTTTTATATTTATTTTATATATTTAAATGCCATTTAACAAAGAAAAATCAACCAAAAAAATGAGTTTGTGTGTCACCTCTGACACGCGTGTCATAGGTTCGCCATCACTGGGCTAGGCCATCCCTAGACAAAAACATACTCTGCAGTCCTGTACTATTTTAACAACGTACAGTGGGGGCAAGGAGTAGAGTGGCAGATGATCCACAACCTAAAGTTACATAAGTATACTTAACACTTACTGAAGGGGTATGAGGACTGAGTAATTGGAAGCAACAGGTGGTATTCCTATAAATCAGTGGTTCTCAACCTTCTGGCCCTTTAAATACAGTTCCTCATGTTGTGACCCAACCATAACATTATTTTCGTTGCTACTTCATAACTGTCATGTTGCTATTGTTATGAATCGTCATGTAAATATCTGATATGCAGGATGGTCTTAGGCGACCCCTGTGAGGGTCGTTCAACCACCAAAGGGGTCGCGACCCACAGGTTGAGAACCACTGCTTTAAGTTAATGGTCAGCTGTGGTTGAATCTGGTCTAGTCTCACAGGCAGATTTGGGGGGCTGATAGCAATCCCGAATCTCCCCTGACCGACCACCGTGAGAGGGAGCCACAGGCCAGGCGCCTGGCAAAGCCGGGAGGTTGGTAACTGTCCCCTGTGTGTGTTTGAAGGTGGTGGACCTGCTGGTGTCCATGTGCAGGTCTGCGTTGGAATCTCCCAGGAAAGTGGTCATTTTCGAGCCATATCCGTCCGTGGTTGACCCCAACGACCCTCAGATGCTGGCCTTCAACCCCAGGGTGAGTAGCCCCAACGCTCACGGCTTCCTTCCGCGGCTGAGAATGCCGGCTCCTCCGCTTCCTCTTCCTTCTAAATTGCTGCCTCCCCGAGCAGGCCCGTGGCCGCAGGGACTCTATCCGTTCCGGAACTCCCGGTTCCTTTTCTGCTGACGGGATTTGCTCCGCCCTTCCCATGTCCTGCTCCTTCCCTGTCCTTCCACCCTTCCCATGTCCTGTTCTCTATCCTTCCACCCTTCCCATGTCCTGTTCCCTATCCTTCCACCCTTCCCATGTCCTGCTCCCTATCCTTCCACCCTTCACATCACTTCCAGAGCTTCATCTTCATGAAAGTAAGCCCGCTGAATTCTCTCACATTTTGACCTTTACACTCCCAAATGGCCATGGCAGGTCGGTGAACAGCTGTAGTAAACATTGCTCAGACATTGGTTGATAGTGATAATGGTCAGTAGGATTGTTTTAATTCCATTCCATAGTTTTTGAGATTCTGACTTACACAACTGTGAGAATCGTGTATGAAAAGGACAAATGCCCCCTTTTCTGTTACATTTTCGGTGCAGTCCCTTCCCTCCCCACCCCTCGGTTATCTGAAGGTTAGCGATAATGCATTTCATAGTGTCGATTGCTGGCATTTCTTGAGAAAACTCTTTTATAAATATTAACGGCTATGAGGCAGAACCCTCCTGAAATAAAAATTTCAAATTGCGCGACAGCTAAAATGGCCTTAATTTCTCTTGCTATTCATATGGAAAGCATTTTCTAGAAACAGGGACCATATAAAATTTCCGGGGGAGAATTTTCTGTCGTCATAAGCAGCGTACATTACACACTTGCATTATGCTCATGAATGATCAGTGGAGTGCATGGTGGTGTTTACACACCTGTCGGCCATCCCCTTTGGGTAACAGTCTT
>NW_006289398.1:4555659-4558552 GCF_000327345.1 Myotis davidii
AAGTTGTGAAACTCCACGTGGGTTTTGTATTTGAGAAGGACCCTATGCTTAGTCTATTCATCGGGCCGCCATTTCCGGAGTTGAAAGGCAGAATCAGGAGCGTAGCGTCTTTGCTGTATTGACAGTTTCTCCCCTGGGGGCGGGGCATGGTTCCATGTGCTTTACGGGGCCTGGCGCTGCTTCTCCTTTTCTTCCCTCTCAGCTCATGGTAAGTCCCGCATCCTTGGGCCGTCTTCTTGGCCTTCCCTTTACATGCACACACGGACATTATGGAGAATCCGTGCACAGAAATCATATGTTTCTCCAGGAACGTGCAGACTTGCAAAAATGCTATTTTTTTTCCATTCCCACAGAAGAAGAATTACGATCGAGTAATGAAAGCACTGGACAGCATCACTTCTATTAGAGAAATGACGCAGGTAAGACTATCGTCTGTGGGCTGGGGCAGTTCCGCTTTGCTGGAGTAAAATCTTACTTGAAAAATGTCTGAGGGGAGAAAAGACTGGGCATGCCGGCCGCGCAGCGCAGCGCAGCGCAGCGCAGACTCTCCTGTTACCTGGGGACATAATTAAATCGTAGAAACATTAAGGCGGCGGTGCCGAGGCGTTTTAATTAAACCGCACCGGTGCGTGGCGTGCTGCCTCTGCTGGAGTACGTGGAGGCGTGGCGGGATATCAGAGGTTAAGTCTGGCACCCTCTCCCTAGACCCGTGGTCGGCAAACCGTGGCTCGCGAGCCACAGGTTGCCAACCACTGCCCTAGACGGTCAGTTTTAATCAGTGGGAATAATTTCAAAACATCATTTCAATGGTAAAAACAAATATTTTACCAAATTTAAATTGTACGTAAATATTTTAGACGTGATACGGAACCTCCAAACAGCTCTGGAAGACAGCAGACCCCTGAGGGTCTGAGCTCTGTTTCTGGCCTTTAGGAGAGAGGCTTTGGTGGGACAGTTGGTGAGCGAGGACCGGAGTTCGTGGTGAGAGGCTGACCTGTCACTGGGCTGTGTGCGGTCCGGCACTTGGAAAAGTGCATGCCCATGAATGACAGGGCCCGGTGCCCTGACCAAGATTAGGGGAGAGGTTTCAAACTCATCATTTTAAGTAGAAATGAATCATCTCAGATGGACAGCCACACATGTGATGGGCTCAGGTTCAAGGCGGGCACACCCAGAGACGCCCGTGGGCTGATGAGCGTTGTTACCTGGTCACTTCCTCTTCCAGGAGGGAGTCCCGGGTGGGGAGGGGACGGGCTTTGCTCCACTCTCTCTCCCCCACCCCCACCCCATCCCCACCGTCATCTGTAGTCTATGAACATGTGCTTCAAAAGTGCGCCTTTACGTTCACAACTTTGATTATGGATGCTCTGGGTAGTTAGTTATTCATGCAGGCAGACATGCCTCCATTCACTCACAAACGGTCCGTGCCAGGCCTGGGCAAACAAGAGCCTTGAACTCCCACGGCGCGTTCCTTGCTCATTCGGCATCCTTGGCAGTTGCTTCTCCATGCCCCACCGTTCTGTATTATGTGGATCCGGTTCTAACGCATATATTTGCATAAGGAAAATGCAGTAAAATGCATTTCCACCTATTGCAGCATTTCACTCAAAGGGCAGCTCTGGTCACCAGAGACTCTGTGCGGGGTATTTATACTCCACCCGGACCCAGGTCACTCTTGGATATAAAAATAACTGTGCCTCTGGCTCCGGGTCGGCTCCGGGTCGGCTCTGAGTCGGCTCCGGGTCGGCTCCGGGTCGGCTCTGGCGGGAGCGGCGTCCTTTATTCTGGCAGTGGAGGCAGCGGAGACGGCTGAGTCAGCCCAGGAGGCCCAGTCCGAGGCCCGCTTTGCAGAACTTGCTCATCAGTGATGTGGCCCGTGACCTCGGGCAGTCGCTCTGTCGCTGATGCCTCCACTCCCATCAAGATATGAACATAACAGCACCCTCTCTCGCGGGCGCCTCGTGGGGTGCTGTCAGGTTTCGTGGGCACCTTCTTCAAACCTCTCCGCATAACCATCACACTACACGCCTGTTTTCTAGCATGGACGTCCTCCTCATAGACCTACCGTGTCCCAGACAGATCGCCCTTGGTTCTGTGACCGGTAAATGCCCTTAATTGCTCGTAAGAGAAGGGCTCTTCTTAGGTAGATTTTGCTTTTTCTTTTCATGCAAAGATCTACACCTAAGTCGCTACCTCACATCTGAGCTTGAGTCGTAGCCATTGCAAGTTCTGCTTCCAAGTTAGCTGAGAACTGTCACTGTCCCAGAGAACCGGCCGGGAGGGACCCCTTGAAGGCGCAGGGCAGATGTCACTGGAGGCCTGCAGAGGAGCCAGCTCACCTCCGGGGACAGAGGGCTGACGCTTTAACAGAGGACAGCCAGGGGCCAGGATTAGGGGGAGTGGAAATAGGACTGTGGGGGCAGGGAGTTTAGGAGGGTCAGCGGGGAATTACTGAAAAGCTAGGCCGCGTGGGTTTGTGGTGTGGCAGCCTCGGTGTCCTTGAGCGGAGGCCCAGCGGGGCCTGGGGTCACCCATAGGGACCTGGCCGAGTGCAGGGAAGCCAGGCTCAGGTCTCAGCGGGATGTGCGATGAGTGCGGGGGGAGGGGAGCGGCTTGGGTGATGGTGGCTGTCACCATGTCACCCGCAGTCTTTCAAGCGTCGCTAGACGGAAGCATCCCTGCCTGCTCAGCTGAGTTTTCTTTTGCGAAAAGGGAAGGAGAGGGAGTTTTAAGGACGATCAAGACGTGCAATGACTTTTTCAGGCCCCGTATCTGGAGATCAAGAAGCAGATGGACAAGCAGGACCCGCTGGCGCACCCCCTGCTGCAGTGGTATCGCATTTTCATTCTCTTGCTCAAAACCGCCCTTTCTCCACCTGCTGGGGGGGGGGGGG
>NW_006289398.1:4558583-4561864 GCF_000327345.1 Myotis davidii
GACAGAACCTGCAGGGCTCCCTGTGCAGGCCTCCGGGGCGGTGATTTCACCGCGAGTCTCCCGGCTCGCGGTCATTAGACCTCGCCCCTCACTGAGGGAGGAGCGGGCTGTCGGGGCCGAGTGGACGCACAGCCAGTTTGACAGCGGTTTGTCTGTCTGTCGTGTAAAAAACGCAGTGAACCGGGTGACATGGGGAGGCAGTTTTCGGTTTATTTAACTTTGTAGCTGAGGACTAAGTGGTTCATCTTGCTCACTGTGGACCGCGTGTCTGAAACGTGTGTGGGTGGAATCTGCTCCCTTACAAGGACCGTGCACCTGGGATGAGCTCCTCGTTTGAGGATAGCAGGAGAGGAGGCTGGTCAGGGACCCTGGAAGGAAGCCAGGCTACCAGGGGAGGCGGTGGACGACCCACCTTGCACAGCGCCATTCAGATCATTTGCCCGCTGGTTTCTCATTTTTTTAAAACAAATATTTTATTGATTTTTTACAGAGAGGAAGGGAGAGGGATAGAGAGTTAGAAACATCGATGACAGAGAAACATCCATCAGCTGCCTCCTGCACACCCCCCACTGGGGATGTGCCGGCAACCAAGGTACATGCCCTTGACCGGAATCGAACCCGGGACCCTTCAGTCCCCAGGCCGATGCTCTGTCCACTGAGCCAAACCGGTTAGGGCTGGTTTCTCATTTTTACAATGAAAACAGTAGTATCTGCTCACCATCCGTGGAAGGGTTTATGTACGTGTCTCTTCGAGGTTTCTGAACACGCAGACTGCGGGGTTCCCCACAGTTACCATGCAGTAATGCAAACGTAAACTCCGAGAGGTGGGTGCGAGGAGTATTCACTCCATCTCCAGCCAGAAAGTCTTTACAGAATGTGGAAAGATGGGAGAAGGCAACAGACTCTGGGTACCCCAGGATTCTGATGGCTTCACTTTCGCTTAGTCAGAATTTTACAGGACACATCGAGTTTAGTCTAATGAGACTGGGACAAAAATTAAGTTTAGAAATCTCCCTTCTTTGAATGTTTTATGATCTGTTATTAAAATCCTGAGTTCAGTAAAACAACCTATAGTTTTCATTTTAATTTTTAAAGTTCTCGCATTAGTCATATCACATACAGATCTCAGCTGCCTCATCTCTTTTCCCCCTGAAGTCAGCCTGATTAATAACCTTTCATTAGTTGTCAATCCTCTTTCAAGGTTAAAAAATATTACCAAAATGTTTTGCCATTTTCCCTGCTTATTATTTTGTGTAATGAACCAATTCTTTCAGATACCTGAATTTAACTTTTTCCGCTTCAGTGTCTAATGCTGAGTCACAGTCTGTATGTAAATCATTGTATATGTCAGCCTAAGGAGATTCTCGGGTACTCAAGGAAAAAGGTCTTCATTAAAATGCATTTTTAATTAGGTAATGTTGGGAGGGACAAAGGAAGCAGATGATGGATCAACTTCTGATCTTTGTAATATTCAGATTATCATTATTTGACAGTATATTCAGAGGTGTTCATTTTGTTAATTTTTGAGATTGTGATTATAAAAAAATTATTTCTTAAGCTTTAAAGAAGAAATGACCAAAGTATTATTTCTCAGATTAAAATATCATTTTGTTATGAAAGCTCTTTAAATTGCTTCAGGAAGCAAAGCAAAATGATGTAATTAAGTAAAATGATGACCCAGTTTACTTTATGTCGCAGTAAAAGTACGTTTCAGTCATTCGCCAACTCAGGAATAAAACTTTAAATATATTCGGCACATGTTCTTGACTGATGGATTGTTTTCATTGATTTCAGGGTTATTTCAAGTAACAGGTCACATATTGTGAAACTGCCAGTCAACAGGGTAAGTTGCTTTTTCGCACGTCCCCTCGCAGGGAGGCCACGCTGGCGGGGAGGGCGGCCCTGTGGGAGTCTGCAGCCTCCCCGGAAATTAAACCAGACTCGGTCAAGGCCCGCGCGCAGGGTGAAGCTGCCGCGTCTGCACCGTCTTCAGGCTTTTCCCAGCAGCCACGTCCAGTGCCGGCTGACGCCCTGGCCTCTTAAGTAAATCAGAGTCGGTCTGAGGCAGTTATTCCGAAGGTGGTGGGAAGACTGTCCCCTGGGGCCGGGCCAGAGAGAGGCCGTTGCCTTTCCTCGTGGTCGGCCTCCTGCAGGCGCAGCCCTGCTTTTCTGTGTCGGAGGAGATAATGCCTCCGGGCACCTTTCTGACCCGCCCAGTCCGCTTACAAACCGTGCGCAGGCTAATGGACTGCATTCAGCTCTGCCCGTCCCCCGAGGGCAGTGGTTCCTGGAATTTAGCTCCCCGTCTGTGACTCTCGAACCTGCAGAGCCCTCTCTTGCATCCCTATAGGAGAATATTCCCCGGCGCAAGGCGGCCAACTTATCCCAAAAGGTTCTGTTTTGCATTTCCTCTGAACAAAGCAGGAGACAATATTTGAATGTAGGCCATTTCCAATTTCATAAATATATGCAAACGCAGCATGATAATGGTCGTTTTTGACATCTAAACCGCTTGACCTAACTTCTTTTTTGCCCAGCAAACTCTCGGCCGGTTTCCCCAGTTGAATAGCTAGTGTGCATGTACGGAATTCAACACTAAAATTCTTAAGAAGGAATGTAATTAGGAAGGCAGATCTAAACATAAATGAGGTGTTGGCCTCCGGTCCTTTTTCTGTTAGCCTAAAGCCATGGTTCTCAACCGTCCTGATGCCGCGACCCTTTAATACAGTTCCTCATGTTGTGGTGACCCCCAATGTCAATGTTACAAATGGAACATAATTAAAGCATCGTGATTAATCACAAAAACAATATGTAATTATATATGTGTTTTCCGATGGTCTTAGGCGACCCCTGTGAAAGGGTCGTTCAACCCCCAAAGGGGTCATGACCCACAGGTTGAGAACCGCTGGCCTAAAGACTTGTCCTCCGTATGGGCAATTCCATGACTTGTCATGCATACAGGGTTGGGTTTTTGCTTTTCTTAATGAATGGTTCTGTTCATGTGATTAACCTGAATTCTCGGTGGTGAGAAGCTAGCGAGTCCTGAAACGGGTAAACTTTGAAATGGTCAGCAGCCGATTGCGTGTTGCGTTGAGCACTGTTCCGTTTGTCCTCCTCCTCCCTGGCAGCAATTGAAGTTCATGCACACGCCCCATCAGTTCCTGCTTCTCAGCAGCCCACCAGCCAAAGAATCCAACTTCAGAGCCGCTAAGAAGCTCTTCGGCAGCACCTTCGCGTTTCAGTGAGTGCTCGGTGCTCCGTGCTCAGTGCTCGGTGGTCAG